>NC_143052.1:183002272-183305303 GCF_052426305.1 Pelodiscus sinensis
AGGAGCTTACTTTGGCTCTGACACCATGGGTGCCACAGGCCTGGAACACCCCTGGGAAAAAATATTGGATGCTCCACACTCACCAGCAACCTGCCGATCAGTAGTGAACAGAAGGCACTGGGGAGTGGTGGTGAAGTGGTAGCAGGAAGTGGTGGGGTAGAGCATAGTCTGAGGGGAGAGAATGGGGTGGGAAAAGGCAAAAGGTGGGGCCTAAGGGGAAGGGACAGAGTGGAAGAAGGTCCTTGGATCAGAGTGGAGGTGGAACACCAGGGAAGAAGAAAGTCAATACCCAAGGAACCTTAAGTCTCCTTAAAAATCAACAGAAGGTAAACTCCTAGGCTGTGTCTACACTGCACCCCTTTTCCAGAAAAGGGATGCAGATTAGACCAGTCGGAATTGCAAATCTGCAGGGGATTTAAATATCCCCTGCGGCATTTGCATTTACATGGCTGCCGCTTTTTTCCGGCTTGGGGATAAGCCGGAGAAAAGCGCCAGTCTAGACGTGATTCTCCGGAAAATAAGCCCTTTACCGGAGGATTTCTTATTCCTACTTGAATAAGCCCTAAGGCCCTGCAGACACTTACATGCTTAACTTTACTAAGCTGAATACTCTCATGAAATCAATGAGCTTTGTGTTACATTTCCAGAGTTAATTGCACCTCTAGCTCATTCATGGCCTCATTGAGGTTACCAGATTAGGTATCAGGCCTCCAGCTGACACCTTTCTCAAAGCAGGATCCCATAATCCACTCCTTCCAGACCATGTACTTGGGTTGCGAGTCCTTCAATTCACTATGATCACATTACAAGTCTGAGTTTAGTTGAGCACTGCTTGTTTTCTTAGGTGAAAGGACAGGGGTATTTGGTGCCAATCAGCTCTCATAAAAGAAAGTGCTATTTATTCAGGACAAAGGCATTTCAGAGGTAACATATCTTAAAACAATAAACAGCAGATATCCTTATCTAGCTTACCAGGTGGTCATTCATGTTACATATGATGTTGCTGATAGGCCTTAGCTACTTCAGACCGGCTCACTAACGGTGTTTATCTTGATCACAGCCTCATGTCAGTTCCTGGATCAAGTGTGAGGAGTCCTCCCCTACACTTAGGGTTCCCACTTTTTCCAGTTTCATGTCCTTTACCTATAAAGGCCTTTGTGCCAGGTCAAACTAGCCTATTCTATTTCCCTTAGATGGAGGACCAGGTTGAAGCTTTGAAAAAAACAATTTCACCTCCATTGTTTCCATTGTTTCAGATATATGTCTGAATTACCACTCCACTGACTTTAGTTCCTGTGAGAACCATGCTTAGCTCACCCAATAAATAGGGAATGCCATCACTAGTCACCTCAAAGATACATATTCCATGTATAAAGTTGATTCAACGGGTTTCTTTTTTTATATGTTTCTTGCTGACTGCCACTTCCTGCACTCCTATTGTCCAGGAACAACAAACTAGGGCCAATGGGAGCTGAAGGCAGCCATACTTGAAGATGCAAGATAAACACCTGTTTGGCAGCCTACCCTGACAAGCTTATGGGCTACAAGTTGCCTACCATAGCTCTACAAAATGGCATTCTCCATGCATCATGACTAACTATCTGATTTTGTCAACTGTTTGAAAGTATGGAAATACGCAATTCAAGCTATCATTCTGCCCCAATACTTCGGGTGACCTCCTGTCTTCCTTTCTCTGCTCATTGCAGATCTTAATCTGTAAGACCATGATCGACCAAGGAAAAATTAATAGGAAGATTGCTGCTCCCTGAGGCTAAATCTACACTGTGACGATATTTCGAAATACTGGAGTATCTCAAAATAACTATCACATGTCTTCACAGCAAGCCCGTTATTTCAAATATAATGGGCTTGCTATTCTAATATCCCTGTAAATCTCATTCCACGAGGAGTAAGGGATGTTTTGGAATAGCAAGTTATTTTGAAATTTAGCACTGTGTAGACAGTGCCAAAATATGAAATAAGCTATTTTGAAATAAGATACGTATCTTATTTTGAGATATGGTGCAGTGTAGATGCACCCGTAGGCTGTGTCTAGACTGGCAAATTTTTCCGGAAAAACTTGCCAGCTGTCTACACTGGCCGCTTGAATTTCCAGAAAAGCACTGACGATCTCATATAAGATCGTCAGTGATTTTCTGGAAATACTATGCTGCTCCCATTCGGGCAAAAGTTTTTTTCCCAGAAGACTTTTGAGCAAAAGGGCCAGTGTAGATAGCACAGTACTGTTTTCCACAAAAAAGCCCCAAGTGCGAAAATGGCGATAGGGGCTTTTTTGCGGAAAAGCGCGTCTAGATTGGCCACGGATGCTTTTCCACAAAAAAGTGCTTTTATGGAAAAGTGTCCTGCCAATCTAGATGCGCTTTTCCAAAAATGCTTTTAATGGAAAACTTTTCCGTTAAAAGCATTTCCGGAAAATCATGCCAGTGTAGACGTAGCATAGAGAGCCATTATAATCAATGGGATTTAAAAAAGAATCATGTACTTCAGTGCTTTTCTGAATTAGGTCCATAGTCTTCTGAGGACTGAGCTAGTTCTATATCCTCACTAGAATCCTAATTTTTAAGAAATGAGCAGTATTCCTAAGCAAAGCTGCTTCTACATGTAAGCCCCCCAAATACTGCAAACTGCCGGTATACTTTATTGCATATTACATTTGTTCAGCCTTTCAGTTAAAAATAATAAATATGACCTTTATTCCATATGCAGTTATGATGTGCTATTTTTCACCAACAGACTTTAGCTTTTTGACGTTATTTATAATAAAATTGCCCCATGTAAAATGTCCAATATTTTGCTGTTCATTAAAAGAAGAAAAACTGACCATTGACAGGGAATATTTTATCTAAACGTCAAAGCTTCAGCAGTGAAAAATGAAGGCAGCAGCATATAAAATACCTATCATCTGGAGAGTCTAGATTGTGAGCTGTGGGATTTAAACTGGTTCAAATTATATTTCAAATTCCTTTTTAGTCCCACTTTCACTTTCATCATATATGATCCCAACACCTTTTTAAATCTGAGTTTCTGATTAGAACTGGATGAGTACAGACTTTAAAAAAAACCCTTGAAAATAAAACCTATTGATTTGTTCTAACAATATTTGCAGCCCCGTTTATTCATGACCGGTCAGGTGAGGAAGCTACTGGGTGCAATAATTTTCATGAAAAATAGAGTTCATTCCCTCCTGATGTGATCCCTTGAAATCTCTTCTTTGTGGGTTGAAATGAAAAGGAGTGTGTTTGGATTGGATTGGTTTTGAGGAAGCAGTGTGTGCATGTGTGTGGGAGGGTGGGGGTTAACTTATGCCATACTGAGTCACTACACATTGAATCTGTCTAGTCCAGCACCTTTGGGACCTGACCAGTGAGTTTGTGGGACCGTAGGAAGTCAATATTGTCTAGCAGCATTACCAACACTTCCAATGTTTACTGGGCTCTTAGAGGACATTTAGGTGTAAATTGGAGCTAAGTAACAGCACAGAACACCTGAGAGCCAGGACTGGTGACTGCAAATAAACTTTATAGTGTAGATAAATCTTTGTATTAGTCATTTTATAACATAGGAATTTTGTAAGTCTTTTAACTTTGTGTTAAGCCTTTCCATAATGTCTTAAAGAGACTTTGAATTGGCCTTATAATGTAATTTTCTTATAATGCTTTATATTGTAGACACAGTGTATCAAGTCTCTTTATAATATAGAAACTTTGTATTAAGTTTTTTTATAATGTTATTGTCCTTAGGAATAATTAAGGCAAAGAAAATGTCTTTGTATTATAAGTAGAATAGATTTCTACCCTTTGATTTGAATGTGGCCCTGCCAAATGAATGAGTGAATAAATGAGGCTGAAAGGCAAGCACCTACGAGGATGAACAGGTGCAACAGTTGGAAAGAGGATGAATAAGAGTCAAATGCAAGGACAGTAAGACCTGTAAAGTGGGCTCATTGAGAAAAAATCAGACATATTGATGACTTTGGCAGTCAGAAGCAAGCACCTTCTTTTGAAGCAAATTCACCTCCCCGCCCCCGCTTTGAAGATGAATGTGGCAACATTGAGGACAACAACCAGAAGGCACTACACATGTCTAATTGATACAGCTAAGGTATATAGAGTTGTATGAGAGGGAAGCAACTACAAATGTAGGGTGTCTTGCAGGGGACCTCGGGTTTCATCTTGTCAACAAAGAAGCATCAATCCGGATTGGCAGAAGCCCGTCTCCTCCCTCCCCCATCTAACTCACCTGGCGAGTGAAGTTAAGGGGAGCAACTAGTAGGTAACAACAAGAAGATGCAATGCAGAGTGATGTATGATGACATTATATATATATACAGGGCTCGCCATGCAGTGGTGAGCCCTGCTCACCAGCTGCGTGGTTTTGCGAGCTGCACATGCGCAGATTGTGCTGCGCATGCACAGATCGTGCGGCGTGGGCTGTGCCGGCTTGTAATCTACTCACCACAGGTGAGTAGATTACATGATTTGTCAAGCCCTCTATATATATATACAGAGAGAGGGTATGTCTACACTACAGCGCTAATTCGAACTAACTTAGTTCGAATTAGTTAATTCAAACTAAGCTAATTCGAACTAATGCGTCTAGAACTAAAAACTAGTTCGAATTAGCGTTTTGCTAATTCGAACTAGCGCGTCAAAAACTGATTGGATGCAGGGGGGCATTTAAGGGCAGCTGAAACTGGTTCTGGCAGGGCATCAGGTCAGCAGTTGCTTTGTGTGGCTGCTGTCTGAGGCTATCTGAGGCTCGAGCTTAAAGGGACCCCCCTGGACAGCTGGTTGTCAGCTTTTCCTGATTGCTTGCCAACCTCGCCGAGGGACAGCAAAGCGTTGGTCTCTGTGCCCGTCTGTGTCGGTGCTTCCCTTCGAGGATGCCGCCGTAGGTGGCAACATGGAGCCACAGCTCGCCCTGCACCTTCTGGTGCATTTTCTGGACTTCCTGCTGCAAGCCTGCCAGCAATGGTTCGAGGCTGCCTGGCACCTCCTGGTGCACGTCAGCCCCCTGCCTCTCCGCCTGGCCGTCCTGGGGGCCGTGGAGAAGCCGCGGCAGCGCCCCGGCACAGGCGTGCCCCGCCGCGTCTGGAGTCTGGACACCAGCACCGACTGGTGGGACCGCATCATCCTGGAGCACTGGGAAGACCGACAGTGGACCCAGAACTTCAGGATGAGGAGGGACACCTTCCTGGAGCTCTGCGAGTGGCTCGCCCCTGCCCTGCGCAGAAGGGACACTCGCATGAGGCCCGCCATCCCCCTCCAGAAGCGGGTGGCCATCGCCCTCTGGAAGCTCTCCATGCCGGACAGCTACTGATCCGTTGGGAACCAGTTCGGCGTGGGGAGATCCACTGTCGGAGCGGTGCTCATGCAGGTATGGAACTCGTCGGCCACCGCGCCGGGGGGGGGGGGACGGGAGCTGCGAGGAGGGGTGGGCCGCCCCAGGAACAAAGAGGGGGCGGGAGGAGGGGAACGCGCCCCACACCGGAGGGGTCGGTCTGTCCCGGCCGTACTATACGCCGCCAGGGGGGTTGCTTCCGGGAGTGGGGCGCGGGGCACTGCCAGGGCACGCACGCTCCCAGCCACCCGGGCGCCCCACTGATTGGCGCTTTGCTGTGTCTCTCTCCGCGGGTGGTCAAGGCCATCAACCGGGTGCTGCTTCGCAGGGTGGTCCGCCTCGCTGACCCGGACGCTGTCATCCAGGGATTCGGCACCCTCGGCTTCCCCAACTGCTGGGGAGCCATCGACGGGTCACACATCCCCATCCGTGCCCCGGAACATCAGGCGTCCCGTTACGTCAACCGCAAGGAGTACTTCTCCGTGATCCTTCAGGCCATGTGTGACCACCGGGGACAGTTCATGGACATTAATGTGGGCTGGTCCGGCAAAGCACACGACGCACGGGTGTACCGCAACTCCTCCGTGTGCCAGCGGCTGCAGGCCGGGACCTTCTTCCCCGACCGCCACATCAGGGTCGGGGACGTGGACATGCCCGTGTGCCTGGTGGGGGATGCCGCCAACCCACTGCAGCCGTGGCTGATGAAGCCCTACACGGGGCACCTCAATCCCTCCTGCCAGGCCTTCAATGCCAGGCTGACCAGGGCCCGCATCGTGGTGGAGGGGGCCTTCGGGCGACTGAAAGCCCACTTTTGATGCCTCCTCACCCGTCTGGCCGAGCACAACATCCCTCCCGTGGTGGCGGCATGTTGTGTGCTCCACAATTTATGTGAGGGAAAGGGGGAGGCTTTCCTGCCAGCCTGGATGGCTGAGGCTGACAGCATGACTGGACATTACGGTCAGCCCCGCACCGCCGCAGTCCGGGAAGCCCAGCGGGGGGCCGTCTGGATCTGGGAAGCCCCGCGGGAGAGCTTCCTGGTGGAGGAGGAGGACTGACCTCTCCCTTGCATGCCCCACTGGGGCCTTCTTCCACCCTACCCCCCCCTTCCTCTTTCCCCTACCTACCTACTGTAAAATAAAGACACCTGTTTTTCAACCAAAAATGTCTGTTTATTTCACAGAACTGGGGTGGGGGGAGGGAGGAACGAGGGTGGGAGAGGGGAGGGGGAAACCTGGGACGAGGGAGCTGGAAGGGGAGGGAAGGGAGGAAGGGAAAGGAAAACTCAGGGGTGGGAGTCCAACTACCTCTCCCGTCTCGCCACACTGCGGGTCCGGGGGCCTCGGTGGGGAATGGTTGTGGAGGGTGGGGCAGGAGGGACGGGGGGTGTGGAGGAAGCAGGAGCGGGAGTGGGAGGCGGAGCAGGGGGAGCAGGGGGAGCAGCAGGGGGAGGAGGGAGAGCAGGAGCAGGAGCAGGAGGAATTGGGAAGCGGTCCAGCAGGCTCTGGAAGTGGCCTCGCAGGGCACTGCCCTGCTCCTCCAGGGCCTCCAAACTCCTCTGGCGCAGCCTCAGGTCCTCCTGGACCCAGTGGTCCTGGAGACGGAGTTGTTGCTCCAGGAACTGGAGGTGCCACCTTTGGTAGTCCTCCTGGTTCCTGGCTCTCCTGCTGGCCCGGGCATGGGCAGCTGCTGCAGGCGGTGTGGTGCGCCCTGCAGGCCCAGGTGCTGCGGCTCTGGTGCAACAAGACCAGCGGTCAATTACCCCAGGGGCCCAGGTGTGTGAAACCCAGCTCCCCTCTGCAAGGCCAGGGCCCCTGCAGGATCCCCAGCTGCTGCTTCGTGGTGGGCAAGGCCCAGGCGCACGGTCCCGGGGCTCCCTCTCGCCCCAGCCCCCCGTACACATAAGGGGAGCACGATGGTACTCACAGGTGGACGCCTCTCCGGCCTCGGACGACACAGGCGAGTGGCTCTGTGGGGTGCCTCGGGGGTCCCAAGTCCTGGGCAGGCTGCCGTCAGGCTCCTGGCTCTCGGAGCCCTCCTCCTCTTCCTCCGTCTCCTGGAGCGGTCCCTCTGCCCCGGGGTCTATCACGTCCCGGGGGGCAGGGATGGCATGAGCCCCCAGGAGGCGGTCAAGGGCGTGGAAGTGGGGCAGGCCTCTGGGTCGGCCCCTGGCTGGCAGGCCTGGGAGTAGGACTGCCGCAGGTCTTTGATCTTGCAGCGCACCTGCTCCCGGCTGTGCTGGTGGCCCCTGGCGGCCAGGCTGTCAGCCATGCGGCCATAGACTGCCACATTTCTGTGGCTAGTGCGGAGATCATGGACATTGGAGGCTTCCCCCCAAACCTTGATGAGGTCCACGATCTCCGCACTTTACCAAGCGGGTGCCCGCCTCTTGCATCCCCGGGCAGGCTCCTGGGAGCCGCCAGGCTGGTCCTGGGGAGCAGTGGAGGGCTGGGTGTCCTCGGGTGGCTGGCTCATGTTGTGGCAGGTGCAGGGTCTGCTGGCACAGGTGCTGGCAGCCTTGCAACTGGCACAAACTGTGTAGCCAGCCCGTGGCCCTTTAAGGGCTCCGGGGCCGGGAGGGGGGCAGACAAGTTTGCCTGGTGTTGGCCAGAGTGACCACCAGGGAAACCTGGGGAGGGCTAGTCTCCCACTAGTTCGAATTAAGGGTCTACACAGCCCTTAATTCAAACTAGCTAGTTCGAACTAGGCTTAATCCTCGTAAAATGAGGTTTACCTAGTTCGAACTAAGCGCTCCATTAGTTCGAATTAAGTTCGAAATAACGGAGCGCTAGTGTAGCGCCTATGAAAGTTAGTTCGAACTAACGTCTGTTAGTTCGAACTAACTTTGTAGTGTAGACATACCCAGAGAGAGAAAGAGATTACCAATAAATGTGGTGTTTTGCCTTATCCACTTGAAAAAGATCCTGTGCACTTCTTTAAGCACAACAATAGGACCATGGGAAAGTTGGCCACACCCATGATAAGTGGACATCTGGCTAACTAAAATCATGCGGACCACAGATGTTGCTGGACCAGAGGATGCTGAACTAGAGAGATTCAACCTGTACTTAAAGATGAGATGGCTTCTCTAGACCCTTCTCCCTCCAGTAACAGTGACAGAAGAAGGTGGAAGAGGGCAATCAAGTACACTCACACAGTGGAACCA
Organism: Pelodiscus sinensis; assembly: GCF_052426305.1. Classification (NCBI taxonomy): domain Eukaryota; kingdom Metazoa; phylum Chordata; order Testudines; family Trionychidae; genus Pelodiscus; species Pelodiscus sinensis. The sequence continues at coordinate 183,010,797 of NC_143052.1, forward strand.
GGAAATTCAGCCTGATTCAACAAAAGACCTAAACGTGTTTAACTGCCATGGAAGTCAATAGAAATTATTCCCATGCTTAAGAGCTCTGGGGAAATAAGGCCATGGTGAACAGCAGTGCGAGTAGCCAATTGTGAATACATTCAACCACCATTTTCTGACAATCCATAATATAAACATTTGTGAATAGCAAATAACTTAATGAAAAATGGTAGCCTATTTGTATGCATTTCACAAAGAGAAACAGGAGCAGAATTCAATGAATACATTATTTGTTGAGATGTTGTTTATCTAGCTCTACTACTGGCAAGGTACCGAATCACTGGACTGAATAGGATGGATTTATATCTATTTTTTTAATATATTTGAGATAGTCACTATACTTGGCTCATCCCCCTATGGATAGTACTTCAGAATTATTGAGCATGCTATGTACTTTATTATCAGTTGGTTAAATGAAGTCAGCAATTATAGGCAAAGGATCTGCACTCTTTGCAAACATACTGGCACCAAGGAAGATTTAATTGAACAAATTTCCTGAGGGAAGTATAGTTTCAATTAATTTGCAAGTGATTTTTTTCAAGTTACAGTTTACGAGGAACTTACTTGGTCCCTACTATAGAATACTAGCCAAGCCCCACCTCGTGGATGTGGTACAGTGGGCTGAGGGGCAGCAGAGATGGGTGGGGTAGGTGAGCGGGCACTATGGGAGGCACTGGCTGGCAGAGGGCAGGGAAGGATGGTTGGAGTGTGGCAGGCAGGAACTTACTCACAGAATCTCCTGCTTCTCTTTGTCCCTGGGCCCCATGTGCCGCTTGGAGAAGTCATTGTGCCATTGCAGCAACTGCTTGATGGTCAGCAAGGCACTGCCCCCCACCATGCTCTGCTGCCCCTGCTGGCCCCAACTGCCAGACAGGCTGCCCCTGGTGTGCAAGAGCCGTGCAGGGCCCTGGCCCTTGAGCCACCTGGAGCCTCACCCTAAGCACCACTCCAAACCTCTGCCCATAGTTGCCCAAGGAGAGGGACCCCAGCTGCACTACTCACATTTCACTCATTCTGGTATGTCCTAGAAATTTGTAAGTCTGCTCAAATGTTCTATGTGACAGACAATGTGACAGACACCTCTCCTTTTATAATAGTATAGATGGGTATTTCAAACATTAATTCATTTATCTTCACAGGTACCCTTATGAGGAGGAAGTATTGTTTGTTTGCATTACAAAAATAGGGAATACAGGAACAAGGCCTCCATTCAGCAGTGCATTTTTTTTTAGTTGACTGGAATGATTCACATGTTTATAATTAAGTACATGTTTGAGTGCTTTGCTAGATTCAGGCAAAGATATTAAATGATTCTCCCATAGGTATGTCTACACTACAAAGTTTTTTTGGAAAAACGGCTGTTTTTCTGAAAAAACATCAATTACATCCATGCTGCAATCATGTTCTTTTGAAAGAAAATCGAAAGAACAAAGGGGTTTTTCCCAAATTGGTAAACCTCTTTCTATGAGGAAGAAGCCTTTTTCGGAAAGAGCTCTTTTTCCGAAAGGTGCCTATGATGGGGCACGGGACACAGCGGCCGCAGCACCTCCCAAGCCCCGCACTCGCCGGCAGCCAGAGAATGCACTCACTGGTGAAAGCACATCTTTCCGGCAGCCATGGGCAGCATGCTCTGACGTCACCCCCGGAGTTAGTGGGGAGACGCAGGCTGAGGCTGAGGAGCTATGGACCAAGGAGGAGCTGGAGCCAGCCGGTAGAGCAGCCCCACAGGAACGCCGAGGCAGAGCAGAGTCCATGGCAGAAGGAAGGAAGAGGCTCAGGACAAGGTCCAGAGCTCCTCAGTCCTCAGCTCCCTGGCTTACCGCCACTTTTATGCAGTCATGTTTTAAGTTGCCCACGCCGGGCCACACTGCACCTCGGCACTGTGGGACCAACCCAGCAGCCCCCCAGCTGCTCTACCCCAGGCGTCCTGATTCAGCCGCTGCCCCCCCCCCCCACCAGCAGACCAGGCATTTCTCACCGCGGAGGACGGGGGCAGCGGGACCGCAGCGCGTCTCGGCGGTCCCGCCGCCCGCATCCTCCGCGGCGAGAAAAGCCTGGTCTGCTGGGGGGGGGGCACTAGTTGCGCCCCCCCCCCAGCAGACCAGGGAGACACGGAGCGGCTTTTCTCGCCACGGAGAATGAGGGCAGCGGGATCGCCCAGACACGTGGCGGTCCTGCCGCCCGCGTCCTCCGCGGCTTTGCTCCGCAGACCAGGGAGACGCGGAGCAAAGACACGGAGGACGCGGGCGGCAGGACCGCCGCGCGTCTCGGCGGTCTGCTGGGGGGGGGGGCGCAGCTAATTCGGGTTTCCCTCACCCCGTTCTTAAGTAGGGATCTGACGTAAGTCAGATCTACGTAACCCGGGCACTGCCTGTATATAATATCATGAGAGGTGTGGAGAGGGTGAATAAAGAAAAGTTATTTATTAGTTCCCATAATAGAAGAACTAAAGGACACCAAATGAAATTAATGGGTAGCAGATTTAAAACTAATAAAAGAAAGTTCTTCTTCACACAGCGCATAGTCAACCTGTGGAACTCCTTGCCAGAGGAGGCTGTGAAGGCTAGGACTAAAGTGAATCTAGATAATTTCATGGAGGTTAGGTCCATAAAAGGCTGTTAGCCAGGGGATAGAAATGGTGTCCCTGGCCTCTGTTTGTCATAAGCTGGAGATGGATGGCAGGAGACAAATCGCTTGATCATTGTCTTTGGTCCACCCCCTCTGGGGCACTTGGCACTGGCCACTGTCGGCAGACAGGCTACTGGGCTAGATGGACCTTTAGTCTGACCCAGTACAGCAATTATTATGTTCTATCTATTGACTTTGATTTTTATCTGCTTAGGTTTAAGTACCCATTCTCCATATATTTAATGATGCTCTGTCTCACACACACCCTTCCTTTTTTTTTCTCTCCCCTCCCCTTCCCCTCTCTTATTTATTTCGAGTTTTCATATCCCCTACCCTAACTCCGGTCATCTGAAGAAGTGGGATGTGCCCACGAAAGCTCATGATACCATCTTCATGTTTTGTTAGTCTATAAAGTGCTACCAGAACTTTTGTTGTGTTTTTCTGTAACAGACTAACTCGGCTAACCCCTGAAGCTCCTAAACTTGTGAGTCATATACCTAAAACAGTAAAATCAGCTACCCTATGTTAAAAGAATAAAAGAAACATATTTTTTCATTATGAGGTCAAATAAATAGATAATGGGTACAAGTGATTTAAAGATTTAGAATTTTGTAATTATTCAGTGAAAAGCAAAGACTGTTTTCTCTTAATTTCCCTGCCACATATTCCCATTTTTCAAGCAGATGAAGTAATAGGTAACACAATTATAAACACATACACTTGCATTTTGAGCATAACAGCATCAATACAGGCACATGTAGTGAGGTTTTCTGTAAGTAGCTTTTATACAGAAGCTGAGCATATGGTAAGAAAAAATGACATTTTTTTCTGATCTGGATTTAGAATTATGGAGGGAGAAAAAGTTCAGCAAACTAATGTAAAAGTTAGGTGTGACTATTCAGCTCTTACCTCAGACCAACTGACTTCAGTGGCTTTTACTTACCCACATTAATAAGGGCTATAGGATCTTAGCCAAAATATATTTAATAAAACTGCTATTTTTCTAAAATAAAGTGTGAAGACACACACACACACACACAAACTTCTTGCTTCACATGGATTCAAATTTTATCTCAGAACTGTTCATGCTTCTTAAACACACAATTGCAAAATGATCACCACAGCTATCAACAAAGTCATCCAGCATGTAGCAACAGCATATACAGAAGGAATGACTTAGGTGCCTGCATCCTTTCACCATTCATTTTCATATTTACACATATTTGGGATGAGAAGAATCGTGCTATAGAAAATATGTTTTTTGACTGTTATTACAGGTTGCAAGTGTATATCAATGGTGTTTACTTATATATTCTAACAATGAATTGTTTTCACTAATCTGCTTAAAACACAGTTCTATTCCTATTGTCATCTTGCACAATAGGAAGATCCACATCTCTTAGAAGCCCTCGTTTCTCTTTAGAAATCTAACACTGTCCATCTGAAACATTGTAGAATGGCAGAAATTATTATATACAGATATGTGCTATGTGTGAATTAACCACAGGAGTATCTCACAGTTGACTTACAATCTGCGCTCTATCTTTTTGTACTCAAGGGCATCTGCTATGTTTACCCTACAGATAAGATTGAATCTCTGGAGGTAAATCTTGTAGCGTTTGACTTAGCAGGTCTAGTGTAGATCCACCCCTAATTGAATGCTGAGACAGCTCCTGGCAGTGTCCTATACTCCATATTCTGTGAGGAGCAGGGATGAAAGGCATTTAAATTTCTTACAGATACTGTACTATTGCAACTCAGGTTCCTGCCAGCTCTTTAAATATCTCCCTGTTGGCTTTTGCCGCAGCTCAGCCAATTCTTGCCACAGGTGAGTACCGGAGTACACCCCCTTACTTTTACCTGTGGAGAGGAGTAAGGGAGGGTGACAGGAGTGTGTGCTCCCATCTGCATCCAACAGTGTAGAACTGTAGCAGCTCATCTTAAGATAAGCCAAATCCAGCTACACATTTTGCATAGCTGGATGGCTGCTTATCTTAAGCTGACCTGCCTGATCTAGTGTAGACCTAGGCTAAGGTTCTTCTGTGGTAGTTATGTTCTTTCTTTCTTTCTTTCTTTCTTTCTTTCTTTCTTTCTTTCTTTCTTTCTTTCTTTCTTTCTTTCTTTCTTTCTTTCTTTCTTTCTTTCTTTCTTTCTTTCTTTCTTTCTTTCTTATGCTTCTAATTGTTTATTTTCACAGTCTTCTTTTTATGCCCCTTCAACAGAATCTGTTATTTAACTGTTGCTTGTTTTTCTCTTTTGGTGATTTGATGTTCAAAAATCAATTTCTGAAAGCTCATTAATATTTAGATCTGACACTTGACTCCATTCATGTTGGTTCTTGTCTATTTTTGTTTCAGCATGTTTTACATACAGCCGGTCCCTGAGTTATGAACAAATCGACTTATGACTATTCATAGTTACAACCAACTCCCATTAAGCACATTACAGCCAGTCCCCGAGTTACGAATGTGATCCACGCTTACGAACAGAGCGGCCGCATTTAAATGAATGGGGTCTGACTTATGAACAGATCGAGTTACGACCAAATGTTTGGTATGTAACTCATTCATAAGTCAGGGATCGGCTGTATTAATATTCACCCACATTTGGCATACTTCAAATAAGCAAAGAACTTCTTTATGGAGCATAAGAATGATCAGGCACTGAAATTGTATGATAAGTAAATATTAAATGGAATCTCAGTATAAGAAGTTCATTTCTGTTAGGAGATTACAAAACAAAAGCTACTGTACCTGCGTGTGTTCTAAATCTGTAAAAACTTATATCTGATATTAACATTGAGTTATGAGACCAAAGTCTGGTGAGCTGCCATGACACATTTTTTTACTTTTACCTTGTCATGGTAGAAAGTATCCTTTTACATGTTTCCATCCTCCTCCAGTAAATTTGACTTAGTAAGTGCTAGGCACTGCATTAAATTTATATTCTAATTATACGACATGCCATTTTGTTCATAGTCATGGTGATATGAAACAGATCTTGGCTGTTATTCCTGAAACCTAAACATATTTTTCTGTCTATTTTCAGAGGGCAAGATAGGTTCAAATGTGATACAAAAATTGGATTTACAGTTGACAAAAGCTACATTACATCTTAAAATCCTACTCTCTCTCTCCCTGGGTTCCTCTAGGGAAAAACTTCTAGTTGTGTTTTCTTTAGGTGCTCTATCATCTCTCTCTAACTTTTCAGAACTGACTCATTTTCGTTTTGGAGTGTGACATTGTTGGTCACAATAACCCTTATACAGAGAAAATCAGAGATGACTAGCAGACTTGATGAAGACATGGTAATAGCAGTAATTACATTCAATTTTAGTAAAATACCTCAGCATTTGCTGAACCTCTAAGTAGCTCTTCACTACTGTAACTTTTTATTCACCTAGTCTAATTGTACAAATTTCTGTGTTCTTAATGTATCTTATAAAAAGTGGAATGTTATAGAAAAATGCTGGAGGCTAAGCAATATCCTCATGGAAGTGGATATAGCACATTGGACTGACCTTTTATATATAAACAGAGGATTTAATTGTTAATAATCATTGAATGCAACAAGAATTATTACTCTTCCATAGAAAATAAAGGAATGAGTTAATTCAGAACTTGTGCTACAAATAATTTTCCCATTTAATATACAGTGTCAGGCAGATACTTGAAAAATGAAATCTTACTTTTAAAATGAGGAAGAACACGTCAAATAACAAAAATTATTTCTGGAATTTATTAACATTTCAAAATTGTAGCAGTTAAGCACCAAAATATGAATTGGATTGACACAATAAAAAATGACAATGGGGGTTAAAAAGAAAAATCACAATGCAGTTTTACTCCTTGATATTGAATTTATTGGTTCTTAATGCAAATCCAAGTTTCTTTCAAATGAATTATATGGCAAGATTCTCACTGATTTCAATGGATGGAGGAGAAGACTTGACAACAGAAAAGCTATTAAGCATGATGTGTGTTATTAATGTTCTTATATCTCTTTTACTATATTTATTGTAAGCACATTAATAAAAGTGGTGAGGAGTCCTGTGGCACCTTACAGACTAAGGGTGTGTCTAGACTACATGCCTCCTTCGACGGAGGCATGTAGATTAGCCAGATCGGAAGAGGGAAATGAAGCCGCGATTAAAATAATCGCGGCTTCATTTAAATTTAAATGGCTGCCCCGATCTGCCGATCAGCTGTTTGTCGGCAGATCGGGGGAGTCTGGACGCGATGCCCCGACAAAGAAGCCTTTCTTCATCGACACAGGTAAGCCTGGTTTCACGAGGCTTACCTGTGTCGATGAAGAAAGGCTTCTTTGTCGGGGCATCGCGTCCAGACTCCCCCGATCTGCCGACAAACAGCTGATCGGCAGATCGGGGCAGCCATTTAGATTTAAATGAAGCCGCGATTATTTTAATCGCGGCTTCATTTCCCTCTTCCGATCTGGCTAATCTACATGCCTCCGTCGAAGGAGGCATGTAGTCTAGACACACCCTAACTGAAGTGTTGGAGCATAAGCTTTCGTGGGCAAAGACCCACTTCGTCAGATGCCACAGGACTCCTCGCCACTTTTGCAGATTCAGACTAACATGGCTACCCCTCTGCTAATTAATAAAAGTGCCACTATTATTAGACCTCAAATAGTGGGGGAATATTTTCCAGCCAGATTATTGCACACAGGAAATACTTTATTTAACTAAGGTATATACATTTAGGATTTATGCATACACAAGAGCCATTTCAGGAATTATTCTCTATTAAAAAAATCAGTAGCATATAGGTTTATGATTTCTTCTTAATCTCAGAATTCTTTTTCACATTTTTATTCATAATCTATCTTAAGCAAGTAATTGATATGTCATTACATGAAGTATTTCTAAACAATGGACTGAGCCTTAATGCTGTGAATGTGTGGGTGTGAGAGCATGCACATACGCCTAATATAAATATAGGCCCCAATTCATCATTCCTGGAGACACTATTCCTACACCACTCCGGCTGTGTCTAGACTACACCTCTCTGTCAACAGAGAGATGTAGATTAGGCACGTCAAAATTGCTAATGAAGCAGAGATTTAAATATCCTGTGCTTCATTAGCATAAACATGGCAACTGCTTTTTTTCGAAACAGAGCTTTTTCGAAAAAAAATGGTAGTCTAGATGTGGATCTGTGGAAAATATACCCTTTTTCAACAGATCCTGCATTCCTCCTAATCTACATCTCTCTGTCGACAGAGGGATGCAGTCTAGACATAGCCTCCCAAACACATTTGATGGTTTGAAACCATAATCTTGCCCAGCAGATTTGTCATTGTATACTAGTTTCTCTAACAGTTTATGGACAGAGGGGATCATTGCTCATAATTTTAAAGGTATTGTGTTTTAAATGTCTCCATGGTCCTCAATAATTCTTATCAATATCAAGTATTGTTACAGGCATTGTCAAATCTAGCTATGGGCCACCTAAGCTAGGAAGTAGGCCACTTGAATAGCCCTCCTTCATTTCAGTAGGCCAAAAGATTATCGTAACTACGATGTTCACTCAGGATAGGGTAGTTTTGCTAACTGGACTTGGGTATTTAGTATTTGGGTGATATGCTGATTGAACCATAACAACACTTTGATTGAATGCAGAAGGAGCACATGGCTCTCACAGTGAATAATATGTGTAAACACATGCACCTCGCTTCCTATGCCTTTGTTTTATATGAATATCACTTTAGTAATACTGAAAAGCCTACACCAATAGAAACCTGTGGAATCTGACACATTTACATGTGAGCAACAGTAAGCAAAATGTCCTGAAGGCCACACATAGAACCGCATTAGGCCGCATGCAGCCTGAGAGCTACATGTTGCCCACTTCTGATACAACCTATTACAAAAATTATTTTTCCTAATGTAGGGGTAAAGAATGAAGAAAAGCCTACTCACTAGTCATCTCAGATCTGGTGATTATTTCCTAAGACCAACTTCCTTAGGTGCAAAATCTACTTATAGCTAGATCTAAAGCACAGTGAATTTGGTGGAAAGACTTCTACAGGTTTCAAACATCACATATCATTAGCAAACTGTCACAGTGTGGGACACCCGGCACCTTGGGAGGCAGGACAGGGATCCTCCTAGGTCCCGTCTGGGTTGCTCCACCCTGTAATCATTCCACCCATCTGTGTCCACTGTCAGTGGGGCAGTAATGCCCAGCGGCCCAGTCAGTAATGACCCCAGTCAGTGGAGCAGTAAGGCCCAGTGGCCAAGTCAATAAAGTAGTTGAGACACCCTCCCAAAAGGGAGGACAATGAGATGGGGCATGTGGACTGGGGCCCTCCCTCTCTACCAGGCCCCAGCTCAGTGGGGAAATCTGCCCGAAACATGTTGAACTCATAGAGGCCCTTCTGGCTCCCTGCCCTGGGCTACTTTCTACCCTGTCTGAAGGCCGGCTTCTTCCCCACCTCCAGGTGTCTACCAGGCTAGACGCTCCTCACCCCCAGTTGGTCCTTTCTGGTGGGCCTACACCCTGGCATCCGCCTGTTGCGGTAGCTGCTGCTGTGGCTGCTGCTATGGCTACGGACACTACTGCTGCTGCTACTACTGTGATAGCTGCTGATGTTCCTGGGCTCTGGCAGAAGCTCCTTCCCCTTCCATGGTCAGCCCTGGCTGAGCTGCTCCCCTGGCTTTTATACTGGGCCTGCTGATGGAGTATGCCCAGCAGGGCTGTGGGAGAGGGGCTCTCTCAGCTAAGCAGGCCTGGTTAACCCCTCCTGGACCACTGTGGGCATGGTACATCCCGTCACACAAACATAGTGCCCATCTATAAACAGGGAAATAAGGACAAGTCATTGTAACTTCTAGACCAAGAAAGATAATGGAGCAAAATAGGAGGAATCCATTTGCGAACATCTAGAGGTTATCAGTAACAGTCAGCACATATTTATAAAGAACAAAGCATGACAAATCAACCTGATAGGTTCCTTTAACAGGATGACATACCTTTTGGATAAGGGGAAGTGGGTGATGTGGTATGCCTAGAATTTAATCAGGTATTTTATATAGTCTTTAATGAGATTCTCTTTAACGAAGTAGGGAAATACAATGTACATGAAAGTACTATAACTGGTTGGCTAGCCATTTCCAGCAAGTATTTATGAATGGTTATGCTGGAAGAGCATCACCTGTGAGGTTCTGCTGGGATCATTTCTCAGACTGGCTCTGTTCAATATTGAATGCAAAGTATTGCACTTAGGAAGGAACTATCAGTTTCATATATACAGAATGGAAAGTGGCTAGAAAAGAGTACCGTGGAAGAGTACCGTGGTCTAGAAAAGAGTACCGTGGAAGAGTACCGTGGTCTAGAAAAGAGTACCGTGGAAGAGTACCGTGGTCTAGAAAAGAGTACCGTGGAAGAGTACCGTGGTCTAGACAAGAGTACCGTGGAAAGCAATCTAGGGCTCATAGTGGAACACAAACTAAATATGAGTCAACAGTGTGACTGTTGCAAAAAAAGCCAATATCAAAAGCAAAGTATTGTGAGCAAGACATGAGAAATAATTCTTCTGCTCTACTCCACACTGATTAGGCCTCAGTTGGAGTAATGCATCCAGTTCTGTGCTCTACACAGAAGTGGCAAAATTAGAAAAAATTCAGTGAAGCAACAAAAATTATTAAAGGTCTAGAAAACATGACTTATGAGGGAAAATTGAGATAATTGATATTCAGATTGGTAGCTGAGTTACTCTGTAACAGGAAAAAAAATAAAAAACAGTGAATAGTCTTGTAGCACCTTAAAGACTGACAAAACATGTAGATGGTATCATGAGCTTTCGTGGGCAAAACCCACTTCTTCAGATGACTGGAGTATTATAAGTTCAGATCCAAGAACTAAAGGAAGGGGGAGCAAAGAAGGGGGGAAAGGCAGGGAGGGAAGAGAGAGAGAGACAGTGAGTAGATGGTTCAAGTAGTTACAAGAGGCTGATAAGAACAATTTAGCAACTCCATTATTTGGTTAGTTGATTAAGTCATTAGGATGTGGAAGGTAATGTGTGAGCCAGACGATGTTCCTCTTCATACCATTTACATAAGAATGGAACTTGTAAATGAAGATAAGTACCAATCCTCCCCTGAGTATTTGGCTTGTGGAATTGGCCTGAAACAACACAGTGACTTGGAGATCCATTAATGAGTGTCCAAGAAGATTAAAGTTTTCTCCAACAGGTTTTTGTGTATTGCCTTTTTGGATATCTGATTTGTGTCCATTAATTCTTTCCCATAGAGACTGTCCAGTTTGGCCAATATACATGGCAGTGGGGTATTGTTTGCATTTGATGGCATAGATCACATTAGTGGATATGCATTAAAATAAGCCTCTGATTTGGTGGCTAATTGCAGTGGGGGGTTCCTGGATGATATGATGGAAGTGTGTTTCATGGTTACTGGAAAGAATTTGTTTGAGGCTAGGGGGTTGTCTGCAGGCAAGAACTGGCCTTTCCCTCAAGGCCTCTGAGATTGAGGAGTCATTTTCCAGGATAGGTTGTAGATTGTTGATAATGCATTGGAGGGGTTTAAGTTGTGGACTGTAGGTGATGACAAGTAGAATTCTGTTGTTTTCTCTTTTGGGCCTGTCTTAAAGAATTGGTATTGTTAGTCCTGAAAGAGAAGGGTGGGGAAACATGATACAAGGAGAAGGGAGAAATATTATTCTCCTGAACATCTCATAATAAAACAAAAAAAAAACAGTGGACTTAAATTGCAGCAAGGGGGTTAGGTTGGACTTTAGGAAAAACTTCCTAACTGTCCGGGTGGATGAGCACTTGATTAACTTGCCTAGGCAGGTTGTGAAATCTGTGTATACCTGGACAGGACAATATGAGACTGCTAAACCAAAATTATGATTATTTCAAACTAGAATGGGTTCCTATAAGAGTTAACCATTCCCACTGTGTATAATGTCCTATATATGTATCCTATATATGGAGAAATATGTATTTCAGAGTTGAAACATAAAGAAAATAGTTCTTCTTTTTTTTTTTTTTGGAAGGAGCAAGAAATATGGAGTTATGGATACACATAGGTCCTGCCCATTGCTGCATGACTATAAGATTACCCTTTCATGATAGCAGGATGAATCTAAATCAGGATTCCAGGGAGTACTATAGTGTGGGAGAACCTGTGTTTTCTTGCATTCTGCTCATACAGTATAGCCCCAAGTAAGTGAATTGGTTTGGGACCTCTGTGTAGGCCCCCATTTCCTATGCTATGAGGCTATGTCTACACGGCCTCTAGGAACGCATCCGATTTTTCGGAACAGTTTCTGAAGAAGTGGATGTGTTCTTTCATTATCCCTATCATCATCATTGTATGAGGAATATGGGATGTTCTGAAAGAGGAGGTTTTTCTGAAATTTGGCCTCATATAGACAGGCCAAATTTCAGAAAAGCTTCTTCTGAAAAAAAAAGCAGAAAAGATATGCAAATTGCTGTTTGCAATTTGCGTATCATTTTCCGACTTTTCTTTGAAGTCTAGACATGACCTCAGCAACTGAAGCAGTTTGTGGCTCCAACATCAGTCTCTGACATCTCTCCCTGGCCAAGCCTGGAGAGAGGGCTTTGGAGTCGGGTGCTGAAATACACTTCTGGCTGTAAGCAAACGAACTGTTTTCTGCTGGCTGTGCTTAGAGAAACAGGACTTTGTATGTTCTTTGTGAATACACGAGGTTGCATCAAAGGTACCTGACTCCATCATTGGTTTCTATTCCTAATTGGAATATCTTACCATAGCCTACATTTTTGGCTAGCCACTCAGATTGAAAAGGAGTAACAATCTATTTCTTCCTGTCCAGAGCCCTTGTTACAGTTCCTATATTCATATATTTCTTCCTGATTCACTCCCTCACCAAATTTGTCCATACCCTGCCTTCTGCATCAGCACAAATGCTGATCAGTGTAGAGAAGCTATAGATTGGGTGAGAGATACATGATGCCATACAACAGTGGTTCTCAAACTTTTTGGGCTCCGGAGCCCTTTACATGAGTAAAAATTCATGCGGAGCTCCAGCAGTCCACTGATTGTATGTGTTGTAACTATTGACGTTTCCAGTTTGTCAGCTTCATGGAGCCCCTGGAGATGTCTTGCGGAGTCCTGGGGCTCCGCGGAGCACAGTTTGAGAAACGCTGCCATATAAGTTTCTAAGTATCCTCTTTCATACAGAAGGGAGAGAGCCATGCAGAGATAATCCTTTTCATTCATGGATCCATGGATGTACAGCTTGCTCAGCTAAATATAAAGAAACCTAATTACACTGTCTGAATCCTGACACAAATCCTTACGTTTCTTCTTAGTAACTTGAAACCATAGGCTACTAGGTAGCACTAATGCCTAACTACGTATTTACTTTAAAATATGTATGTATTTTCATATCATTACTTTAGTTGCTTTTAATTTTACTTCCAGTGTCAGTGAATAATTTTGGATGGCACAACATGCATTTTATAGAGCACAGATCTATAGTGACATTTTCAAACCTGTCTGAAGTGTAGAGATTCACAACCTGCCAAATCAAGTGAGTCATTCTCAGTTTATATTCACAAGAGATGGCAGGTACAATATGTAAATTAGTTTATGAAACTGTCTGATTGTAATTCAGTGTGGTCCCTTGGGAACAATATCAGTTAATGTTCTTTGCATTAATAGCATTCTGCTCTGAAGATACAATGGATATAGAGCCATTATCTTTTTGTCACAACAGCTAGTGAGGGATCATGAAGACTACAGACACACTACCCTCACCCTGCCTTGTAGAAAATAAATTCCATTCCCATTCCTCACCACACATTCAAGGAAATTGTCTGCAGGAAGCTCTATGCACAGGTCCCTCTGAGCTTCACGCAGTGAGAATGGGAAAATAAAGGGACTCATGCCCTCCTCTCACACTAGAGTAAATCAGATTCACACTTTATTGGTATAGTTTCAGCTTTTACAAACAGAAGCAAATGTGACTCTTCTGCAAGTCTGCAGAAAGCCATTGTTCTAAAAATGGTGTTTGCCATCAAGCACTGATTTAAATAGCTCTGAGATCTGCAGTCCAAGCCCCTTTACAATGTTGATTTTAGACAAATGCAAAGTGACTGAATATGCAAATAACACTTTGTTGGGGGAGTCTCTTCTGCATGTGAAAGAATTGCATCAGAAATCGCGATGTCACAACAGGGAATGGTGCTTCTGGGGTTTTTGGTCCAGGTGACAATTTCAGACGTGGATCTCTTGGGAAGGAAATCTGGCAATGGCAAGAGGACCATCACAGAGAGCTGGCAGTTGGTGGGTCAGACAGAAGGTCTGGTCTGACTTGCCTGGACAAGGGGTTAAATGAAGATGGGTTAGTGGAAATCTGAGATGGAACTTGAAGACACTGAAGAGAGCTCAGAGAAAGTGAGAGACTCCCAAATCCCTCCTATTAACCCTGCAGCAAAGGTTGATGCTGGGAGGTACCACTAGATACACACAGATCACAGCACAATATAGATACATAAGAACCTCTAGATAGACTGACAGAGATGGGGTAAGATGAGCAGTTTCTGGGTATTAAACTATTTCTTTAATGCGTGCAGTTCCATGTTGGTTTATATTTGTTCCTGAGATAGTAGATGTGATGCTTTATTTTAACTAATTCTAACACTAAGCCAGATCTGTGCTACTAAGTTATTTAGAGACTTGACGGCCTCTTTGTTAAGTAATGCTATGTAATAATTACCACATGCTAAGGTGCATACCTGGGTTTCCAGTTCTTGGGGAGAAATGACTGAAACTTTTAACTCTAAGTCTAAACAAAAGAAGTGTGAATATTGGATGGAGGCAGCAATGATACTGATAAATCATTATCAAGTTCACGTATGTGTCAGTTGTTCACTGGAGGAAGAACAGGTAATCAGGACCATGCTGAAGCAAGACAGAGATTGATGAACATGCTTCATATTAAACATTCTACCTTGAGAAGTTTAGCTTCGGATTATACCTGCAGAACCCACCCCCATTTCAGCTGAAAGCTCTGCTCTTAGCTAAGAAATTTAATCATGTGGCATGATATAAAATGGTGGAAGCCTCAGGGCAGATTGTGCCTTCTCTGGAGGAAGGAATGTCTCCATTAGGTTTTCTTAGAGAGATACCTCTAAATTCTTCCATTGTTACAGTAAGGTTTGCCTCCTGGTTCCCAGACTGAAGGAGCTCTCAAGTTCAAGCAGTCCTGAGATATCCCGGATATACAGGTGCTGTCTATATAGAATTCCTGAGTCTTTGTATTAGTTCTGGGGTCAGATTCTCTCCTCTCCCCCCAAAAACTTTCCTGGAGCAAAACTCATCTTATGCAAATGGTTGACCTATTTTCCTTCATAAAGATGAATGGCTGTTAATACTATTCTGGGTAAGAATGATATCAGAAATATTAACATAATTAGAGATACAGTATAATAAACCCCATTTTTCTATAGGCACTTGTAGTTAGTTTCTATTTTACTTCGAACTGCTTCAATTGATGCACAGAATATGTATTTCTTCAATCGACAAAATGCCTCCCAAGACTTTTTTGGGATTGTTTATTTATTACATTTGAATTTTTCCATCTTTTTTCATATGTGAACATTGAAAAATTAATAATTTGCAATGAAATAATTCAGTATCACACCTAAGTTTGAGCAAGCATATTTTGCTTCATAATCATGAAAGGTGCATTAAAAGTGCCTACAACCTGTTATATATTAATGTAGGGAACAGATGTCACCGTTATTTACAGAATTGAAACTTTGCAAAGTGTGTTTTTTTAATGATACTTTACTGGACAAAGTTAATCTTTGAAAAGCTAATTGCAATGAAGCTTGCAGATGCCTTTGATCTGAAATGTAATATATTATTAATAATAATTGTTCCCTCTCCCCCATTAAGAGGCTAAAATGAACATATTACAAAGAAATATACTTAATACTAATTTTCATAAGCAATATTGTATTTTTCCTCTTTGATTGAAACTTGTTCCTTTTCTTTTTAAGATGCTGATAAAAAATGAGAAGCTAAAAAGATAATTTCCTCTAAATTAAAAACTAAGACACTAATGAGCTCAACTAAGTGTTCTCAGCAGGGACCTTTGTAACCAGAACTTTCATTACTGAAGAAACACTGTAAGCATTGTGGCTACTATGGTAGATGAATTGTAGAAACTCTTTGTATTACAGTGAGTGTTCATGGACAGTAATATGCTTCTCAACAATTTTTTAAACTGTAAGCATGCTCAGATGTCCAGAAAATATTTTTTCATTCTCCTCCCCTCCCCCCAATTTGAAAAACAAAGAATTTTTTTTAACAAGAAATGCATTTGAATTAGAAGTAGTACAAAATTTTTCTTCAGCCTGTTTTTCAGTGGAAAAAGATCTAGAAAAGAGGGGTTTAAAAAAATAGAAGTGACTTTTTCTCTGGAGAACTTAGACCTTTGAAAAATAAAACAAATAAACAAAACTGAGAAACCAAAACATTCTTATCCAAAAATTGGAACAAGTTTATGCAAAAACAAAACAAAACAATGCTCATAGAATTTGTAGTTCAGGTGGCTCATGGACCCCAGTCTTATCTGTGGGCCAAGATCCCTACTTTGATACCTCTCCTATAAATTCCTGTACCTGGGGACATTATGTCTTGACATTATAGTATTTTAGCAAAGGAAAGATCATGGTATTTCATGGGAGAATTCCAGTTCTGGAACCCAGCCCATAAAAGAAAATGGAGACACGAGGCATCCAAATTACAATTCCCATGAGGCACCATGGTCGCATTTTCTGACTTTTTTTTTCTTTCAATTTTCAGCAGAACATTTCCAATTTTCTAGGGGGTTTTGTGTGTGTGTGTGTGTGCGTGTCAGTCTACATTTTCTTTAAGAGAGTGTGGGAGGGAGAGAATTTGGCAGAAATAAGTAAAATAATGGTGAATTTCTGGCTCTAGCAAGTTTTATTAAAAACATCCAGACTTTCAGATTTAAAGCTAGAACTTAATCTTTCTATTGAAAGTATCAGATATGTTGAGTAAAACTCATTGACAGTGCTTCTAACCTGTTTGTAAGAGAGCTTTACTGAAGTGGAATGTTGGTACTTAAAATTATTTTTTATCCAAAAGAATAGCCAGACTAGTTCAGAGTGATCCTCAATCTAACCTAATATTCTGTGTCTGTGACTAGCTTTTTTATAGGAAGGTATGAAACATAAATTGGATAAATTTTTGGTAACATACCTGAAGCCTAAGTCATTGATGGTTGATTTATGCCCTGAAACATGAGTTTATAATCCTTATAAATTTTTGTCCAAGGTGATATAACTGTGTATTGTATTACTCTTATTCATTAAGAATACCCAAAATGATATCTTGTGGAAGTAGAGATCCATAAATTAATTATTGTTTTGATATTAGTAAAAAGTTTGAATAGTAGAGTTCATCTGACTTTTCCCTCTATCTTTCCTTATTTTATCTATTATCATTTAAAGTCACCTTTGAGTCTTCTCATCTCTGCTCTTCAGTGAAACCTATTTCCATGCCAGATTTCAGTTTTCAAAACTAAGCTCTTTTCAGCTGTAGAACTGTTCCAGAGAAAGTCCTCAACTGTTTTATAATGGGGGAAAAATCCCCACCTTTGCCACCCCCATACGTCTTACTAAAAAATGGCCTATGCTATTTTAGCTCAAATGCTTTTTAAAAATATCAAATGTAATCATACATTAGCCTGGAAAATTTAAGTCTAAGCATGCCAGAAAGTTGTAAATTTCTGATAGTAGGGTCAAGGTAGTAACTGTTATACAGCCTTAATGATAGCATTCACTGCTACTCCTAGTATTATTACAGAAATACTTTTTTCTTTTCAAATAGTAGTCAAGGCTGAGCTGAGTTTTGCACTCAAAAAAGAAATTCAGCCTCTTTAATATGTATGAACAAAATCATAGTTCTCCTCAAAATTATAGAAGTGACCTGTAACGCAGAATGAATTTTCTATGAATTTGTAAATACTTTGGAAATTAGTTTATGAGTTAAATAAATGCATGTGACCTTAAGAAATTTCATACCTGTTGTCAGCTGTTTCTCCCAGTGATCTTAACAAAAGGTATAACAGGTACTTCAGAGCTCCCTTGTCATTAAAACGTATTGCAATCTTTTGCACAGGCAACATTCAAATACTCTGTTTTTGGATTCATGATATTTTTTCCTATTTATTCATCATATCAGAAAGATTTTTTCCACTATGAGTTGATGAGTACTGTTGTTGAACCGTAGAACTATTCTTTAATAATATGGCTGCCATCACCATTTTTTGTCAATAGACAAAGACCACATACGTTTTCAGAGAAAATGACTCTTCACTTGGTTTTTGTGGGTGCTGGCCATGAGTAGCTATGGTCTCCATCCTTTTGAGGATCCTGGGAGGTGGCAGCCATTTTGAAGATTGTGATTATTTTAGTTTCTCCAGAGAGGTTTTTAAGAACCAGCTCTGCAGACAGACGAAGGTTCAATTATGATAAGCAGTGGCAAAATTATTAAATATCATTTTAATATCATAATCTTAAATATTTACTTCTAAAAGTAATCCACAGAACCAGATCTACTTAGCTCAGATAGTAGGTGTAGACACTATGCATGTGAGAATGTAGAAGTGAAGGAGAAAGGGAGATTTAGGAGCTGCAAAGAAAGGGGGAATTGGGACAACAATAGCTATGGGGAGTTTGGAGTGCCCTTTCAAATTGTCTTGTTCTGCTCTGGCAAGTTAAAGCAGCTAAAAGGGCAGTTTTAACTCAGTGTGGGCTGTTTTGTCCTGCTACAGAGAAACATAAAGTAGCTAGGTTATACCCATAAATATGGTAGTAAAAGTTTAAATAAAGAAGACAAATTTATTCCTTAAATCTTCAAATTCTTAGAAATATAACATCAAGTAAATGTTTGCTGTTCTTGAAAACTCTTAACAAATAAAATCCTCCTGCCCCAAATAACTTCATGTTAAAAGCTAGACTACAGGGGAGAACACATTCCAAAAATATGAATAAGAAAATTTAGGTATCAGATTTGGTTTAGATGACTTTAGGAGAATTGTAACACCCCTAAATATATTTCACTTTAAATTACTGATATGTAGATTCAGCCTTAGCCCCATGTTAATATCATCATTGTCTGAGACTATAAATGGAGTGATATTTAAGCAATAGCTCTTTCTGGGGACTACTACTCCAAGATTAAGACCAGAGATGGTGTCTCAGGCAAGCACAGTCTCTCCCATGGGATCAGCAATCATACCTATCCAATCTTGGTGCTCTGTCAGCATGTGTGTGGAGAACACATTTGAATAATATCATGACTATGACTTCTCTTCATTCTTCCTCTACTCTGCTGCTCACTGTATCTCAAGGGCAAGGAGAGACAAAGCAGGTGCCATCCCCAGTGTGCAGGGATTGTACAGCTAAGTAAGTAAGGATAAACTTCTAATTCAAGCCTTCCAGGTCTCCATAGAAATGGAAGAGCCACTCACCATCACACCCAGAATCATGGTTATTTATATTTTGACAGTGTCTCTTAAGACAATCAGAGTTAAGTTAAGAGTTAATTCCCTCAATTAATTTTTATACCAGTGGAGTACAATAACTGTTCCTCATTCATTCCTATTCTCCATAAATGTAATTATTTATGACCCCTCAAGGTTTGTTCTTAGCGGGTAGGATCATCTAAAATTTCTACTGATCAGTGTGCACTTAATTAAGTACAATTAAGTACTAGGGTCTATAGGGAAATTGAAGATCCAGGAGAGCAGGGTGAAGTATATTTTCGGTGAAAATCAGAGTTAACAGTTCCCAGGGAATCTTCTATGATTTGCTCAGAGAAATGAAAAATATGGAGATCATTAATTAATACATTATGAATGACAGCAAGCTGAAGTAATCAAGTTAATGACAATGAAGTTCTGTCCTCAGGAATCAGTTTCAGATTGGTAGCCATGTTAATCTGGTACCTTAAAGACTAAGGGTATGTATAGACTGCATCCCTCTGTCGGCAGAGGGATGCAGATTAGGCAAGTCAACATTGAAAATGAGGCAGGGATTTAAATATCCCCTGCTTAATTTGCATAAAAATGGCCATCGCGTTTTGCCAACTCAGCACTTTGTCAGCAAAAAGCGGCAGTCTAGAGGGGGATCTATCGAGAAAGAAAGCCTTTTTCTACAGATCCTGTAAACCTCCTTGCAGGAGGCATAAGGGATCTGTCGAAAAAGGCTTTCTTTCTCAGCAGATCCCCCTCTAGACTGCCGCTTTTTGAAGACAAAGTGCTGAGCCAGCAAAATGCTGTGGCCATTTATATGCAAATTAGGCACGGGATATTTAAATCCCTGCCTCATTTGCAATGTCAACCTGCCTAATCTGCATCCCTCTGCTGACAGAGAGTTGCAATCTAGACATACCCTAACAGATTTATTTGGGCATAAGTTTTAATGGGCAGGCATCTACTTTGTCAGTTGCATCTGACAACATGGGCTACATCCCTTGAAAGTTTATGCCCAAATAAATGTGTTAGAGTATGTCCACACTGCACACTTATTTCAGAATATGCTAATCCCGAAGAAATACTCTGAAATGGCTTTTTTCAAAATAGCACGTCTACACTATCAGGAAACCTCAAAATTAATCCAAAGCAGGCTCCCCTAATGTGGACCCACTATCTCAATTTAGAGCCCCAGGAAGCACTAGGGAGTAATTACTCTGAATGACCCTAGGGAGGAGTTATTTCAAAATAGTAGTAGTTGAACGTTGTCCACACTACAACTATTTCGAAATTACAGTTTTGGAAGAAGTGTTATTCCTCATGAAATGAGGTTTACAGAAATTGGAATAAACCATCCATTATTTCAAACTGATTTCAAAATAACTGAATTGCTATGTAGATGCTTGCATTGTTATCTCTGAATAATGGGCATTATTCTGAAATAACACTGCTGAGTAGACACACCTTTATTCTTTAAGGTGTCATAGGACTCCTTGTTGTATTTGTCTTCCAGAAACAATCTGATTTCCCCATTTAAAGCAATGATCTTTATGAAATCTGAATCTATAACTGTTAGGTCAGAAAAAATTATAGAGAAAACTTACTGTATGTTCAGTATGCACTGTTAAGTTGCTCTAGTGTTGTAGATATAGGAAAAACTGCAACTTAGATGTTACAGGCATGATCTTCTGTTCTTCACTGTAGCTGGGACACAAACATCCTCAGAATGGATTACAAAGTAGCAGTGCCCCATTAACCAAACTTGTTAATATGACTGGCCCAACTGTGTTAGTTATCTTGAAACCCTATTTTTCTGAGTGTATAAGGGCATGTCTAGACTACATTTTATTTTCGAAAGAGGATATGCAAATTCTGATCACTTTTTTGAAAGTGGGTCTTTTGAAAGTTAAAGTAGTCTGGATGTAGGGTTTTTTTGAAAAAAAAAAAAAGCCTTTCAAAAAACCGTGTAAACCTCCTTTTTTAAGGAAGAGCATTTTTTTTAAAGGGGGTGTTTTTCCAAAAAAAACCCGCATCCAGATTACTTTCACTTTTGAAAGACCCGCTTTCAAAAAAGCGATTGGAAGAAGATAGGTAAATTCCCATGGAATTTGCATAGCCTCTTTCAAAAATAAAATGTAGTCGAGACATACCCTTAGGTAACAGCTGATTAAAGTTATGGAAAATCAGCATCTCCAAAACATTTTTATTTTATTTTATTTGTTAATTTTTAATTGACAAAGGAAACATAACATGTAAGAAAATGGGTTAAAACAAAAGATTCCTGTGTAAGGACGATTTACTACCTAATTTTCCCCACTCTATTCATAGCTTAAATAGTTCAAACTAATTTTCATCTGTGAGTTTGGAGAGCCAGCCTGGTTGCTGAAGTCCTTGTGTATCCTGTCTCTGTGTCTGTCTGTATGTTATCTTCGATCTAATGATAAGCAGCTTCTATCCTCCTTTCTGAAGCCAGCAACTTAAAGATTTAGTCTCCTTTTTTATCCTAAGTTACGGTCAAGAAAGAGTTAACCATTCTAGCTTGGATGCAACCAGCTAAATAACTACTTCCTGGTTGATGGTCCATCCATCATCACTCCTTTGAAGCTATTTACCCAGGTATCTTAGTATTGTTGTTCTTTCATTTCTTGTTGTTTTCTCCCTCCACATGCTCCTTTGATTTAACTCCATAAGAAGTAAGCCATCATAAACAAACACACAGTGGCATGTACCACACACAGAAAAAAAATACAGATATTTCCTAATTTGTTCCATGTAGAAACATCAAACCACATTACATTGTCTGGCTATAATGAAAGAAGGACAGGAGACATTTGGCATGGGTTTAATCAAGCTGCAAATTTATTATTAGATGTCTCATGTCTGGGACTATCCAGCAGATAAAAGTGCAGGTGATGTTATGTTTATTCTATAATTCATCAGATGTAGATGGGGGGATTTTATCAACTTCCCCTTTTTTCCATCCAGGGCCCTCCATCAAAACCATTTCCAGGACCTTACCATCCACTTCTTCCCTTTGGAGGGGTAAGGCATGTTGACTCTCTGCTGTAACATTTATAGGAGTCCCAAAACACCATTCTTTTCCAAACATCTCTTTTTAAAGTCCTTTTCCAAACCATTTATCTGATCACTGTATGCTTTCCCTATGGAGTACTTGCATTGGCCATCTATGCTACACTGAAATAATGAGTTGAGATATCTGGCCTACCACCCTTCATGTTATGCATGAATAGAGCCCACCTGAAGGGGAAGGCAAAAAACCCCAAACCCACCTAAGCCAACGTGGTGGTAAGGGAAAAATTATTTCCCAGTCCCCCTTAAAAGAGGGGCAGCTAGTGTGCCAACAGCAGGACTAGACCAAACCTGATATTTTACCACCTAAAAGTGAAGGGAGCATGGGTGCTACCTAGCCTGCTCTGTGCAAAAGCATGGGATAAGCCACAAGGATTCCCCTTTTAAATTTCTCATTCCCAGAGGATGATTAAGTCACCAAGCTGATCCATTTGCAAAAAAATTTCATCTCCTCCCTCCTCCCCAAAACCATAAAGAACTCTCTGTACCCTGCTTAAAGTGCAGGGTGGTCATTTTTGGGAAAAAAATGGGAATTTGTGAGTATAAAATGTCACAAGCAATAGTATATAGTTTTGCAGTAGCACAAACGGGGAGGGAAATGATTTTTATAAGACTATTTTTTCCTGAACAAATATTTGTGCTAAACTTTAGTACTTGTTCGACTTATCTGAAGTTAATCAGAAGCTCACTTTTTTTCTCTCTAAACACCAATGTTCACTCTAATTTTTCCATCCATGTGTGGAAGAATTCTTGTTATGTGCACTGAGGAATGTGAGGGTGTGCATCTGCAGGAGAAACACATGTTGCCAGCTGTGGGCTCTGTGAGCTCTCAGTTAATCAAATAGGCAGCGTTTGAAATTTTTTGGGTGGCCATCCAAGTGCTCAGTTTACAAGGAATACTGCTAACCACCCATACAAATCTTTTTAAAATCCCCACAAATTCCCTAAGTCTAATACATCTGAAGGATGGACAAATGGTTTTTTAACTTTTGTCTTTTTGAAATTGTTACACACATTACAAATTGACTGAGTTTAGAGAGAATCAGGTTGTTCACTGAGCCTTGAACTTTCTATTAGTGAGTACTACACTGAATGTCATAAAACAAGCAAATTCAAACTTCTATTTTCTGTTGGTAAAAATATACACAAAGGTCACTGTTTAATTTGGATTAGTATTAGCCCTAGCATCAGTCAACAGTTTGTGATGGGTATGATATCTCAAACAGCACTCAGAGACATCATGCCCAGTGGCTGCGTCTAGACTGGCAACTTGCCAGCTGTCTACACACTGGCTGCTTGAATTTCCGCAAGAACACTGAGACTTCCTACTGTCTGAAATCAGTGCTTCTTGCAGAAATGCTATGCTGCTCCTGTTCGGATAAAAGCCCTCTTGCGCAAATGCTTCCTGGTCCCGCAGTCCGTGTCTTCCGGGGCAGCCCCGTTCGTAACTGCGGATCCGACATAAGTCGGATCCGCGTAAGTCGGGGACTGCCTGTATTACTCATGTGACCCTGTAGAGGCCAACACTTGCTCTCAGAAATAGCTGTTGTGCCATCACAAAAGTGACAGTTTATTGAGTGAACAATAACCAGGGATCAATGACTTCTCTCATTTGTTGCTTTTATATATTAATTGAGGGAAAACAAACATATATCCACAGGCCTCCTGCAGCTGGTATTAATCCCCTCAGCTGCTGAACCATTCCTTTCACATTAGCCTCCACTTCATAATTGCTTTTTGGCTATTCTCTTCAATACTCTCAGGCTACCATTTTATGCTTCTCAATCCCACTGACTAGCTGTCCAATCTTAATTGTGTGATTACCCCCAAATATTGTTCATTGAATTCAACATTTGCCTGCTTGCTTATTTTGGTAGGTCACCACAAAATTTATAGTTTAATTAATAGTTGAATCTATTGATTCTTCATCTAATTCACTGCTTGCTTGATTAATTAATTAATTAACTAATTCTCTGACTAACTGCTTACCCGAGTCTCTGCTTATCTTATTGTTTAGTTAATTCATTGCTCAATCAATTGGTTAACATATTATTGAATCAATTCACTGCATAACTAACCTACTATAATTCAATGTCTATTTCTTCCAGTGATTCTCTCCTTACAATCATTAGGCTCATTACACTCAGTTTCCTTTCACTTTCCCCATGTTCCTACCCTAGTGCTCATCTCCTTTCTCTACATATCCTCTTCTTCTTGATTGCTTCTAATGACGCTCTGGAGAGGAGCATCTGATACTGCAAACTCAGCATGCTGACAAATCAGAGAAGGCAGTGAAAAACAGGGAAGAAAACAGTCAAGATGTGACCTCCAGAAGAAGAAAAAGGAGAATTCACGTACCCCCAATGAAGTTAGGGTAAGAAACCATTTTCAGGCTTTCTATACAGGCACTACAGTGGAGAATGGTTTGGAAAAGTTTTCTGAGAGAAGGGATCATAAGGAGACCCCTTCAAATGGAAGGTATGGGATATGTTTCATAGGGATTCTAATACTACCACTTCCATGAGGAGGAGATGGGTGGTGGTGGTCGGGAACTCCCTCCTAAAGGTCACAGAGTCATCCATCTACTGCCCACACCTAGAAAATTGGAGTGTTATGCTTGCCGGGAGCTAGAAGTCAGGATATATTAGAATATTTACTAAGACTTTTCAAGTCATTGGACTGCTCCCCCTTCCTAGTTCTCCATTTCGGCACCAATGATACAGCCAAGAATGACCTTGAGTGGGTCACTGAAGATTATATACATTTTTGTTAATCTCTAAGATGCCAGAGGACTATTCACTATTTTTAAACATTGTTTTTGAAGACTGTATGGCTCTGGAAAGAAGGATAAATGACTTTAATGTGCAAGTCATGTTCTTGTTCATCCTCCCTATTGAAGGAAAAGGCTCAGGTAGAGACAATCAAATCGTGGAAGTAAACAAATGGTTGTGCAGGTGGTGCCGGAGAGTGATCCTGTGTTCTTTGACCATGGAATGTTGTTACAGGAAGAGGATTGCTAGCAAGAAATGGGATACACCTAAAGAGAAGGAAGAACATCTTTGCTGGCAGGCATGCTACCCTGGAGAAGAAGGCTTTAAACTAGGTTCACTTTAGAATGGAGACCTAAGCCCTGAAGAAAGTACGGAAAGGGATACTGGAAGGAAACACAAGGAGGGTGCAACAGGGGAAACCTCTTGATACATACTGTGAAATTGGTGCAGTTGGCCACTTTTTCTTAGGTGACTGCACGATAATTGAAAAACCAGGGAAGACAAACAGGAAGAACTGGAAGTGCTGGCACAACCAAGGAATTAAGATGTGATTGGAATAACAGACACTTGGTGAGGGAACTCACAGGGGACGGAAGGAGAAAAGGTGGAGGAATGGCACTGTATGTAAGAAAGCAGTATGATTGCTCAGAGCTCCAGTATGAAACTGGTGAGAGTTTTTGGTTTGAGAGATGACAGAAACAAGGGTGATGTCATGATGGGCATGACTGTCAACAGCCAGACCAGGAAAATGAGGAATAGGAGGCTTTCTTTGCACAACAAAGAGAAGTTTCCAGATCACAGGGCCTGGATTTCATGGGGGCGACTTCAGTCAAAGTGACATCTGATGGAGGACAATGCAAGCAGTGGACAGATAATCCAGAAAGTTTTTCGAGAATGTTGGGGACAACTTCCTGGTGGCAGTGCTGGAAGAACCCACCAGGCTCCATACTCCTCTTGAGCTACTGCTCACAAACAAGGAAGAATTGATAGGGGAAGTAGAAGTGGGTGGCAACCTGGGCAGAAGTGACCATGTGATGATTGAGTTTAGGAAAAGAAGAAAGGAGAGGAGCAGAATACAGACCCTGGACTTCAGAAAAGCAGATTGTGGCTCCCTAGGAAAATTGATGGGGAGGATCTCCTGGGACGTTAATATGAAGGGGGGAAGAGTCCAGGAGAACTGGCTGCATTTTAAAGAAGTCTTATTGATGGTTCAGGAACAAAAAATCCTGGTGTGTAGAAATGGCAGATGACCACCTTGGCTTAACGGAGAAGTCATTGAGTATATTAAACACAAAAAAGAACATAAAAACAACCATACTGGGTCAGACCAAAGGTCCATCTAGCTCCGTATCCTGTCTTCTGACAGTGTCCAACACCAGGTGCCCCAGAGGGAGTGAACAGAACAGGAAATCTTCACGTTATCCTTCTCCTGTCATCCATTTCCAGCCTCTTGCAAACTCAGACTAGGGACACTATTCCTACCAGCCCTGGCTAATAGCCATTCATGGACCTGTCCTCCATGAATTTATCTAGCTTCTTTTTGAACCCTGTTAAAGTCCTGGTCTTCACAACATCGTCTGGCAAGGAGTTCTACAGATTGTGCACTGAGTGAAAAAAACTTCCTTTTGTTTGTTTTAAACTGACTACCTATTAGGTTAATTTGAAGACCGCTAGTTCTTATATTATGGGAACAATTAAATAATTGTCCTTATTCACTTTTTCCACATCAGTCATGATTTTGTAGACCTTTATCATATCCCCCTTTAGTCTCCTCCTTTCTAAGCTTTAAAGTCCAAGCCATTTTAAACTCTCTTCATATGGGACCTGTTCCAAACCCCCAATTATTTTGTTGACCTTTTCTGAACTTTTTCCAAAGCCAATATATCTCTTTTAAGATGCGGTGACCATATCTATACACAATATTCAAGATGTGGGTGTACCATGGTTTTATATAGAGGCAATAATGGTATGTCTACACTACAGTGTTAATTCAAGTTATCTTAATTCAAAATAGTTAATTCGAATGAAGCTAATTCAAATTAACACATCTACACACAAAATACAGTTTGAATTAGAGTTTTGCTATTTCAAAATAGCGCGTCCACATTGAGTGGACTCTGAATCGGAGTTAAGGCTGGCCAGAACCAGTTCTGGCAGGACACCAGGTCAGGACTTAATGTGGGGGGATGCTGCCTGAGGCTATCTGAGGTCTGTGCTTAAAGGGACCCTAGTCCCACCCCAGACAGACAGTTCTCAGGTTTCCCTGCTTACTTGTCTAATTTGATGAGGGACAGCAAAGCATTTGTGTCTCTGTGTGCTCTTGTTGCCTCACTTAGGACATCACAGCCCTCTGCCACAGGGACCCAGAGCTGCCCCTGGGCACTCTGGTGCATCTTGTGGACGTGTTGCCATCAGCCTGACTGCACTTGCTGCAGGCTGCCATCTGGGAGGTCCATCGGGAGGCTGTCAGTATCCAGGGGGTCCTGCGGGAGAGCATCCGACCCAAGGAGCACTAACAGTCTTCCTGGTCTGCCCCAATGGGGGCTTGTGCCCCATTCCTCCCTCACGTTCTTCCACTTACCCCTCCCTAACCTCCCTTCCTGATGTCAAAAGTAGAAACTCTGTTTATTTAACAAAAACGGTGGGGGAGGAGGATGAACCTCTGGGGAGACTGGGGAAAGGAGGCGGGAGACAGAAGGAGAGAGGATGGGAAAGGGGAGGGGAAAACTGGGAGGAGGGAGCTGGAAGGGGGAAGCAAGAGGAGGAAGGGGGAGGGGAAGCTCAGCGCTCAGGGGTGGGGGTCTCGTTGGGCCACATGTCTCTCAGCACAGTGGGTGTGGGGGCCTCGGCATCCCTGGGGGGATGGGGAGGAGGGTGTGGAGGTTGAGGTGGGGGGTGTGGAGATTGAGGAGAAGGGTGAGGAGCTTGAGGAGGGAGAGGCGGGAGGGGGAGAAGAAGTGAGAGGAGGAATGGTAGCTGTGGGGACAGTGATGGCACTTACATGGTGTGGCCTTCCTGGATGACCTTGCTGACTCCTCTCCTGGGACTGCTTGGGGGTCCTGCCGGCATGGCAGCTCCTCCTCCGCACCCTGGTCAGGGTCCTCCGGTCCCAGTTCACTGCCCCCAGGGTGGCATGGACCACACCAGCCCCCAGGATGCGGTCCAGGGCATCAAAATAGGGGCAGGTGTCTGCCCTCGATGAGGAGCTGCCCCAAGTGGCCCTGGCATGCCCCAGCCACAGCTCTTTAATTTACAAGCGCACCTGCTCCTGGATCGCCTGTGGCCTTTCTGGGCCATGGTGGCAGCTATGTGGCCGTAGACGGCAGCGTTCTTCCATCTAGTGCAGAGATCATGTACATTGGGGGCCCACCCCCAAACCTCAATGAGGCTCATGATCTCCTCACTAGTCCATGAGGGAGCGCGGCATCTACGACCCCTGGCTGGCTCCTGGGTGCTGGGGGACTGGGCAGGGGACTGGGCGGGCGACTAGCTGGCACTGGTGGGGCCATTGTGTCAGTGGCAGAGACTGCTGGCAGGCCTGGATCTGGCCAGAGTCTACCCCTTTAAGGGCTCCGGGGCTGGGGGAGAGGAGAGGAGTTTTCCTGGTTTGGCCCAGAGTGGTCACCGGGGGAAACTGGGAAGGGCTGGAGGCCAACTAATTTGAATTAAGTGTCCACACAGCACTTATTTTAAATTATGTTGAATTTGGCATTACTCCTCGTAGAATGGGATTTACCAAATTTGAATTAAGTGCTCAGCTATTTTGAATTAAATTCAAAATAATGGTCTGCATGTATAGACACTATTAAAGTTAATTCGAAATAACGGCTGTTATTTTGAATTAACTTTGCAGTGTAGACATACCCTAAGATAGTCTCTACCCTTTATTTAATGATTCCTAACATTCTGGTTATTTTTTTGACTGCCACTGCACATTGAGTGGATTTTTTCAGAGAACTATCCACAATGACTCCAAGGTCTCTCTTTTGAGCAGTTGTAGCTAAATTAGTCTCTTCTCAGTAGTGACAGAGGACACAGTGAGGAGCAATGCTCTCAAGTTGCAGTGGAGGAGTCTAAGTTGGATATTAGGAAAAAGTATTTCAGAAGGCATGTGGTGAAGCACTGGAATAGGTTACCTAGGGAAGTGGTGGAATCTCCATCCTTAGAGGTTTTTAAGGCCAGGCCTTACAAATCCCTGACCGGGATGATTTTATTGGGGTTGGTCCTGCTTTGAACAGGGAGTTGGACTAAAGAAACTCCTGAGGTATCCTCTAACTCTAAACTTCTGTGATTTTATGACAGCTCTCTCAACTTTAGTCAATGTTTATTCACTTCACTCAGACCCTTCCCCTCATCTAGCATCCACCCCTTTGAAATGTTAGGAAACGCAAGAACTAAGCTTGTGCAAGCAGCTTCAGATGAGCCATTCATATGTATTGTGAAAGTATTGTCCAACATCATATAGGAAATCTATGATAGAACAAAGGATATATATTTCCTGAATCCCAATCCAGCACACAAATAATATATATAAAGTCTCCAAAGGATTACATCAATATTAGTTCAATCGGAAAGCAAAATTTGCCAGAAAGCTAAATGCAAAGTTTCTCTTGAAAGTTATAAAATTATTTTGAAGGGTGCAGGAATCATGGTATGTAAGAATTCTATGAAAAATAAATATTTTCTTTGTTCTATTATCTATTCTATATTTGAGAGAGATTGTGTGTCTGTCTGTCCATTCACCCTTTGAGTCCATTTGTTCCAGAACTAAACAGTAAGAGCTAGGACCACCAAGTGTAAGTATGCAGCTTCCTCATCATAACTTAAAGCCAGGTTGGTGTTTGGTTGTTCCAGGACAATGGGATGTATGAGGAATGCAATTTGTTTCTCATCAAAAGGAAAGGGGTGTGATAGCTGGGCCCCGCAGAATAACCGTAGGATCAGCAAGCAACACATGAAGCCCTGGGGTGACCCCAGAAAGCAGCTGGTGAGTGGGCCACATGGGCCCTGCCGCCCTGGGCTGACCCCAGAGAGCCCCCCCCCCCCCCCGACACATTCCATAGCCTTTGCTCTGACTCCTACACTTCCCATACTCCAGCCCTCTGCACTGGAGGACCCAACCAATGTCGGGTAAGTCATCTAGTTAATAAATAAATAGAATAATAAAGTTTGAGAGTATACAGTAATAATATTCAACTTATTTTCAGCTGACATTTAAAGAATAAATAATTGACAACAATAAAAGGGCTTTCTCAGAAAAGAATAAATAGATTTCTGCTATGTCTCCATTAATAGAATTACTAAATAGGAAGTATGTTATTGTGGACTTTCCCATATTCAGTGAAAGAAGAATTGTATTTCTTAGTGTATTGGAAATCTTAATTATGTTACAGACTGATGGACAGAACCTCAGATGATGTATTCAGTGCTTTTAGCTGGTAAACAACTGCAGTATGCTGAATTTCGGAGGGTTAGCTGTCTTAGTATGTAACTTAAAAAAAACTTAAAAAACAATGAGTGGTCCTGTAGCACCGTATCAAAAATTTGTACATAGTATCATGAGCTTTCGTGGGCACTACTCATTTCTTCAGGTGACAAATATGGAGTAAGAGGCACAGAGGGACTACTATAAAGCAGAAAAAGAGGGGAGAAGGGAAGAGGAAAAAACCTGTCAATTAAAGTGTCCATGCTAAATGAGGCTAACAGAGTGGGCTGTAAGTGTCTGATACTTAGCTTTTGATATCATTTGCATGTTGAATATAACTGCCCATCCAAGAATGCCTTTGTTCAGTCCCTGAGTAAATGTGTCAGATTTACATGTGAAGGTTCTTGAAATTATTCTACAAGAGAATGGCCATGTTTAGATCCATTAGTGAGTGTCTGGGCAAGTTAAAATGTTCCCCAACAGGTTTCTGTTGTTACCATTTTGAATATCTGATTTGTGTCCATTAATCCTTTGTCATAGAGACTGTCCAGTTTGTCCAATGTACATGGCAGAAGGGCATGGCTGGCACTTGATGGCATAGATCACATTAGAGGATGTACAGTTGTATGAGCCTCTGATGTGGTGGCTTATGTTGTTAGGTCCTGTGATGATGTCGCTTGTATAGATGTGTGGACAGAATTGGCAACAAAGTTTATTGCAGGGGTAGATTCCTAGGTGAGTATGATTGAAGTGTGATGTGTGTTTGCTGGAAAGTTTGTTTCAGGTTAGGGGGTTGTCTGTGGTTAAGGATTGGCCTGCCTCCCAAGGCCTGTGAGTGAGGGGTCATTTTCCAGGATAGGTTGTAGATTGTTGGCGATGCTCTGAAGGGATTTAAGTTGGGGGCTATAGGTGATGACTAGTAGTGTTCTGTTATTTTGTTTGTTGGGTCTGTCTTGAAGAAGCTGATGCCTGGGTACTTGTCTGGCTCTGTCAATCAGTTTTTTCACTTCCCTAGGTGGGCATTTACTTTTTAAGAATGCCTGATAGAGATCCTGTTGGTGTCTGTATCAATCTGTGGGATTGGCGCAAATGTGGTTGCATTTTAGGGCCTGGCTGTAAACAATTGATCGGTTGATGTGTCCAGGATGGAAGCTAGAGGCATATAGGTAAGTATAACAGACAGTAGGATTCCAGTATAAGGTGAAAGAAATGTGGCCATCATTAAATTTTACTGTAGTGTCAAGGAAGTGAATCTCTTATGTGAACTGGTCCAGGCTAAGGTTGATGATGAGGTGGAAGTATGCTGAGTATATATTTTAAAAGCAGATCTTCCATGTAAATTGACCACCATGAGATTGCTTCCCAAGAAGGGTTGTATATATGTCCCCTTTTCATGGTGCACTTTTTTGTCTGAGACTAACAAGCTGAGTAGGCTTGGCTAGGTGGTCTCTTGAATATTTTAATATTGAATCACACGTACTGTCAGTTTATTTGCTATAATTTATCTCAATGGTTTTTGACCTTTACAGATTACTGTACCCTTTTCAGGAGACTGACTTGTCTTGCGTAGTCCCAGGTTCCATTCACTTAAAAACTGCTTGCTTTCAAAATCAGACATAAGAGTATAAAAGTGTCATAGCACACTATTACTAAAATATTACTTACTAATTTTTATCATACAGTTATAATACAAATCAATGAGAATATAAATGTTGTACTTATATTTCATTGTCATTGGTTATCCCTCGATTTACATTTCCATATACAATTTATAGAGCAGTATAAACAAGTCATTATATAGAATTTTAGTTTGTACTGATTTCATTGGTGATTTTTATGTAGCCTGTTGATAAAACGAGGCAAATTATCTGGATGAGTTGATGTACCCCCTGGAAGACCTCTGCATATACCCTGAGTAAATCTACCCCAACTGAGAATCACTGTTTTAGTTGACAGTTATGATCAGATAGCAGTGTGTCACATTTTGATAGGGTGAATGTAATGATGCAAGCATCTTTATTATGATTATTGCCATCTGAAGGCCAATGTGAGAATACCTACTTATTCTTACAACCCCTAATGGTATAGTGAGCATGCTGCAACATGCTGGGGATAAGAAAGATTTCTAATATGGAAGCTATCTAGTTGTTTATGTGAGGGTGTACCAGAATAAGAGATCTCAGTTTTTTCATTCTCCATATTCTACCTCGATGACAAGAATAAACTGAAAATTATCACCCACAAATTCTACAGAATGAGGGAGTGTGGAAGTGTATTTTTCATGGTGCAGAAGTCATTTACATGGGATACAAAACTGATGCAACTAGCTTTCATGCAGTACTGGAAAAAACACAGGCTATTACAGAGGTAGTGCCACTAAAGACAATGTCTTAAGTTAGTCCTGTTAAATTTTTATAGTAAATTTTTACCTAAATTGTCATCCATATTGGTTCCATTACACAAATTCCAGTGGGGTAAAATACAAACCAAACCAACCAGCCCTCCCCCCACCCCGCTCATCTTTTTACAAAGCACCTGCCTGGTGATTCTGTATAGTTTTGTGAGAAATGATCCCATTCCAAGCATTCCATCCCATTTTCCTGGTACAACCATACCCTTATTTTGCTTTAAATTATGTGCTTTAAAGCCACATACCAAATTGGGTGGTGGGTGATTCTAGCGCTTATCATTTAGGAGGAGTTCTTGAATAAATAGATGGACAGACAGACTCACTCACAGGCAAACTCTCTCAAATTCCACGAGGAGTAACGGTAGTTCGAACTAGGAAGCCTAGTTCGAACTACCTAGTTCGTGCCGCGTGTAGCCATGCGGCACGGGGTTCGAACCAGCCGGGATTTAAAAATGGCGGCGCCCGGCTTATGCAAATGAAGCCCGGGAAATTCAAATCCCGGGCTTCATTTGCAATTGCGGTATGCCTACATTACCCTCCTATTTCGAAATAGGAGGGTAGTGTAGACATACCCTAATAGATTATTGAAAAGTTTAGAAAGGTTGTAATTGTATTCTTTGATTGTTTGCTTTCAATAGTTTGTATCTCTTATTCATGTTTTGTGTTATGTTGCCTATGCCAGTGTTTCTTAATCAGTGGTACAAGTACCCTTAGGGGTACTCAAGAGAAGTCTGGGGGGTACATAATTGAAATTTGGAGAAACATAACTGAAACATAACTGAAATTTGGAGAAAACTGAATTTTTGTTTTAAGTTTTACAGCGTTTTATATTTTTGAACTTTTTACACCCCAAAATGTCATTGCCTGCCTGGCTATGATTAAGTTGTTTAACAAACATGTTTCAATAGTAAAAAATTGTTTGTGTGTGTCTGAAAACTGTAGGTACTGGGGGTACTTTATTAAAAAAGGTTGAGAAACACTGGTCTATGCCATATAATATGGTTTCACTTTCCTGACTGGATGACTGGTAGTTTCTAAATAGGAGAATAATAAGCAATGAATACATGCTTAGACAAATAATCATTCACATTACAATAAATCACTTTGGGGATACATGAGCAGTTTCAGAAATGAGTATTGGCCCATAAACAATATGACTCCATGAAACTTGGTGACTCAAACTTTGTATTTTTAGTCACAAAAATATTCACAAAGCAATTTCTTTAAAGCTATTCAATAAGCTGAGCTAGTTAGTGAGAAAGAGTGATAGAGAGAATGTTATCTGGTATTAACCAATAAAACAGCTGAGTCCCTTTCAAGATTTAAGACTGAATCGGCATTTCTCCTTGTCAAATATACATTTCTAGTAGTTCAGAGATCCTAGTTTTCATCTCGTGTGCTTAATCTAAACTGCAGTTTTACTCTTCTGAGAGAAACTAAAAGAGTCAATTGAGTTTTTATTGTTTTTTTCCCCAGTTGTAATCTGTTTATTTAATAGGTTTTCTTCATTAGAAAGGGAATAAGCACTAAACAGGGACATTTATTGCAGTGTAGTTTAGATGAGACCATTGATTTGTTTTATTTTTGGATCATTAAGTTTATTATTATTGCTATCCATTTCTATTTTAACTTTAAGTAGACAGAATTCTCTACTTTAGACTTTTAATTTTATTCAGTAACTTCTATTCAATATAGCTATCTGCCATATATGTAAGAAATCTATATTTAGTAACAGTTGTAAGGGTTAAATGCTATTTTAATGGGTGTACAGATGATAAATCAAAATATAACTAGACAAGAAATGTCAGTACTCTATTTTAAGTGCTGCTGAGAGTCACTTCATGAATATTATTCATATTTTATCTCAAAATATTCACTGGCTATGATAGCCACAGCTCCTAACCATATGGAGGTAAACACAGAACTAAAATCCACTCAAGGTATGCTTGAGGTTAGGGTCTCTGGTAAAGTGTTTCTATCTGGGTTTGGAATATAGACTTCACTTCACCTGAAAGCCTGAAAAAGGGAAACTCAGAGACTTCAGAAATTTTATATAACAGTTATAACACTTTGGACTTGCTTTACTCCTAAATTGGATGCTGGGCAAAAGATTCATGGTGAATGCTTTAGTGCAGTGGTTCTTAGCTGCTTCCACACCAGGACAAACTGTTCTCCCTTCCCCCTAATTAGCTCATCCTATCAGTTTTTTTATATGGGAAGAATAGGATGTCATGACCTCTTGACTTCTATTTGTGATGCTACTGGGAGAGGCATGGCCTCAAGATGAAAACCCCTACTTTTATTGTAAGTGTGCTTGGTTTTGGGAAACATTCACAATGGTATGTATTCTTAAAAACAATGTTTACAATGACATTTCATATAAAAATGAAACTGGACAACTCAAGACTTGTTTTTTTACCAAAAAAATGTAAAGAATTGTTAAAGACTACACCATCAAAGTTCTGTCTTCTCTACTTAACTACACAGGACATACATAGAATTGGATGTATAAAGATTGACAGGGGAGACTTGTTTATAAATGGTCTGGCTGCACTAAGGTAATGGCTTTCTATGGGGGGAGAAGGAGAAACTCAGATGTCACATTGTGTCAAAAATGTCACAGCCATGATGACTATGGGTACTCTGGGTTATTGGGAGATCCAGGTGGGAAACAGGCTGCTTTAGGTCAGTGATTCACCAACATAAATAATTAGCAGTAATCCTTAAGTCTTTAGCCTCTATGTGGTTTATATCTATTTCTCTAAAATTACAATTAAATGTTTATTTGACTCCTCTCTTTGGAACTTGCAAGATCTATCATGAGAGAAGGGGAAAGATGGGGGGGGGGGGAAGCTTGCCATTACAGATCTAGTAATAGGGAGAGAGGAGAGGCTTACCAAATGTGATACAGCAATGAGATGTCTCACTGACCTTCCTGGCACCTCCATTACCAGGCCTTTAAGAATGGGATGGGTCTATTTTTCTCAGGGAGCGCCCAGTCATCCAGGGCATTCTGGTGACCTAGCATGAAAGCAGGTAGCATGAAAGCATATTTAAAGTGACGGAGTCCACTCTCACCTGTGCTGCCTCTTACTATTTTCTCACTGGAAAGACCTGTCAGTTTCTGCTTCTGACCTGCTAACACATGTGAAACTCTGCTTGTCTCCTGGCTCTGAAGGGGTAATGGAATAGAAGACCCTTGAATAGACAATTCAGACAGACCCTCAGTGCAAGAGAAGCAGGAGGATCCAGAGTATGACAGGTGGAAAACGTTCGTTCACTTCCTTGGCTCTCTAGCTCTAATTTGGTGTGTGACATTGGGCATGTCACTTGTACATAATCCTTTGGGCTTCAGCTTACCCTGGGACGTGAACACTCTTTTTGTAAAAATACTATGACAGGGTAAGCAAACTATAACTCGTAGGCTAGATCTGGCCCACCAAGCCTTTTGGTCTGGCCCACAGCCACCCTACCGCTTCCTTGCCCCTAGGCCAATCGAGACCTGGGGGTGGGGAAATGAACAAAGTCATTCACTGTTCAAAGCAGCTGGCAGCTCCCTCCCACCACCAAGGGTGCACAGCGCCTAGCGGGAACCACCAGCCATTTTGTTCAGCAAATGATTTTGTGCACTCCCCTGTACCCAGGTCCCAATTGTCCTGGAAGCAGTCTTCTCTCCCTGCCAGAGATACACAGTGCCTAGAGGGAACTGCAACCAATCAAAACAGCTGGTGGTTCCCTTTAGCTGCCACACGCCCGTCTAGCCCAGGAGTCTGGCCAACGATCATTGACAAAATTCATGAAGTGGCCCCCCTGCAAAAATTATTGCCCACTCCTGCTCTAGGAGAAGCTATATGACCTTCTACACAAACTAACCTTCCATCACCTCTTCCCCTCATAGGGATCTGAAAGTTAAGCCTGTGCATTAATCATAGAATCATAGAATACTGGGACTGGAAGGGACCTCGAGAGGTCATCGAGTCCAGTCCCCTGCACCCATGGCAGGACCAAATACTGTCTAGACCATCCCTGATAGACATTTATCTAACCTACTCTTAAATATCTCCACAGATGGAGATTCCACAACCTCCCTGGGCAATTTATTCCAGTGTTTGACTACCCTGAAAGTTAGGAACTTTTTCCTAATGTCCAACCTAAACCTCCCTTGCTGCAGTTTAAGCCCATTGCTTCTTGTTCTATCCTCAGAGGCCAAGCTGAACAAGTTTTCTCCCTCCTCCTATGATACCCTTTTAGATACCAGAAAACTGCTATCATGTCCCCCCTCAATCTTCTCTTTTCTAAACGAAACAAACCCAATTCTTTCAGCCTTCATTCACAGGTCATGTTCTCTAGACCTTTAATCATTCTCGTTGCTCTTCTCTGGACCCTCTCCAATTTTTCCACATCCTTCTTGAAATGTGATGCCCAGAACTGGACACAATACTCCAACTGAGGCCTAACCAGTGCAGAGTAGAGCGGAAGAATTACTTCTCATGTCTTGCTCACAACACACCTGTTAATGCATCCCAGAATCATGTTTGCTTTTTTTGCAACAGCATCACACTGCTGACTCATATTCAGCTTGTGGTCTACTATAAACCCAGGATCCCTTTCTGCCATGTTCCTTCCTAGACAGTCACTTCCCATTCTGAATGTGTGAAACTGATTGTTCCTTCCTAAGTGGAGCACTTTGCATTTGTCTTTATTAAACTTCATCCTGTTTACCTCAGACCATGTCTCTAATTTGTCCAGGTCATTTTGAATTATGACCCTATTCTCCAGATTAGTCGCAACCCCTCCCAGCTTGTTATCATCTGCAAACTTGATAAGCATACATTCTATGCCAATATCTAAATTGTTGATGAAGAGATTGAAGAGAGCCGATCCCAAAACAGACCCCTGCGGAACACCACTTGTTATACCTTTCCAGCAGGATTGAGAACCATTAATAACTACACTCTGAGTACGGTTATCCAGCCAGTTATGCACCCACCTTATAGTAGCCTCATCTAAGTTGCATTTGCCTAGTTTATTGATAAGAATATCATGTATCAAACGCCTTACTAAAGTCTAGGTTTACCACAGGCACCGCTTCTCCCTTATCCACAAGACTTGTTATCCTATTAAAGAAAGCTATCAGATTGGTTTGACATTGTTTGTTCTTTACAAATCCATGCTGCCTGTTCCTTATCACCTTGCTACCTTCCAAGTGTTTACAGATGATTTCTTTAATTACTTGCTCCATTATCTTCCCTGGCACAGAAGTTAAACTAACTGGTCTGTAGATTTCTGGGTTGTTCTTATTTCCCTTTTTATAAATGGGCACTATATTTGCCCTTTTCCAG
Organism: Pelodiscus sinensis; assembly: GCF_052426305.1. Classification (NCBI taxonomy): domain Eukaryota; kingdom Metazoa; phylum Chordata; order Testudines; family Trionychidae; genus Pelodiscus; species Pelodiscus sinensis. The sequence goes on from NC_143052.1 coordinate 183,049,043, forward strand.
TCTTCTGGAATCTCTCCTGTCTCCCATGATTTTCCAAAGATGATAGCTAGAGGCTCAGATACCTCCTCTATCAGCTCCTTGAGTGTTCTAGGATGCATTTCATCAGACCCTGGTGACTTGCAGGCACCTAACTTTTCTAGGTGATTTTTAACTTGTTCTTTTTTTACTTTATCTTCTAAACCTATCCCCTTCCCACTAGAATTCACTGTGTTAGGCATTCCTTCAGACTTCTCGGTGAAGACTGAAAAAAATAAGTCATTAAGCATCTCTGCCATTTCCAAGTTTCCTGTTACTGTTTCTCCCTCCTCAGTGACCAGTGGGCCTACCCTGTCCTTGGTCTTCCTCTTGCTTCTAATGTATTTATAAAAAGTCTTATTTCCCTTTATTTCCATAGCTAGTCTGAGCTCATTTTGTGCCTTTGCCTTTCTGATCTTGCCCCTGCATTCCTGTGTTGTTTGCCTATATTCATCCTTTGTAATCTGTCCTACTTTCCATTTTTTAAAGGACTCCATTTTTATTTTTAGATCATGCAAGATCTCGTGGTTAAGCCAAGGCGGTCTTTTGCCATATTTTCTACCTTTCCGGCGCCGCGGAATAGCTTGTTTTTGGGCCCTTAATAATGTCTCTTTGAAAAACTGCCAGCTCTCCTCAGTTGTTTTTCCCCTCAGTCTTGATTCCCATGGGACCTTACCTATCAGTTCTCTGAGCTTACCAAAATCCGCCTTCCTGAAATCCATTGTCTCTATGTTGCTGTTCTTCCTTCTACCCTTCCTTAGAATTGTGAACTCTATGATTTCATGATCACTTTCACCCAAGCTGCCTTCCACTTTCAAATTCTCAACCGGTTCCTCCCTATTAGTTATGATCAAATCTAGAACAGCTTCCCCCTTCTGAAATAAAAAGTTGTCTCCAATGCAGTCCAACAACTTATTGGATAATCTGAGCCCTACTGTGTTATTTTCCCAACATATATATGGATAATTGAAGTCCCCCATCACTACCAAATCTTGGTCTTTGGATGATATTGTTAGTTGTTTAAAAAAAAACCTCATCCACTTCTTCCACCTGGGTAGGTGAGCTGTAGTAGACTCCTAGCATGACATCACCCTTGTTTTTATTCCCTTTTAGCCTAACCCAGAGACTCTCAACACTTCCATCTCCTATGTCCATCTCCACTTCACTCCAAGTGTGTTCATTTTTAATATACAAGGCAACACCTCCTCCCTTTTTTCCCTGTCTATCCTTCCTGAGCAAGCTGTACCCTTCTATACAAACATTCCAATCATGTGTATTATCCCACCAAGTTTCTGTGATGCCAACAATGTCATAATTGTACTTATTTATTAGCACTTCCAGTTCTTCCTGATTATTACCCATTCTTCTCGCATTTGTATATAGGCATCTAAGATACTGATTTAACCTTGCCTCCCAGTTTTGCCCTGATCCTCTTTTTTCTCTGCCATTATAGCCCACAGTCTCTCCCATTTCTGACCCATCTCCCAGGTATCTATGTTCTCCACTTACCCATGGGCTTTGCTCACCTTTCCCTGTCGAACCTAGTTTAAAGCCTTCCTCACTAGGTTAGCCAGTCTGTGTCCAAATAGGGTCTTTCCCTTCCTCCCTCCCATCTCTGCCTAGCAGTCCTTTCTGGAATAGCATCCCGTGGTCAAGGAAGCCAAAGCCCTCCTGGTGACACCATCTTTGCAGCCAGACATTCACCTCCAGGATGCACCTGTCTCTGCCTGGGCCCCTACCTTCGACAGGAAGGATCGAAGAGAATATCACCTGCACTCCAACTCCTTCACCCATACTCCCAGAGCCTTGTAGTCACTCTTGATCTGCTCGGTGTCACACCTCGCAGTATCAGTTGTGCCCACATAGATGAGTAGCATGGGGTAGTAGTCAGAGGGCCGGATAATCCTCGACAATGTCTCCGTAAAATCTCGGATATGGGCCCCTGGCAGACAGGATACCTCCCGAGATGAAATGTCAGGGCGACAGATGGGTGCCTCCGTCCCCCTCAGAAGAGAGTCTCCGACCACCACTACCGTACATTTCCTATTCGCAGTGGTGGCAGCAGACCTCCCAGCCTTGAGCTTTTCCACCTCTGTTGTAGGGGGTGATTCCTTATCTCCTGTATAAAGAAGAGCATAACGGTTTCCTAGTACCATAGCGGGAGGGGTCGGAGCAGGGGTGAAGCAGTGCCTGCTGCCAGAAGTAACCAGTTGCCAGTGACCACCCTGAGCTGTCTCCTCCTCCACCAGTGGTGTGTCCACAGTCCTGTGTACTGGGACAGCTACCTCAGCTGTCTCCTCATGAACACGGTCCAGGAATTGCTCATGGATTCGGGTGCTCCTCAACCTAGCCACCTCTTCCTGTAGCTCTCCCACCTGCTGCCTGAGAGATTCCACCAGCAGGCACCTGTCGCATTGGATGATCTTCCCAGCCTGGATGTCAGTAAGTGGGAAGTGCAAGCCACAGTCCCTGCAAAACCACACCAGGATTTCGGTAGAGGCATCCATGCTCAGGCGCTCTGTCTGGCTACAGGTGCAGGTGGAGGAGACAGAAGCAGGGCTGGCACAGATGTTGTGGGTCTTCCTGACCATAGTAGGCCTCCCTGTGTCAAACTCCCTCTGAAGCTCCCCTGTCTGCAGCCCCCTGTCTGCTTTCGCTCGCTGGTCACTCTACCTCTGGCTTTTAAAGCCTGCTTGCGTAGGCCAGGCCTGCCCCCTTGTTATTCCTTCTGTTAACTGTAAGCCCTGTCATTTGGAACAATTTAGCACAATCCTACTTTTCTGTAGTTCCACAAAATTAGAAACATTGGTAACTATATTTCATCTATCCTTTCATTTAAAACAAATATAGCTGGTTTTGGGTCACTAATAATGTTGATTACAATGAGCAAATACCACTCAGCCTGCTGAATATCTAATAAAGCTAAACAAAGCAGGAGTAAACTGTATTTATATAGACATACCCAGGGTATGTCTACACTACCCTCCTAGTTCGAACTAGGAGGGTAAAGTAGGCATACCGCACTTGCAAATGAAGCCCGGGATTTGAATTTCCCGGGCTTCATTTGCATAAGCGGGGAGCCGCCATTTTTAAAACCCCGCTGGTTCGAACCCCGTGCAGCGCGGCTACACGGGGCTCGAACTAGGTAGTTCGGACTAGGCTTCCTATTCCGAACTACCGGTACACCTCGTGGAACCGGTGTACCGGTAGTTCGGAATAGGAAGCCTAGTCCGAACTACCTAGTTCGAGCCCCGTGTAGCCGCGCTGCATGGGGTTCGAACCAGCGGGGTTTTAAAAATGGCAGCTCCCTGCTTATGCAAATGAAGCCCGGGAAATTCAAATCCCGGGCTTCATTTGCAAGTGCGGTATGCCTACATTACCCCGCTAGTTCGAACTAGCGGGGTAGTGTAGACATACCCCCAGAGTGTCTGTCCACTTCCAGCTAGCTGTAAAAGATACATTTTATCAGACCCTGTTTATATCCAGACAGCTCATCAGTGATTGACATAATACTGCTAAAGCAGATATACACTGTAAAACAACAGGAATATCTGTATGTCATAGGCATTTGAACTGGTACCTAGATCCAAATTTTACTTTCAGGAAAGGAGACTGAAAATAGTGATTATGCTGTATTGGTGACTGTTCTGCAATTATAAGAGTAGATTATCCTGGTTCTGCTTCCAAGCTAAGGAGCTAGATAGGGAATTGAGCAATCAGAGTCAGTCACCAGACAGCCTGTAACAAGTGTGCCTCTCTGTTTTAGGAGCACTTTCTTTGTCTCTTTCTATTATTGGTTTCTTGTGTGTTGTTATTCATTTTGAGAAATAAAGTAGTTACATTATAGGTTTCCAACATGTTTTATCACACTTACCAGTGTGTGTGCTTTCAAAATTTGAATATAGCCTATCAACTACCATTTTGACCTTCCTGATGCACTCATACAGGACTGAAGTTTGTTGTCCTCATAAAGTGGCTACAATTCTAGTATATGGAGATGGTTTGGTTCTCTAGTAACTTACAAAGAACAATAGTCAACCATTTAAAAAATGCTACATATGGGCATAAACCGACAAGATTCCGAGTTTCCTCAATTCCCAGTGCTTAGATAAAAGAGGCTCAAACTTTGCTGTCTTAGACATGTTTCTTCTCTTTTGTTTTTGCCTGTTTTGTCTATAAATTTGTCCACCGTCTCTTTTTATTTCTGCTTATGAAACTTTGGAGGAAGGGTAATGAATTTATCATAAATATGTTTCAACAGGTTTTACATGTCAAAGGAAACTGGAAAACTTCGTCTTTTGTTTTCATGAAAATGAGGGGGGAATGCCAAGAATCATTTTCGTTACTCATTAAGCTTTTTTACTGAAAAAAAAATAAATGACATAGTCTTGGCATTCTTCTGTGAAACTGAAGAATTTTGTGGTGATGACTTCAGTTGTCAGAGCATGACTAAACATTCTCACATAATTTTGAAAAATAAACACAACTTGTTTGGTTTGAACTGGTGTCTAATGGCTAAATGTTAACTTTCTAGAAATATCACTTCGCTGTTGTTTTTAATTTGTTACATTTCTTTGTACCTCAGCACACATAGCAGCAATGACCCAAAAATATATTTTTGCAGATCCAAGTGGTCTAGATGTCAAAAGTTCTGTTCTACAATCCATTTTTTCCTCCATCCCTTAGCTGGTGCTGGGCTCAACCTTTATGTGGAAAGGAAAACAAAATCAAATTACTGGATGAGAAGAATGTTGCTTTGCAAAAAAAGGGCATAATCCAAAGCATCACTCAATCCATTGATTTCAATGGGCTTTATATCAAATTTCAGTGCCAACAAGCACCGGGCTTATGAATTCCCTGCCAAATTGGTAGGGAGGTTTCAATTTAGGTTTTTCCCTCCATGCCTGGTTGTTGATTATGGATACTTAATCAGCCAGGTAAATGGAAAACATTACCAGGTAAATGGAAAATAGAGAGCTATATTCAAGAAGTCTGATTCCACTCCCACACAATTCAAGATCCAGGCAAAACAACTCAGTGAATTTCCACTTTATGTGATAAACTATATTTTCATCTTTCCCAGAAAGAATAGAGTTAATGTCCTTTTTTTCTCAGCAGTTCATCAGTTGAATGGCATGATGCTATTTAAATTGTTAGGCCTATGATATGAAAAAAACTAGAAGCAATTGTTATAGCTTTGTGTTATAATGATTTCCATACATTATGTCATCTATAGCAGCCAACTTATTAAAATAATTGTGCAACTGACTCTATCTAATTACCTTGCTCTTCATTCCCTTGATATGCATACAAGATGGCTTCTACTACATATGTTGAAAGAAGAGGAGCAACCAAAGATGTCTTTATATAGTCATAGCTATGAAAGGTGAGGCTGAATTATTTTCATTCTAATTTAAAAGCTCTAGAAATCCAAGTAAATGTCAAGTTATTTCCATATTAACTCAGCAAAGGAGAGAGAGTATTGTGTGTGTTTATGTAGTGTCACATTACAGAGAAAATAAAAATAAAAAAAGAGAGTTTGGAGTTGAGACACAGCCCTGATGATTATTTTAGATGGGATCTGAACTAGCTCATAGATCTTTTAGAGAGGGTTTTTTTTTTTCATATCTCAAACCTTAATTATCCTGTAACTGATAGGATGCTAGCTAGCACAGCTCATAGGAAAATGGTCACTATTGTATTTTGTCTGCTCTTTGTCACAATATCTAAAGCCCCTCTGATAAATTACCTTTCTTTTTTTCCTTTGGCGCACAGTAAATAAGTATATTTTCAAAATACGACGGGAAAGAATGGACTGTTTATTAAATGGTTTTTGAATTGGTCCTGCCCATTAACCACAAGCATGTTATTTTCTACTCTTCATTTAGAAGAAATTGAGTGCTTCCATTTCATATAAAAAGTAGTAATAAATGTTGGCATGGCCACTCAACAACTGGGGTTTCCGATAATGGAACTACTACCTGGTAAAAGTTGCAATCTGAGTCTTGTCTTAGTTGTTCTAGGCACAAATTGTCATCTAAGCAAGTGGTATCAGGATTCAGGATCAGAGGTGGTATAGAGGGAGATAAAAACATTTAGAAAACTCCCAGGGGAAAATTAATGAGGATCAAACTGAGCCCTCAATAAAAGCAGATTAATTTATTTGACATAAAGCACATTACTGTCATTGTGGCCTCTTTACCATCTTGTTGTGGCCCATGCTGTTGATTTTGCTGTGTGTTATGTGAAATGGAAACACTCAATTTCTTGTAACCAAATCGCTGAAAACAGACTAGTTGCACTGCTTGAACAAAGGGTAAATTTGATACTACAGGCCTCCAAGTTTGTGGATTTGCTTGAAGACAGTAGGTGTTGTCATCATACTGCTAGGAAAAATCTGTTCTTATGTGGTTAAAGCAGGAGGAAAAATATTTTCAAATAGCAGGTCTCAATATACTAAAATACACTCACCTTTTAATTAGAAGGTGCACCTGCCAACCTGCCAAATACCTTTCTGGTATTTAAAAGGAGGGATCCAAGAAAAATATTAGTGCAAAGTAATTACATTATGGTAGGTTTTATTGTTTAGTGAAAATAAGACTTTTATAACATCTGTTTAATCATTCTGTATTTCTCATCAAAATAATTTCTCTGCATGGGAATTTTCTGCTAGCATGTCTCCCTGTTGCTAGTGCAGAAACCCATGGCTACACAGCAGGCTCATGGCTTGAAGGAAGGAAAGAGGCTGCTAGGAGATCAGATTATTTTAAGCTCTTCTTTCCCTTCAAAACTTCTTGTTTCTCTTTGTTATAAATTGAGGTGGGGCTTTTGCTACTGAGCACCAAACACCAAAGTAAGAGTTTCCTACTTAGTTAATGTTTTGTATGTTTTCTTTGGCTATAATCTCTTTCTGCTTCTGCCACACCTGCAAGTAGCACATTGTTTTGGGGAAAAGGGTGTCAGAGGAGATGGGATGGCAACAAACAGGTTGTACTTGCAGGTGCTCTCACTGCAGGAACTCAGTGTACTGTCAAGCTATCTGTGGCACATCAGGGAGAAAGGCAAGCATGGAACTTCAGGAGAAGCACCATGAAATATAAGGTATTAAATCATTTCTGCTAAGGAAATGGATGGCCATAGATTTATGGTTTTTAGTCAAGTGAATGCCATAAGTACTTTTTTCCTCAATATTCATCCAGCTACAGTTCAAAACTTGGAGAGAAGCCCAATCCAGATTCATCTTTTATACACACAAAAAACCACCTTATTTTGTTTAGGCTGCTGGTATGTTTGAAAACTGAAATGTATTCCTTCTTCTTGCAGTGCCTGAGTTTTGAATCTAGCTAGTGCATAATTTCAGATAGCAAACATCTTTTTCAGCATAGACCTTTTTTTACTCATTTTTTGTAATCACATAAATCATAAAAATTAGAGATAGTAAATACCTAGAAGTTCACCCCCCATCTCCTGCACTGCATTTTTTAGTGCTTTCCCAGCCTTGTTTTAATTGTGTCAAGATCCTTTCACTCTTCCTTGTGGAGACTCTAATACACTAATATATTTCAGTGTCGAGATTTTTTTCTCAATGTTCTGCCTACAATTTCCCTTTCTACACTTTCCATTTGTTCTGTGATATATTCTTATACCATCTTAAAGTCCTTGCAACTGTGATTGTGAGGGAGGAAGAAAATTATCTCCAGTTACAAAGCTTTATTGTTGGAATTTTTTGGAAGGCTCAAATAAAAATAAACAAGTCAACAGTTAGATATCCTATATCAGGGCTACTCTACTTTGGAAGCCCCAGGGGCCACAGTGATACTCACAGCACATGCTGAGGGCCACAACTTAAGTGTAGTTGCACATACATGCAAATATATATGCAAATATATGCAAATAGCTTCTTTCACACTGACAGGCATGAATAAAAAGATTAAGGGAAGACTACACAAAACACAGGCCCCATTTAAGGGTATGTCTACACTACCCCCCTAGTTCGAACTAGGGGGGTAATGTATGCATACCGAACTTGCTAATGAAGCCCGGGATTTGAATTTCCCGGGCTTCATTAGCATAAAGCCGGCGCCGCCATTTTTAAAAGCCGACTAGTGCGAACCCCGTGCCGCGCGGCTACACGCGGCACGGACTAGATAGTTCGGATTAGGCTTCCTAATCCGAACTATCTGTACACCTCGTTCGCACTAGCCGGCTTTTAAAAATGGCGGCGCCGGCTTTATGCTAATGAAGCCCGGGAAATTCAAATCCCGGGCTTCATTAGCAAGTTCGGTATGCATACATTACCCCCCTAGTTCGAACTAGGGGGGTAGTGTAGACATACCCTAAGTTAGTTCTGCTCATATTAATAAAATGCAATATTTGCCCAATTTCCACCCATATGACAGCCTTTTAATGAGCAATGACAGTCCAGGAATTTATCTACTAAAACTCATATCAACAGAAGACCATTATATTGGCTACTTTTTTGTTTTGGCTCCCACCCGTGAGCTATGTGTTGAGCCCTGCGTCAATCCAAACTGAACCGTGGGCCGCAGACAAATAGGCCCTTGCTTCAACAAACATTTTTACGTGAGAGCTCCATATGAACCCAGCCAATGGCTGAACCCGCACATCTCTGGCTATCCGAGTAATGCCCCTATCCTAGCCATGGCCACTTACTTTTCAGGAATTATTAACTGTCTCTGGGCTATCCTCTAGTAGAGAGAAGATAATGAATCTTGAATGGACTTTGTGTGAATAATTTTAAGGACACAATATTAGTCCGTTATGTGCTCGATTCTCTATGCAAAGCATTCAATGGGATGCAAGTCAATAAATAAATTGGGGTAGCTTCATGCTAGCCTCCATCTTGTGGGACAAGATGGCTATAGATTGCATGTAACCCATGATATTCTCTAGTGTGAACTTTTTCAAGGAGGAATCATCCAGATATACTGGCTTAAAATAATGCAGATCTAATTTCTGTATCCAGGCAGGGAGAAACACAGGAATTTGCTTTCACAAAAATGAGAGGCTTATAGATAATAAGACATCAGAGATATTTAAGTACAGTAACTCCAATTAAAGGGAATCAATGTCATAGTTGAAAAATAGAAGCCTGAGCAGTTCCAGAAATGGAGACCTTTGCCTAACAATCATTTGGTTGTATGTGACCCAAGGCAGTATGATAGAAAGTCATTGTCTAACATTTGGTGCTGCTTAATGATTTTCAGTTGCTTTATGGGATATGAAACAGTGGTCAAAGGGATGAGTTTCCATGTTTAAAAACAAGAAAGCTATATTATCGTAACTGCTGTTCACAAAGCAGTCTCAGCACAGAGGCCCAAGTCTCTTTAGATACAGAACAAAATTTATTAGTGGGATAGTTTGAACTTATCCCATTCCAAATGCATTTGCATGAATAAAAAGTCTAAGTGGTTTCTCCCCAGTATTCATTACTTTGCATGTACTTACATTCGACGTAATCTCCCAACATGTTTTCCAAACACACACATGATAGAAATCCTTTACAGTTAAAAATATATAATATAGTCCTTTTCACATACTGTTACAACAGGGACAAAATTCATTAAATGAGAATTTGGGCAATTGAGAAAAAACTGTTCAATGTTCTACACATCACATTATATGAATCTGAACAAATGCCTGAGTTTAAATTACAACAGTTTCTTTCTTTGGGTTTTTTTGGAAGGATTTTGGAAATCTCAGTGCTCCAGATACTGAACCTGACTTTGTTCCCTTTTCCACTGCTCCAATATAGGTAGAATCCCAGATCAGCATAAGTCTCATTTGCAGGATGATTATATTTCCATATACTCAATATGGAACACATGGTAAAGTGAGTTCAATGGAAATAATCAGAACTATGCTGTGCAAATGTTCAAACTAAGATCAAATTGACGGGGTCTTTGTTAAAAAGAGATACTGTATAGTTGGATTCTTTTTATTTACCTTCTTATCTTTAAGGCTTAAATTGACATGGGGAAAGATGACATACACTTTTGTGCACCTCTCTCTCACACGGGTGAGAGGTGGGTGGTAACTGACTAACCCAACCCATTCTGCCCAGCACATCTTGTATGCCTGATTCGAGCCCTTCGATGTACACGCCTCTCCAGTTACCTGACACCACATTTTCCTGAGGCAATACATGGACCAGAGGGTCTTGGGGTTTCCTGGGATACCGGCCCAGACAATCAGTGCAAGTAGGAAGGAACCTGCTAGTCATATTGATGAATTGGCACTCTGACTAGCGGTTGGTTCTTTCTACTGTGCTAGAAGTGGAAAATTCCCCACTGGGCAGGGTACAGAGGAGCAGTAGGGTTGGGTGGAGCTGAAGGGGGCAAACAAGGGACAACAGTGAGAAGGGAAGCATTTAAAGGGCTGATGGGTGAGCAGCAGACGCAACACATGATACTGAGGTGATACTAAGCTGGGAGGGGGTTGCAAGTGCTTTGGAGGTTAGGGTCATAATTCAAAATGATCAGGACAAACTGCAGAAATGGTCTGAGGTAAATAGGATGAAGTTTAATAAGGACAAATGCAAAGTATTCCACTTAGGAAGGAACAATCCATTTCACGCATACAGAATAGGCAGTGATTGTCTAGGAAGGAGTACTGCAGAAAAGGATCTAGGGGTTATAGTCTGCCACAAGCTAAGTCAGGGTCAACAGTATGACACTGTTGCAAAAAAAAGCAAATATGATTCTGGGATGCAGTAGTGTTGTGAGCAAGACATGCATAGTCATTCTTCCGCTCTACTCTGTGCTGATTAGACCTCAGTTGGAGTACTGTATCCAGTTCTGGGCACCACATTTTGAGAAAGTTGTGGAGGAATTGGAGAAGGTCCAGAGAAGAGCAACAAACACAATTAAAGATGACCTATGAGGGAAGACTGAAAGAACTAGGCTTGTACAGTTTGGAAAAGAGAAGACCGGGGGGGGGAGGGGGAGGGTGGAGGGGCATGATAGTGATTTTAAAGTATCTAAAAGAGTTTTACAAGGAGGGGAAAATTGTTCTCCTTGGCCTCTGTGGATAGGACAAGAAGCAATGGGTTTAAATTGCTTAAATTGAAGCAAGGGAGGTTTAGGTTGGACATCAGGAAAAACTTCATGCCTGTCAGGGTGGTTAAACACCGAAATAAATTGACTAGGGTGGTGGTAGAATCTCCATCACTGGAGATATTTAAGAGCAGGTTAGACAGACACGTGTCAGGGATGATCTAGGCAGCATTTAATCTTGCCATGAGGGCAGAGGACTGGACACGATGACCTCTAAAGGTCCCTTCCAGTTCTAGTGTTCTACAATTCTATGATTCTAAGAAACATACAAGCATCAGTGAGTCACAAATATCTCTTATATTATCTCCCAGTGTTTTACAGCTAGCCTATGTCTACACTACAAGGCTACATCTACACTGGCACCCTTTTCCGGAAATGCTTACAACGGAACAGTTTTCCTTTATAAGTATTTCCGGAAAAAGCACGTCTACATTGGCAGGATGCTTTTCCGGAAAAGCACTTTTTCCGGAAAAGCGTCCGTGGCCAATGTAAATGCACTTTTCCGCAAAAAAGCCCTGATCGTCATTTTGGTGATCGGGGCTTTTTTGCGAAAAGTCTACTGTATTGTCTACACTGGCCCTTTTCCGGAACAGTTTTTCCGGAAAAGGACTTTTGCCCGAATGGGAGCAGCATAGTTTTTCCGGAAAAACACTGACAATTTTACAGTAGATCGTCATTGCTTTTCCGGAAAAGCAAGCGGCCAGTGTAGACAGCTGGCAAGTTATTCCGGAAAATCAGCTGCTTTTCCGGAATAAGTGGCCCAGTGTAGACACAGCCCAAGGTTTTTGCAGCAGAGTATTCTAATGATGGACTCATCAGCATAATTTGTGATGTCATAGGCATATTTTCTGCTGATGCTTTTTGTGCGAGTTTAGCCACTTTCATTTTGCACAAAAAAAACCTTTTCCGCAAGATCCTTATGCCTCTCCCATGATTAGCATACTCTCTGCCACAAAAACTTGCAATGTAGACAAAGCCCCAGAGGTCAGCATTGGCAATATGACCATTCTATTATTGAATAAAGCCATTTTAGTCATCAAATTATCAGACCTAACATCATTTTGGTATGAGGCCAGTGCCTGCATGGGCCGGATATGGTGAGTGGGATGATGTGCATAAAAGAGAAAAATATACCGAGTGAGTGGTAGCCCTTCACCAACAACTGTCACTGGTATATCTCCAGTATGATTAGCACATATTGCAAGCATGAGGCAAGCGATCCATTACATACTGAAAATACATCACAGGCAGGCAACATTAATTATCTGTGTTCTTTTTATTCCTTTGTGGCAGCTGCACAATTATTTCTGAGGCATAGCAACAACACATGGGAGATACTTTTATTGGTTTTCTAATAGAAATAACACAAATATCAGTCTAAATCACTTCGGCCATAAATGGCTCCCAATATATTTTAAAGAAAGAAGAGATTTCAGTTATAGTGGCATTTTTTGGTTTTACTGCAATAATGAACAACATTTCAAGCAAATCTAAGCTGACTGGAAAAGTGCACTAAGCTCCAAGCAGAGGAAAAAGAGGTCCAAATATCTTAGTTTCTACTTATCCATTTGCCACATTTCCCTCTCCCCCCACCCCAAAACAAAGGGGAGGAGGAAGGATCTAGTGAATGAGATAACTCCATAACACTCTGCAATGGACTACCTAAAGCAAACTATCTTGTTTTGGATCAGGTATTTGGATTTCAACAAAAATGTAGTTTTTGGCAGAAAGATACTTTTTAAGGTATTTTTCCCATTAAAAGCAGAACAAAATGTTTGGGAATATGGATGGCACCTGTTCTAGATGGGGTTACTCTCCCCCTGAAAGAACAGGTATGTAGCTTGGACCCTCCTGGACCCTTTTTTAACATTTGAAAACCAGATTTTTTCAGTGGTCAGGAGTGCTTTTGGGCAGCTTCATCTGATCCTCCAACTGCGACCCTTCCTGAACAAGCATGACTTGGCCACAGTGATCCATACTCTTGTTACATCTAGACTGGATTACTGTAATGCACTTTATGTGGGGCTGCCTCTAAAGAGCCTTCAGAAACTTCAACTGGTCCAGAATGCAGCTGCTCGAGTCTTAGAATCATAGAATCATAGAATAATAGGACTGGAAGGGACCTCGAGAGGTCATCGAGTCCAGCCCCCCGCCCTCAAGGCAGGACCACGCTCCATCTACACCATCCCTGACAGATGTCTATCTAACCTGTTCTTAAATATCTCCAGAGAGGGAGATTCCACCACCTCCCTTGGCAATTTATTCCAATATTTGACCACCCTGACAGTTAGGAATTTTTTCCTAATGTCCAATCTAAACCTCCCCTGCTGCACTTTAAGCCCATTACTCCTTGTCCTGTCCTCAGAAACCAAGAGGAACAAATTTTCTCCTTCCTCCTTGTGACACCCTTTTAGATATTTGAAAACTGCTATCATGTCCCGCCTTAATCTTCTTTTTTCCAAACTAAACAAGCCCAGTTCATGAAGCCTGGCTTCATAGGTCATGTTCTCTAAACCTTTAATCATTCTTGTCGCTCTTCTCTGTACCCTTTCCAATTTCTCCACATCTTTCTTGAAATGTGGCGCCCAGAACGGGACACAGTACTCCAGCTGAGGCCTAATTGTGCAGAGTAGAGCGGCAGAATGACTTCACGAGTTTTGCTTACAACACACCTATTGATACAACCTAAAATCATATTTGCTTTTTTTGCAACAGCATCACACTGTTGACTCATTTTCAACTTGTGGTCCACTATGACCCCTAGATCCCTTTCCGCCATGCTCCTTCCTAGACAGTCGCTTCCCATCTTGTATGTATGGAACTGATTGTTCCTTCCTAAGTGGAGCACTTTGCATTTGTCTTTATTAAACCTCATCCTGTTTACCTCTGACCATTTCTCTAACTTGCTAAGGTCATTTTGAATTATGTCCCTATCCTCCAAAGAAGTTGCAACCCCACCCAGTTTGGTATCATCTGCAAACTTAATAAGCGTACTCTCTATCCCAATATCTACATCACTGATGAAGATATTGAACAGTACAGGTCCCAAAACAGACCCTTGAGGAACTCCACTTGCTATCCCTTTCCAGCAGGATTTAGAACCGTTAACAACAACTCTCTGACGACGGTTATCCAGCCAATTATGCACCCACCTTATCGTGGCCCTATCTAAGTTATATTTGCCTAGTTTATCAATAAGAATATCATGCGAGACTGTATCAAATGCCTTACTAAAGTCTAGGTATATGACATCCACCGCTTCTCCCTTATCCACAAGGCTCGTTATCTTATCAAAGAAAGCTATCAAATTAGTTTGGCATGACTTGTTCTTCATAAACCCATGCTGGCTATTCCCTATCACTTTATTACCTTCCAAGTGTTTGCATATGATTTCCTTAATTACCTGCTCCATTATCTTCCCTGGGACAGACGTTAAACTGACCGGTCTGTAGTTTCCTGGGTTGTTCTTATTCCCCTTTTTATAGATGGGTACAATATTTGCCCTTTTCCAGTCTTCTGGAATCTCCCCTGTCTGCCATGATTTTTCAAAGATCATAGCTAAAGGCCCAGATACCTCCTCTATCAGCTCCTTCAGTATCCTGGGATGCATTTCATCAGGACCTGGTGACTTGCTGACATCTAACTTTCCTAAGTGATTTTTAACTTGTTCTTTGTGTATCCTATCTTCTAAACTTACCCTCTCTCTGCTTGTATTCACTACGTTAGGCACTCTACCAGACTTCTCTGTGAAGACCGAAACAAAGAAGTCATTGAGCATCTCCGCCATTTCCAAGTTTCCTGTTACTGCTTCTCCCTCCTCACTAAGCAGTGGGCCTACCCTGTCCTTGGTCTTCCTCTTGCTTTTAATGTATTTATAAAAGGTCTTCTTGTTTCCCTTTATGCCTGTACCTAGTTTGATCTCATTTTGTGCCTTTGCCTTTCTAATCTTGCCCCTGCATTCCCGTGTTGCTTGCTTATATTCATCCTTTGTTAGTTGTCCTAGTTTCCATTTTTTATATGACTCCTTTTTTATTTTGAGATCATGCAAGATCTCCTTGTTAAGCCAAGCTGGTCTTTTGCCATATTTTCTATCTTTCCTACACAGCGGAATTGTTTGCTTTTGGGCCCTTAACAACGTCCCTTTGAAATATTTCCAACTCTCCTCAGTTGTTTTTCCCTTTAGTCTTGCTTCCCATGGGACCTTACCTACAAGTTCTCTGAGCTTATCAAAATCTGCCTTCCTGAAATCCATTACCTCAATTGTGCTGGTCTCCCTTCTACCTTTCCTTAAGATCATGAACTCTATTATTTCGTGATCACTGTCCCTATACTGTCTTCCACTTTCAAGTTCTCAACTAGTTCCTCCCTATTTGTTAAAACCAAATCCAGAACAGCTTCTCCTCTGGTAGCTTTTTCAACCTTCTGAAACAGAAAGTTGTCTCCAATGCAGTCCAGAAACTTATTGGATAGCCTGTGCCTCGCTGTGTTAGTTTCCCAACATATGTCTGGATAGTTGAAGTCCCCCATCACCACCAAATCTTGGGCTTTGGATAGTTTTGTTAATTGTTTAAAAAAGGCCTCATCCACCTCTTCCACCTGGCTAGGTGGCCTGTAGTAGACTCCTAGCATGATATCACCCTCGTTTTTTACTCCTTTTAGCTTAACCCAGAGACTCTCTACACGGCTATCTTCTACATTCATCTCCACTTCAGTCCAAGTGTGTACATTTTTAATATACAAGGCAACCCCTCCTCCCTTTTTTCCCTGTCTGTCCTTCCTGAGCAAGCCGTACCCTTCCATACCAACATTCCAATCATGTGTCCCATCCCACCAGGTTTCTGTAATACCAATGATATCATAGTTGTATTTATTGGTTAGCAATTCCAGTTCTTCCTGATTATTACCCATACTTCTGGCATTTGTATATAGGCATCTAAGATACTGATTTGATCTTTCCTCCCTGTTGTGCCCTGACCCTCCTTTCTCCTTGCCATTATAGGCCGTAGTCCCCCCCATTTCCAACCCATCTCCCAGTCCCGCACATGCAGCACTTACCTGTGGGCTTTGCTCACCTGCCCCCGTCGAACCTAGTTTAAAGCCCTCCTCACAAGGTTAGCCAGTCTGTGTCCAAACAAGGCCTTCCCGCTCCTGGAAAGGTGAACTCCATCTCCGCCAAGCAGTCCCTCCTGGAAGAGCACCCCGTGATCAAGGAAGCCAAATCCCTCCTGGCGACACCATCGTCGCAGCCAGGCATTCACCTCCAGGATGCACCTCTCTCTGCCCGGGCCCCTACCTTTGACAGGAAGGATCGAAGAGAATACCACCTGCGCTCCAAACTCCTTCACCCGTACTCCCAAAGCCCTGTAGTCACACTTGATCCGCTCAGTGTCACACCTGGCAGTATCATTTGTGCCCACGTGGATGAGTAGCATGGGGTAGTAGTCAGAGGGCCGGATAATCCTCGACAATGCCTCCGTAACATCTCGGATACGGGCCCCTGGCAGACAGCATACCTTTCGAGATGAGCTGTCAGGGCGACAGATGGGTGCCTCCGTTCCCCTCAGAAGAGAGTCTCCAACCACCACTACCCTACGTTTCCTCCTCGCAGTGGTGGCAGGAGACTGCTCAACCTTGGTGGTGCAAGGCCTGGTCTCCTCCACTGTGGGGGGTGACTCCTTGTCTCCTGCAGAAAGTAAAGTGTAACGGTTATGTAACAACACAGTGGGAGGGTTAGGAGCAGGGGTGGAACACTGCCCGCTGCCGGAAGTAACCAGCTGCCAGTGCTCACCCTGCACCACTGCCTCCTCTATAAGTGGCTGGTCAACAGACCCACATCCTAGGACAGTGACCTCCGTGGACTCCACAGGAATACTGTCCAGGAATTCCTCATGGCTTCGAATGCTCCTCAGCCTGGCCACCTCCTCCTGTAGCTCTCCCACCTGCTGCCTGAGAGATTCAACCAGCAGGCACCTTTCACAATGGTTGTCTCCCCCAGCCTGGAGATCACTCAGTGGGAATTGCAAGCCACAAATACAGCAAGACCACACCAGGACCTGGGTAGAGGCATCCATGCTCAGGTTCTCTGTCTGGATACAGGCACAGGTGGAGGAGACAGGAGAAGTACTGGCACAAGCGCTTCGGGTCTTCATCACCATCAGTCACTCCGTCTGCTCAACTCCCTCTTCAACTCCCCTGTCTGCAGTCCCCTGTCCGCTTCGCTCCCCTGGTCGTACTGCTCTGGCTTTTTAAAGCCTGCTTGCCTAGGTCAGGCCTGCCCCCTTCTGAGTCACACAGGGGAAGGCTGAGCCTGAGGCTAATCAGAGGCAATCAAGGGAACAATGGCAGGCTCTCAGTCCCAACTGCCACAGAAGCTGAAACTGAAACTGCTAGCACTCCCTGGAATCAGACTCAATTCACACTTCAAACTGTAAAATTCAAACAGTCAGGCACACACACACACACACTCACACCACAGCTTGTACTCTCACCGGGTAGCCTCTTCGGCGGTGGGGTCGCTTTGCTCTCCCTCTTCAACTCCCCTGTCTGCAGTTCCCTGTCCGCTTCTTAACTAATACTCGTTATATGGAGCACATTATGCCAGTGCTTCAGCAGCTACACTGGCTTCCAGTATGTTTCTGGGCACAATTTAAGGTTTTAGTTATGAAAGCCTTAAATGGGTTGCGTCCGGGGTATCTGAAGGACCGTCTTCTCCCATATGGACCTGCCCGGGGATTGAGGTCAGCTGGGGAGGCTTTGCTTCGTGTTCCCTCGCTTGTGGAGATAAGATTAACATCTTCACAGAACAGGGCCTTCTCAGCTTTTGCTCCCAGGCTGTGGAATTCTCTTCCTTGGGATATTCGCATGATGCCAACGTTAGCATTGTTTCAGCATCAAGCTAAAGCCACCCTTTTTACTCTTGCTTTTATTAATGTTTGAGTCTGTATGTGTATGTTCCTCTTCTTGGTATGTTTTTAGCAGGTTTCATGTCCCTTTGGGATCTTGTATTTTAAATTTTTATATATATTTGCATTGTGTTTACAATTTTTGTAAGCCACCTCAAATATTTTAAATAGAGAGGCGGGTTCAAAAGATTTAAATAAATAAATAAATATTCCCCCCCCCCCAAAAAAAAGACTATCCCATATATGAAGCCCTCTAGTATGTTCTTGAAGGGAGAAGGGACTCTCTGATCCAGTGGGCATGATACCATTACTTACTATGGTATCCCATGACAGAGGCTCCTCTGTTTCTGTTGTCAGACTGGAGCAGAAGCACATATAATTTGGACAAGATTGCTGAATGTCTTTGCAGCAGATTCCATCCCTAACTTTGGCTGTGGATGTTTTCCGCAGCAACTCTTTGGGGGTATAGATTGGATAAAAGTTGTTAGGGCCTGCTGAAGAAAAATATAAAGCTGGTAGTCCCCTCAGGTTTACTTCCTTGGGGAATTTACACAGGTAGAAATAGTTGACAACTCTCTGTTCAAAATTTGGGTTTTTTTCTGTTATTAAACTTGTGTATTTAAAATAAAATGATTCTTTGTTTGACACATACCCACGTAAGTCAATGTTGAAACACAGTGGCTATAACTAGGTAGAAATATTTGCTTAGTACAAGTAACATTTAGGAAGAAAGTGCTACTGTAAGTCAAGGTAGCAAATAAACATTGTTTGAGAAATGCATCTCAAAGAGAAATATTACTGGAAACCATTGTCAAAATGCTATTTCAAAGCCTCCCTGGTTCAAATACCCTTCCTCTGCATTTAAGTCAACTTAAGTCAACTTAAATCGGTAGTGCAGACATGGGCATAGTGAGAGAGAGATTTTTTCCTTATTCAAGGAAATGTAAATGCTTGTGTAAATAAATCTGTCATGTTCAACGATCATAGTGTTTTTATGTTTTCTGGCATAGATATCAAAAGAAAGAAGAAAAGTTGATCAAAGCATTTTAGTCATGAAGGGAGAGAAATGAATATACTTTGCTATATATACTACATTAACTCAAGAAAATTGTAGGTAGGGTTCTTATTAATGAAGGAAATGTAGCAGCTTGTATGACAAAAACAAACATGACTCCTTCTGATACCTTATTCATTTAATATTGCTCCAGGAAAGTAAGAAGCTAAAAATATGTAAGTAACTAAATGGTGCTTCAAGTCTTTATATCATGGATGACAAATGATATGCTAGTGGATCAAATACAGATTTTTCTCTAAAATACATTCAGTGGCAACTTTTTCTACATAACTGCAGTTTGAGAACAAAAATAATGACGGCTCAAGGTTAGCAGAAAACATGCTTAAATACTTACATAGTACAAAATGGCTATTCACAGACTTTCATCTGAGCCTCTGCTTTGCTAGATTGGAGCCATAATATGGATTATACATTTGGGGGACCACGGACAAGAAAAAAAGGTTACTTAGTCTATGAAGGATAATGGAAGTACTGGTACAAGTAAATGTCATGGGGATGTGCCTTGGGTTTGCACTTTAAATTGGTCTAAATATACACAATATTTGCCCTTCTATAGCATCTTCTGTTTCATGAAAATCAGAAATTTCTTCGCAAAAAAAGTTAATGACTGGGTTTCAAAAGTGCTGAGCACTCAAGTTAATAAAAGCAGCAGGTACTGAGCACCTTTGAAAGTCCAGCCTTAAAAAAATTAAACAAATTTAGAAGCTGTACTTAGACTCCAGGCATGCTATGAGTCCACTCTTGATATCACTAAAGTTTAATCAACCTTTAATGCTCTAACCTTTAAAGTCCTCTGAACTTAACTTCTAATATTACTCTTTTGCTCTTTTCTATGGAGGAAACTATTGCACAGGGACACTAATATATGGCTACTGAACTCATTTATAATTGTATCAAATGTACTGCAGAAACTGGCATTATCCACACAAACCACAATCTTTACAAGTATACAATTTGTCCACAAAATTTTACTCAGTGCAGAAATAGAGCTTTTGATGTGTCCAGGAGATAATTATTCTAATTTTCTTGCTGAACACTGGAAAAGAAAATAGCTACATTTAAATTATATATATTACAAATAAAAGTAGATATTTCCTAGGGTTGGGCTTTAGGTTTTTTTTTTAAACTTCATAATATTATCTTCGATCTATGGTTTTGCAAGCTGCTAGTCTATAATATGAATTAATGCATTTTGATATAGTTTTTTTAGGTGAATTTAAACACTATGGAGGCAATTATGTGGCTGCTTAAGCAAAATCAGTTAGGTAAAAATGTAAGACTTTACAATGATAACTAAAGGAATCAAAGTAAACAAGCAATTCTACATTAAGTGAAAAAAATATTAGATAATGGAAATCAAACACTGAAATGTCAGATATTTAATAACTATCTTTTATTGATTTTCAATGTGAAAGAGACACGAATAAAAGTGCAGGAAGATTTCATAATGACATAAGTCAGAAGGCATAATTAGACCAACCATGCCATCTGTACAAAAACAAAGCTCCCATTAACTTTAATTTTGAAAAGAAAAGATAGCCTTGAGGTACATGGAATCAAGATTAAATAAAATTCACTGTAGGATTCTTTAAGAAATAGCAGGAGAAATGTGAAGACAGAAAAATAGTCAAGAGAAATAGAAAATACATAATAACAATTTCCAAAGACAGAATTCTACAAGTTTTACTTCTGTAATATAAAATAATTCAGTAAATAATTAGGAAACAATAAGCATCGACTGTAGGTGAAAATAAATGAACAATAATGAGCAAGAGTTTCCAAATAACAGAAAATGCTGCTTAGCAATAACTAAGATGGAAGCATGGGAAAGCGGTGAATTAATTGTTATTATTAGCTATTATCTAAGTCTTCGAAATGATCCCATATGACATTCTCCTTGACAGTATTAGACATCTATAATCTTAAATGGGCAGCACAGTAAGTCTAGAGAATTGACTCACAAAGAGGGAAAAAAGGGCAAATCATTCTGGAGGAAGGGGGTATAATATCTATTTACATCCAAGAGAAATTCACCCAAAAATGACTTTGATAGAAAGGTGAAGGGTAATTTTAGAGCTGAATTTGGTCCAGAGAGTTACAATAATAAATATAAATCATCCAATGACGTTCCCAACAACTTCTCTTCAGGGGATTTCATGACTAACTGGGTACTCATCTGGGTCTCAGCACACTTGGCCTGTGGCTCTGAGTGCTTCTGGGCATAATCCTACAACACACATCCTCTCTTCTATGCTGTAAGTTAAACTAAGACGGTTAACTCCCTTTTAAACTATGGTTCCAGTTGGAGCATGTCCAAAGGGGCAAGCTGGCTTCTTCAACTAACTGTATAGGGTAAACCCCTTGTTTCCCACCATAGGGCAAGTATACCTCATAACACACTGCCTTAAAAAAATTAGTAGTCATAGACTACTAGAAAAAACCTGAGTGAATAACAGACATCCCCACACATTGTACCCTAGAGAATTGTGAGAAGTTCTGATGTAGGGTATACTCAAAAAAGGCTTGGATCCTTGCTTCCAATGGATGTGTTCATAATTAGCAGATCAAACAAAAAATGTTTCCACTTAGCCAGGTAAGTGAACCATATTAATTGCTTCCTACTATGACTAGGATCACTTGAATTAAAGAACACGCCTGTGTCTACACTGGGCCACTTATTCCGGAAAAGCAGCTGCTTTTCTGGAATAACTTGCCAGCTATCTACACTGGCCGCTTGGTTTTCCGGAAAAGCAATGACGATCTACTGTAAAATTGTCAGTGTTTTTCCGGAAAAACTATGCTGCTCCCGTTCAGGCAAAAGTCCTTTTCCAGAAAAAACTGTGTAGACAGCACAGTAGTCTTTTCCGCAAAAAAGCCCTGATCACGAAAATGACGATTGGGGCTTTTTTGCGGAAAAGCGCGTCTACATTGGCCACGGACGCTTTTCCGGAAAAAGTGCTTTTCCGGAAAAGCATCCTGTCAATGTAGACATGCTTTTTCCGGAAATACTTATAATGGAAAACTGTTCCATTTTAAGCATTTCCAGAAAAGGGTGCCAGTGTAGACGTAGCCCATGTGTTTAGCCATTCACAAGCCATATCATGAGGTGGAAACTCCCCAGTTCTTGATGTAATATTCAGTCATGCTACTGTGAGGATAAGTCTCAAAGAAGCATGGGCTGAGGTAGTTTAACTGGGAAGGTCCAAAATAAATCAAAGAAACCCAACCCACAGCACTGTCTGCACCAGGCCAGATCTATTTGGATTAATCTGACATGGTCTAATTTCATTTTATGATTGAGTTGAAGAATGAGAGCTATCAGGGAATTGCATGTATTAAATCCAATTTCCTCTCCAACATGAAGGCATTGATGAGTAAATCCAATCTCTGGCTAATCAGCGAACAAAACTGGTGACACTCTTTGTTATTTTTCATTGTGACTAGTTCAAATGAAGAGCTCCCCCATACCTAAAGTAGCACACTTCACTGAGAGACCACTCATAGGGCAATTAGATATTGAAGAAGTTGGCTTATTAATTCTAGGCTCCAAGTGTGCAACTACAATTAATATGTAGCTTGATGAATTTGTTCAAAGCCCAAAGGTCCTACACAGGTCTTAGCCCCCCATTTAACTTTGAGACCAAGAAACACAGGGAGTATATATCCCACCCTTGAAACTGAAGAGGAACTTCCTCTACAGTGTCCAGGAAAACTGACCCCAAATTTCTCAAAGGAGTATGAAGCTGGGTCTCTGAAATGGGGCAAAACAGGAAGGATGGAGCAGTATTTGATCAAATATCCAAGTTACACCATATCTGTGCAAGATTATTCCACTGCTAAAAGAGCAGCAGAAGGAATGAGAAGACTGCTGCTAGTTATAAAGTCAAAGAATATGTCTACACTTGCCCCCTACTTCGAAGTAGGGAGGCAAATGAAGGTGACTGAAGTTGCAAATCAAGCATGGAATTTAAATATCCCATGCTTGATTAGCATAGTCGCGTCCGGTCGCCATGTTGGAAATTGACTAGCCCAAATTAACTCGCCTTGTGTAGATGCAGTACTCCGAGGGAAAACTCCGTATTTCAAATTAACTGTATTCCTCATTGCAATAAGGATTTGCAACTTCAGTCGCCTTCATTTGCCTCCCTACTTTGAAGTAGGGGGCAAGTGTAGACATACCCTTTGACTTTATAACTAGCAGCGTTTGACTTTATAACTAGTCTTCTCATTCCTTCTGCTGCTCTTTTAGAAGTGCAATAATCTTGTACAGATATGGTGTAACTTGGATATTTGATCAAATACTGCTCCATCCTTCCTGTTTTGTCCCATTTCAGAGACATACCTCATTGCAATGAGGAGTACAGTTAATTCGATGTACGGGGTTTTCCCTCGGAGTACCGTGTCTACCCATGGCAAGTTAATTCGGTCTAGTCAATTTCCAACATGGCGACCGGGTGCGACTATGGTAATCAATCCCGCACTTGATTTGCAACTTTGCAATTGATTTGCAATCAATTAAATCCCGCATTTGTTTTGCAACTTTGATTGCCTTCATTTGCCTCTGTACTTCGAAGTGGGGGCAAGTGTAGACGGATCCAAAAGGAGTTGTTACCCCACAGCAGCTTGAGCATGAGATGAATGGTTAGACCTGGAGCAAGATAACCTCATTTTCCTTGGTTTCTGTCCCTCCCTGGGACACCTGTTGCCTCAGAGTGCAAAAGGCTGTCTCTGGTACTGGTGAGAATACTGCAGCGGGGGCTTATATTGGTTGTTTCTGGTGGCTGAAGTGTACATTCCCAGGAAGTGGAGGACAGCACATGAGTCTTTAACTGAGCACAGCACCTTGTCAGTTTTATCTAAAAAATGAAGATTGTCCATCAAAGGCAAAGTCCTCAATGAACTAAGGACTATCCAGTCCTATAATGGGGTTACATAACCTGGATGCACTTTCCATTACCAATTCAGAGGCTGTAGCCCTGCAGGAAGCATCTGCAAAATTGGGAGCAGACTGGAGCAAGATCTCTGCAATCAGCTGACCCTCTGGTAAGATTTCCAGAAAACACAAAAGAGAATTGAAACATTGCCTCCAAGTTGGGAAGACATACCTCAATAGAAGAGTTTGTTGGTTCACTATTCTCATCTGGTGCAAGGCGGTAGAACTAATTTGGAGTCAGTTTAAATGTTTCCTGCTCTGATCTCTTTTAGTGGCTGTGACAACAAGGGAATTAGCACTGGATGCTTTCAAGGCCTGAGAGGTATTAGGGATGTAGGGAGACAGCCAGGGAAAGAGAAAGCAGAAAGTCCACACCCCCTTGTCAATGATGAGTGGCCATTTCAGATTTCAATTTGCCCTCGAGGAAGGGGCTAAATGATGGCTGGCAGTGGGTCACTGAGCCAAGATGGGTATAGGAAGTTGGGATTCCCTGGGAGGTGAGGAATCCAGAATGTGGGGCCATTGCCATGAGGGAGGAAGCACCATGGGCTAGGAGGGACACGGATTCTGATGGGTGGTGGAGACACTAACAGGAGGCAGGTAATGGCCAGGAAAAGGCCAGCAGAAGGCACTCCAAGGCCAAAGAAGAACTAATTCACAGCCTGACCAGCAAGAGGTGTCAGGGTGGTGAGTCACTGCCAGCTACAATGGGAATTAAAAAAACACCTCTCATATACTTGTGATGATACTTGGTGTTATTTGTCCATAAGTTTAACTGTTAGGGATAGTGACACTAAGGTAAGCCACAATGCTTTTCCTGGTTACAATGGGGTATCATTAATTGGAAGGGCAGCCCTTCCCATTATGTTGGCTGAAGGATGTCGAACAGTTTGTTCATGTTCTCGTGTGTCATGTTTTTATGCGTCAGTTCAGTTTGTTCATGTTCTCTGTACTTTCTCCTAAGTAACTCCTGATAGAACTTAAAATCCTCAGAGTGGGGAAGATGAACACAAGAGGCACTGAGTTATCCAGGGCATACGAGGACAGAACTTCTAGAACTGATGGTATTTCTAGAAACAAAGTTTGATCATCCAGCAAAAAGTTCCTCCAACAAAGATAATTCAAAAGGATTCAGGTGGATGGAGGATTATGGGCTTTCTTTCCATCTAGTAGAAAAAGAGAAGAGCTGGAGAATTCTGAATCAGAATGGGAGGAGTCTTCAGAGACAGTGTGCATTGCTGGATAATCCAAACTGTCGATAGTCCAGACAAGTGAGAAACAGTGTCAGTACCAGAAGTAGAACCACAATACTGTAAAAACATCCCAAGACATTAAAGGCCTCAGAGAGGCATTAATTACCAGGTGGGCATCCACTATCAGTGTTAAAGAATATGATGAAGTCAATATTCACTCTGAGGCATTCCTTGTTATTGAGGTTGTTGGCACCAAGTTTGAGGATGTAGAATTAATGAAAGATGAGGGGCATATAGATACCAACCTAGCAGGTAACTGGGACCATCATGTCACCTACTTCTTTTTTTGGGGGGGTGCAAAATAGTCAATGAAGAATTAAAGAGAGACCCAGAGTAGCTAAAGGCACTGATGTTACTATGATCTCCTGAGATAATGGAGGGTGTGTCTAGACTACATGCCTCCTTCGACGGAGGCATGTAGATTAGCCAGATTGGAAGAGGGAAATGAAGCCGCGATTAAAATAATCGCGGCTTCATTTAAATTTAAATGGCTGCCCCGATCTGCCGATCAGCTTTTTGTCGGCAGATCGGGGCAGTCTGGACGCGATGCGCCGACAAAGAAGCCTTTCTTCATCGGCACAGGTAAACCTGGTTTCACGAGGCTTACCTGTGCCGATGAAGAAAGGCTTCTTTGTCAGTGCGTTGCGTCCAGACTGCCCCGATCTGCCGACAAACAGCTGATCGGCAGATCGGGGCAGCCATTTAAATTTAAATGAAGCCGCGATTATTTTAATCGCGGCTTCATTTCCCTCTTCCGATCTGGCTAATCTACATGCCTCCGTCGAAGGAGGCATGTAGTCTAGACACACCCGGAGAGGCCACAGACAGACAGAGCAAGGCTTGCAGGATTGTTGATACATAAAGTGGAAGTGCTGTAGCTGTGTCCATAGACTCAACAGTCATTCAACTGACAGTTCTATAGTCAATGGGATGGCACCTAGATTCTCCTACGTTGGTATCTGGAAGCAGCGCCAGGCCACAACATTTTGGCACTTGAGGTAGGGAGCTCAAATGACACCTCGATGCCCTCTCACTTGGGCCAAAACTTTGAAAGGTTTCAATTCTGCCTTCTTCCTATTCTACTCCTCTCATGGTACAAGCGGTGAGGAGTCCTGTGGCACCTTATAGACTAACTGAAGACCCACTACTGCATGCTTATGCTCCAACACTTCAGTTAGTCTATAAGGTGCCACAGGACTCCTCGTCGCTTTTGCAGATTCAGACTAACACGGCTACCCCTCTGATACTCTCATGGACAGTGCATCTAGAGCAGAGAGAATACATAGGCACCAGCAGAAGACACAATTTTCTACACTCTGGGTTCTAGTGGGGGCCCCCCCACAGTCTGGCACCTGAGGCAGCCACCTCAGTTTGCCTCATGGTAAGGCCAGCCCTGTCTGGAAGAAACGGGTCTTGTAAATGTCGTGAGCCTATTTTTGATGCGAGGAGAATGATTCTCTCTTTGATTTCCAACTTCAATTTGTTTTACACATTGTTTTATGAAGGATGAACTGAGGATTGACCCTTTCCCTGTCTCAAGGCAGGATCAGAGTGCAGGGGTCTATCTGCTACTACCTTGGAGATACAGAACACCTAAGGGTGGCTGGCCTCATGATCCAAAGAGGGTCCAGTACAAAAGCAAGCCTGGTAGCATATTCAATCAGATGCTGCTTCATATGAAGAAACCTGCCTTCTCTTTTTTAAAAGAATAAGGAATAGGACATGTTCCTTTAATACATACACAGTAAACAGCATATTGTGGGGAGGTCACTGCTGGGGACCAAGACCCCACATGAAAGGCAATGTTTGAAATCTGGAGAATGCTGCATAACCTAAACTGATGAGCACTGCAAAACTAAACAGGAATTAGCTGCTATTAACTATTCACACTAGTAAAGTCTTAGTGACAAATCATGACACAGAAAATAAAACCATGAGGAGAAAAGCTCAGAAAGGGAATTCTGACTTAGGCCACTGATGGTAAAAAGGATTGAAAAAGGTCAAGTCAGTCTTAAGAAAGGTCATAAGGAAACATAAGGTGCATGCACCATCCTGAGAAGTACTACTATGGGGAAAATGTCTCCAGTTTTTGTGTGCTTTGCATGAACATACCTAATCGTAATACACACCTTCAATCAAAAAAGAACCTGTGTTTGCAACTTTCATTTGCATTCCAAATGTCTTTTTGATTCAATCAAATTTGTAACATTTGTAATTCCCCATTCAGAAATATTCATGCAAGTGGTTTTGTTCACACAAAGGCTGGTGAGCGGCTCGTCTCTGTGGCCCCGATCAAGCAACATACTTCAATTTACACTTACTTTTCAGCCTCTGAGTAACTGGTAAGGCAAAGAAGAAAAATGAATCTTTCAGCTCTGTAATTGAACACAATAAGCAATACAAAAGCATTATTTGTGTGGGTTGTTTGCAGAATCTGTTCCATTTGTCAATCTGTAGAATCTGTTCCATTTATCAACTCACGTGGGTTGATAAATGGAAAAGATTCTACTAAATACTCATGTGCTGGAAGTACCTTAGAGGATAGGAGCTTACATAAAAGTTTGAATGGGAAAAAAAGCAATTTCTTGGTAAATAAAGAGTATTAGTTAGTGTCATAATGCTTGAGGTCAATTGATGGTACAACTCACTAAACATTGCCTTGCAGGATTAAGGTCTCTGGTGCAGATCAATGGATAATATAAACTGGCATAGATCTATTGATTCCGAGAATGCATTAACTACAATTACGCTATAACATTTTAAACCTTATTAGGGTCTGCCCATTTATTAATTTTCATATTTGACTAAGAAGGAATTTTTAAATAAATATGAATGTTCCCAAGTCCCTCATTTAAAATATTCTCATTGCAAACATTTAGAGTTACTACTCAGGATGGCCACCAAGAGGCATAAAGCAAGGAGGCAAGAGAGAAAGATGGCCTCTGGCATTCCTGGACAATCACATCTGATCTTCTGAATTTAAGAAGGTCTAAGGACTCCAAGTTGAACCTCTCTAGTCCGGCACCATGAGGACCTGTTGCCGAACCAGAGAATTTGCTGAACCACAGGAGATCAATATTGACTAACAGCATTACCAACACTTACACTGCTTACCTAAATGACAACACAGAACACTCAGAGCTAGGACTGCTGGGTGTGAACAAACTTTAGGAGACTATGGGAAACTTGGCCACACCCATGATTAGTGGACAACTGGCTAACTAAAATCATGCCGTACTGCAGATGTTGCTGGACCAGAGAGTGCCGAACTAGAGAGGTTCAACCTGTAGTAGGCCAAAAGGCTTAAAAGGGCAGTAGGCTGATGTTTCAGCAGTCTAACCTGTTCTTCATAAGGCTGAGAAGTTCAAAGCTCCCATGGAGGCAGGGGTGTTGTCTTGCTGATCAAGCAGCTAAACAGAGCTGCGCCATGCTTGAAATGGAGAAGCTTCCAGAGCAGATAATAAAAAGCAAGATAAAGAAAGTATAAGTGGCTAGGCAGAGGGAGGAGTGAGGGATTGGATGAGTGGGTAATTGGGAGGGAGAGTCAGAGGGGAGGACGGTTTGGAGAATCCTTGTGCATGGGAGAGAGAAGTAGAAACTCAGCATTCTCCAACCTCCTATGAAGGTGGAGGTAAAGGGATGGCTGCATGGGGTAGTAGGGGAAAGAGGAAGTGGGTGAGTGTTGGCATTGGGGTGAGGTGGAGGTAGTTTGTTTGTGCTGAGAGATGGGGGAGGTGTAGATAATTTGTTTGTGCTTTAGCTGGGAATTAGGACAGGATATACTGCTATTTTGAGAAGCAGGATTTATCCTAGCCCCCAATCTGGGCTGGGGGGAGCAGATTTCACAGGAGTAGGTGGGGGAACGACTATTAATGACTTTAAAAAGTATCAACGGCACACAGACATATAAATAAAAGTGTACACATTAAATCTTGGCACGCCACTTCTGAAACATTGTTGATACCTGATTTAGAGCAACTATTCAGAGTGGCCACTAAGGGTATATAACAAGGATATATAAGGGTGTGTCTTGACTACAGGGTTTTGTCGACAAAAGTGGACTTTTGTTGACAAAACTATACCTGCGTCTACACTACCGCTGAGTTCTGTCGACATAACGTCGACAGAACTCAGTAGTTTTGTCGACGTGGGTAAACCTCATTTTACGAGGCATAACGTCTTTGTCGATAGAGTTCTGTCACCAAAAAGGGCAGTCTGGACATAGGGGTTTCTGTTGTTGACAGAAAAAGACCTCCAAGGAAACCCCCAGCTGGACAGTCCTTCTTCAGGAAAAACCTCTTCTTGTTCCTGTCTGTATCCATGTTTTAAAGGCACAGACATCCCTGGCAGGCATTGTGACAGGAAGCTGGCCACAGAGGAAGCCTGTCAGCACACAGCTCTCCCAGCTTCACTTGCACGTGGTCATGTGTGCAGCTCCAGAGCCACGAGGCCCCCAAGGACCTTTGAGGGAGCCAGCCCAAGTTCTCTCAGGTGAGAAAAAGAGAGCCCCAGCCTGGTCATGGCCCAAGGTCCTGACACTACTTGAACTGTGGCGGGAGGAGGAAGCAGTCCAGGCCCTGCACACCCGGCGCAGGAACGCCAGCATCTACAGCCGCATGGCTCAGGGACTTGCCGATAAAGGGAACCATCCCAGGACACTGCAACAGGTCTGGGCAAAAGTCAAAGAGCTTCAGCAGGGATAAATGAAGGCCCGAGAGCAGAGCTCAACATCAGATGCAGCCCCAGTGCACTGTGCCTATTATAATGAACTGGATCACATCCTGGGAGGCCAGGAACCTATGTCTGCACCGGTGCACGTGCAGACAGGGTTGCACACACTGGTGCAGTAGAGCCGGCAGGAGGTTCCATGGGAAGATGTGGAGGAGGAGGAGGAGCAGATGGAGGACACCCTGACCCTCACTCTGCAGCCTGTCCCGGAGACCCAGGAACCCTTGCAGGCATCCTCCGATGCTGGTGAAGGAACATCAGGTGAGTGCAGGCAGGGTCACAGACACAGAACGGAGGAGGTGGGAGCAGAGAGGATGCAGAGCAATGTTCATGTCTTGGTCCTCCTGGACAGCTTGCATCTCTCTGTGCATGTGCATGTGCAAGCAGGTGGGCAGGTGGTTAGTATGTGGGTGGGGGCCATGTGAGACCCAAGGTGCTGCAGGCCCCTGTCCCACTGTGGCTGCACACTTACCTGGCCTGGACGGCCATGGTGCAGGGGGGGGGGAGGATGTAGGGGGTGGAGGTGGACATTGTCCTAGCCACAACGGGGCCCCTGTGCAGCCGAGGTGGCTGGCAAAGCCAGATGTGGTCTACCAGTAACAACATCCCTATCCCTTGTTGTAAAGACTTGTGTGTGAATTCCTAACACTGATCGGTTCTCCCTCTTCTCCTCCACAGCCGGACCTGCTGCTGCTGACTGCTGAGTGACACCTGTGCCACCACCCACCCAGTCCCACAGCACGCGTAGGCAGTGGAGGGCCTATAGTGTATGCCTAGACTACATGGCTCTGTTACCAGAGCCATGTAGATTAGTTTACTAGACATACCCAAATGAAACGGTGATTTAAATAATTGCTGCTTCATTTAAATTAAAATGGCTGCTGCGCTGAGCCGATCAGCTGTTTGTCGAACCAGCGCACTAGTCTGGATGCTCCACGGTCGACATCAAAGACATTTGTCGACCGCCCTGTTATGCCTTGTGGGATGAAGTTTACCGGGGCAGTCGATAAATGCCTTTGATGTCAACTCCTGCCATTCCTCCAGCCCTGCCTCCCGCCCCGCTAGAGCAGAATCATCTGCAGCCCTGACTCAAGCCTGAGGATGGCAGGGTCCACAGACAAGAGGTGGGAAAGCCTTGTAGCCCAGGCGATACTGCCATTACCCTTAAGTTGTCTGCCCTCCCTCCCTCCAGGTTGAAATTTCACCTCCTACCACAGTTATAAACACAGGTTGATAGTTCCAAAAAAAGTTTATTTTTTAACAGTTGTTCAACAATTCTATGTTTTATAACAGTTCCTAATTCTAACGTTACTTGTTAATAAACATTATATTTTTCATATTTAACATGATGTGTGTGTCTTAACTGTTCGGAGGCTGATGCAGGGATGGATTACAGGAGGAAGGTTTTGGGACGGGAGGGCCCAGGCCTACAGGCCCCATTGGGGATACCTTGGGGAGTCATTGGGCTCCAGCTGAGAAGTGCTCATGCAGAGCCTCCCAGATGTGAACCCCCACCTGATGAGCTTGGCGAACAGCAGCTGTCTGAGGCTGCGCAAACTGCCTCCCCTCCACTTCATCCATTGGCCCCAACCTGGGAGGAAGGCCTCCTCTTTGCTCTCCACCAGGTTGTGGAGGATGCAACCTGGGATATCGTGTGAGGTGAAGGTGAGTTAGCAGGCATCTAAACCTTCCCTTCAGCTGGCCAAATGCGCATTCCACCTGTAAATGTGCGTGTGTCAGGTGTGCATTAAACACTTCCCTGCTTGGGGTCAGATGCCCTGAGTACGGCTTCATAAGCAAGGGTATGAGGGGGTATGCCGCATCGGCCAGCATCTCTACGTTCTGAATAGCAAAGGTTTTCTGGGGGAAGAAGGCTCCTGTCTGCAGCCTTTTGTACAGGTGCGAATTGCGGAAGAGCCGAGCATCATGTGCCTGGCCCAATCACCCCACACAAAGGTCCATAAATAGTCCACGGTGGTCAACCAGGGCCTGCAGCACAATGGAAAATTACCCTTTTCTATTGATATACCGCGTGGCTCGATGGGGTGGTGCATGGATGGGAATGTTCATTCCATCGAGCGCTCCTCCACAGTTTGGGAATCCCAGCCCTGCAAAACCAGCCATGATGGTGTCTAGCTGCTGTGAGTTGAAGGCCCTCACCACCTGCAGAAATAGACACATACAAACACACACAGAATATGAAGTAAGAGGGGTTGCCCAAGTCCTTGGGAGACCATCCCCCCCCCAAGACCCCAGTATGCCCCCCTCCCAGTGATTGCTCCCAGCAGTATGGTGGTGTAAGGCATAGGAGTTCTCCACCACCTCCCCTCCATTGCCCCCCACCCACTCTTTTTCTGTTACAGTCTCCTTACCCCTCATGGACTGCCCTCCTCCCCCACCCCCAAGGGACTTACCTCCATCAACATGGTGCCAACAGTAGATCTCCCCACACCAAACTGGTGTCCCACTGACAGGTAGCTATCAGGAGTGGCCAGCTTCCAGAGGGCAATAGCTACCCTCTTCTCCAGCGGGATGGCAGGGCGCAGGTGGGTGTCCTGTTGTTGCAGGGTGGAGACAAGCTAGTTGCAGAGCTCCAGGAAGGTGGACTTCCACATCCTGAAGTTTTGGAGCCAAGCCTGGTCATCCCACTGTTCCATTACGAGCCAGTCCCACCAGTCCGTACTTGTTTCCATCCTCCAAAATTGCCTCTCCGGGAAAAAGTTTGGAGGCAGGAACAGTGCTGCTGCATCCTGAAGGAGTGGCTCCAGGTTCAGGATCCGGACCAGGCATTAACAGCATGAAAGTCTCATGCAGTTGCAGCAGTATTTGAAGCACCGTGGAGTGGGGCCAGCGCCTGCCCAGGGGCAGCTCTCGCTCCATGGTGAACAAAGGATTGGAAAAACCTTAAAAAAAAATCACACTGCTGTGCTGTGCCAGGAAGGAGGGCACTCCAAGCAAGCACTGCAGAACCTTTGCTGTCCCTCTAGGAGGTGAGCAAGGCATCTGCAAAAGCAGAGCAACGGCTAGTCGGGGGGGGGGGTGTCCCTTTTAGCACACATCTCTGCAAAGGGCAGGCAGCAGCTCCAAGAAGTACATGCTGCCCCTGTGACCTGGCAGAAGCAGTTCCGGGTACTTTCCTCTGTTGACAGAGCATCCAGCAGTCTGGATGCTCTCTGTCGACAAAGCGAATAGTTTTGTCTATCTGCTTGATGTAGTCTAGACGCTCTTTGTCGACAGAAGTTTTGTCAACAGATTCTGTCAACAAAACTTCTGTCGACAAAAGCCTGTAGTTGAGACGTACCCTAAGTGTCTATATATAGAAGAAAAAAAGACTGTCTTTCATTCACCCTAATTGTAGGGTCTAATCTCTACACTAATTATCTAACAATAGAGTAGAAATAGTATGAGTCAGTTAAGGTAACTAATCACACACTACATATAATTTAAAGAATTACCAGTGACAAATAAAGTGAACATTTTACAAACAACCCATGATGTATAGAATCAGATCTATGGGCATAATCCATTCAAGAAATTCTTCAAATTGAAAAATGCATTCACAGAAATTAGATTTTGTTTCCAAACAATTTACTAAGAGAGATTACATTAATCATGTATTTGAAATGACTGATTTAGTCAGCACAATTAACTAATAATTTTATGATGCTTCAAGAGATTGTGGGGTTTTATTTTTTATAATTTTAAATCATTTAAAAAGTACTTACGATGGAATTTTCAGAAGAGGCTACGGGCTTGTCTTGAAAGGGAAGTTATTCTGGAATAAGGCAGTTTAAATTACAATAAACTTTTCTGGAATAATTCCCAACATGTATAATCTTATTGCAAAAAAAGAGCACCCTCATGGTCTGAACTACATTAGACCAAGTAAGTTGGCTTAAGGTACACCATAGAGCTACACAAGATGCATAGTTAGAGTCAGCTTACTTTAAGCTGAGATGCCATAGTATCTATATTGTGGGAGACTGATGAGAATACAAGCCCCCCTTCCGCTTCCCTTATGCTTAGCAGGAAGAGTACAGGATGCCAGAGGTGGCCTCATTGTTCGATTTAGTGCGAAGGGTTGATCTTCTCTGTAGCGTAGACATGCCCATGGAAAGCTATTCCAGGGAGTTACTAAGTACCAACTATTGCAGTCAATTTGCCTATGTAGGCAAGACTTTAAAATGAGTTAAATGTCCCAGAGCATGTCGTTCAAGTTGTCTGTTTGTTTGTTTGAAATCTCCTTTTTAGTCTTGGGAGATCAGTATATAGATAATTCTATATAGGTCTTAAAGGACTGAAGCCACATCTTTTCTTTCAGTAAAAATGTGTTGTAAGAGGAATTTTAGCAAAAGTATTCCTGCAGACCGGGGAAATATGTGATGCTTTTCCTTCCTTACAGCTGCCCCTTGGCTATATTTAAAGTTTAAGCAAAAACATAGACTTTGGGACCTGGATCTTGGGGCAGAAACCTAACTCATCTTTTGCTGAGTACTCTACAACTAGTTTAAATGATAAATGGAACAGACTCTACAAACTACCTCTCACAAATAATGCTTTTTGATTGCTTGTTGTGCTCACTTGCAGAGCTGAAAGATCCATTTTTCTTCTAGCCCTTAAGGACACAACTGCATTAGTCTCCCTAGCTCTAATCCAATCAGTGACATTTTTCCACTTCTGGGTAAATGGTCATGTAGTGCCACTGTCTATCATTATAAGCAGTGGCTTATGAAAGTTTCAGTATGACTCAGAATTTCTATTTTCTTCTATAACCTGCTTTACTGAGTCT
The DNA here is from genome assembly GCF_052426305.1 of Pelodiscus sinensis. Taxonomy (NCBI): domain Eukaryota; kingdom Metazoa; phylum Chordata; order Testudines; family Trionychidae; genus Pelodiscus; species Pelodiscus sinensis. The sequence goes on from NC_143052.1 coordinate 183,083,813, forward strand.
TAGGAGCTCTTAGTGAGGCACACAGACAAAAAGCAGGTTTTTCAGAATGGCAAGATTTTGTCCTCCTGTTAAATGCTTTGTTTTGCAGCCTGATACAAGGATATAAGAAGCTGATATAGTTAACGAATAACCACATGCACACATTGCTTCATAATGAATTTAAAGATTATGGCAAAGATTAAGTGTCATAGTGCCATAGCTTTATTAAAAGGAATAAAACACATAAGCAGTAGCAAATCTATTAACCACAACATCTATATTATCATTCACAGCACAAGCTCTCACTCAATCAATGTAAAATTCAGCATTTTAGACAGATTTCGCAATGAGCGTAGTTCCACCATTATCGCTATGACTAACCATAATCAAGGAGATACCATTCCAGATCTCTGGCTATGCTCTATAATCCTAGGCTATGTCTACATTGGCAAGATTTTGCCAAAAGCAGCCACCTGTCTACATTGGCCGTGAGTACGTGTGCAAGAACACTGACGGTCTAATGTATAAAATCAGTATTCTTGCGCAAATACTCTGATGCTCCCACTCAGGGATAAGCCTTCTTGCGCAAGTGTTCTTGGGCAAGAGGCCAGTGTAGACAGGCAACATCAATTTCTTGCGCAAGAAAGACCAATGTTTAAAATGGCCATCGGAGCTTTCTTGTGCAAGAGAGCATCTACACTGGCACGGATGCTTTTGCGCAAAAGCACATCTCTTGTGCAAAAGCACGTGCTAGTGTAGCTGCTCTCTTGCGCAAATACTTTTAACACAAAAACTCTTGCGTTAAAAGTATTTGCGCAAAATTTTGCCAACATAGACGTAGCCGTAGTGTGCATGGAGGAGTCTAGAAAAATCTAAGGCAGTCTTCAAAAAAAGAAAGGGAAAGAATGTCATTTATTTTCTTTCTTAATGACATAGGGTATGTCTACACTACAACGTTAATTCGAACTAACTTAATTCGAATTAGTTACTTCGAACTAAGCTAATTCGAACTAACAGATCCAGACTAAAAAACTAGTTCGAATTAGCGTTTTGCTAATTCGAACTAGCATGTCCACATTAAGTGGACCCTGAACCAGGCTTAAGGATGGCCGGAAGCAGTGCCGGCAGGGCATCAGATGAGGACTTAGAGCATGGAGATGCTGTCTCAGGCTAGCCGAGGGCTGTGTTAAAGGGTCCCGACCCCCACCCCGGACAGACAGTTCTCAGGGGTGCCCCGCTTGCAAAGCAGTCCTGGCTTGGATTGCCCGGTCTACCCACACTGGGCACATCACACCACTCAGCAATCAGACTGGCTGCACTTGCCGCAGGCTGCCATCTGGGGAGAGGGGGCAATTGGGGGGCTGCAGGAGACCTTCCACCCCCAGAAGCCCCCAGAGCCAGCCCAGTCCTCCCCATTGGGGGTGCGTACCCCATTCCTCCCTCACCTCCTTCCACTTACCCTTCCCTAGCCCCTCTTCTTGATGTATAAAATAAAGGACAATTGTGTTAAAAAATGGAATCTGTCTTTATTGAACAAAACTGGGGGAGAATGGGAAAAAGAGGTGGGAGAGGGGAAGAGAGAGGGTAGGAGAGGGGAGGGCAACTACAATGATCAGGGGTTGGGAACAGGTCCCATATGAAGAGAGGCTAAAGAGACTGGGACTTTTCAGCTTAGAAAAGAGGAGATGGAGGGGGGACAGGATAGAGGTTTCTAAAAGCAGGAGTTGGGTGGAGAGGGTGCATACAGAAAAGTTCTTCATTAGTTCCCATAAAGAAGGACTAGAGGACACGAAAGGAATGGGTAGCAGGCTTCAAACTAAGTAACAGAAAGTTGTTCTTCACAAAGCAAAGAGTCAACCTGTGGAACTCATTGCTGCAGGAGGCTGTGAAGGCTACAACTAGAACAGAGTTTAAAGGGAAGTGAGATCAAGTCATGGAGGTTGGGTCCATGGAGTGCTATTAGCCAGGGGGTAGGAGTGGTGTCCCTGGCCAAGGTTTGTGGAAAGCTGGAGAGGGATGGCACGAGACAAATGGCTTGGTCACTGGCTTTGGTCCATCATCTCCAGGGTCTCTAGGGTTGGCCGCTGTCGGCAGACAGGCTACTGGGCTAGATGGACCTTTGGTCTGACCCAGGACAGCCATTGTAAGCTCAGGGATCAGGGTCAGGGGTCTCAGTGGACCACCTTGATTTTCATGCACACCTGCTCGTGGGTGGCCAGGCTGGCAGCTCTCCTGCCCTAGCCGGCCACTTTCCTGTGCCTAGTGCCGAGGTCATGGACGAGGTACGCGATGTCCTCACTAGCCCAGGCGGGTGCCCGCCTCTTGCGGTCCCGGGCAAGCTTCCGGGAGCCGCCAGCCTGGTCCCGGGAACAGGGGGAGGGCTGGGGGGCTTCAGGTGGGTGGCTCGATCCGTGCCAGGTACAGGGTCTGCTGGCTGGGTGCTGGCAGGCTTGCACCTGGCACGGGCACCGTAGCCAGCCCGTGCCCCTTTAAGGGGTCCGGGGCCGGGAGGAGGGCAGACGAGTTTCCCTGGTGTTGGCCAGAGTGGCCACCAGGGAAACCTGGGGAGGGCTAGCCTCCCACTAGTTCGAATTAAGGGGCTACACACCCCTTAATTCGAACTAGCTAGTTCGAACTAGGCTTAATCCTCGTAAAATGAAGTTTTCCTAGTTCGAACTAAGCGCTCCGCTAGTTCGAATTAAATTCGAACTAGCGGAGCGCTAGTGTAGCGCCTATGAAAGTTAGTTCGAACTAACGTCTGTTAGTTCGAACTAACTTTGTGGTGTAGACATACCCATATATACATCTTGCCTCAGCAGTTCCAGTTCAATTCCAACCATACCGTTACTATAGGCATGCTCCCTGTGACTCCTGTATCAAATATTATTGGGCCTATATCTCAAACAATCAAAGTTCTCCAGCATGAAAAATGCCAGTCAGCTATAGGTAGGAGGTTGTCTCATCTTATCATAGGGTACAGAAATGTCCACTAACAAAATTTCAGAATAGAAAATGAAGTCTGGGAGTAGCCAAAAAAGAGAAGCTGACATACATACTGCAAGGCAGAGATAATTAATTATTTTAAATTAATTGATATTTTGAAATTATTTTCATTATTAATCATGCTGTATAAATAATACAAATAATGCAGAGATCCATAAACATTTTTACAACTAAAAATCCTGTTTTCTTGCCATTTTTTAAAAAAATTCTTAATTTATTGCCATTGTATTGTCCAATGAAATTGTAATAATAATAACAATAAAACATCTGCTGGATATTTATGAAAATTATGAATTCTTAGTACGTATACATTCTTTGCATTTGTGCAACGTGAACATAATCCTGTATCCCTAGCCCTTCCACCTTGTCTCCTCCCTTCTGTTTGTTAATTCCACAATATGTATTATATAGGATGAATTTTCCTTACCATTTGAATGACCCCTTTAGTAACAAAAGTTAGAAGAAAATGAATTACATAGTTACACATATGAATAGTTGTGGAAACCAAACCAGCATCTTAATCTTTACACTTTCACCTTCTGCCACTATAAACATAATAGGGAAATAAAATATAATTAACCCCAAACTGACACTTATAATATCAAGTTATTATTTTTATCCTTGGTATCTTCTATATGAGACCAGCTCTTTAAAGGCCTCGTTATAAGGATTTCTTTGCCAAGAGCCAGGTTTTCACCAACCCTCCGGCTTTTTCAATCAGGCTTAGGAGTCATTATGGAATATTTTTATTTTTGGATCCTTTCTTTAGTTAATGACCTGGAGCAATTAATATTGACTGCAGTAAAGCTAACAGGAAAAACAAAGCCAGTTTATTTTTAATACGCATGAATTTTAAAACATTTTGACTTTTGCCTCATCCTGTCTTCACATACATCTTTTTAACCAGTATATATTTTCAAGCACACTGTTGAGATGGGTAGTGAAATGGCCTTGGAACTGAAAGATGGAAGCTTTGCCAACCATTTGCTTCATGGCCTTATGTCATTTTTCATGCCTGTGGCAAGGTTTAATTAATTAATGTTTATACAGCATTTGAAATAGAAGGTGCTATATAAAGACTTAGGCTACATCTACAGTGGCATGATTTTGCGCAAGAACTCTTTTGCGGAAGAGTTCTTGTGCAAAACTCTTCCAGAAGAGAGCGTCTACACTGGCATGTGCCTTTGCGCAAGAAATGTGCTTTTGTGCAAGAGCATCCATGCCAGTGTAGATGCTCTCTTGCACAAGAAAGCTCTGATGGCCATTTTAACCATAGGGCTTTCTTGCGCAAGAAATTGATGTTGCCTGTCTACACTGGCCTCTTGCTCAAGAACAGTTGTACAAGAGGGCTTATTCCTGAGTGGGAACATCTTCTTGTGCAAAAAGCCCTGATTTCATACATTAGAACGTCAGTGTTCTTGCGCAAAACTCGCAGCCAGTGTAGACAGGCAGCAAGTTTTGGCGCAAAAGCGGCCGCTTTTGTGCAAGATCGTGCCAGTGTAGACACAGCCTGTGTGTTGCCATAAACCAGCTGAATATATCTGTACTGATCGAGGATTAAGCAAGCATATTTTAGACAGAGTTCTCTTGGCTATCTTCTGTTGTATGTTCATTATTCTCCCTCTCAGAAATCATACAACCCTTTCTCATGGTAGGAGCATGAAGGAGAAGCCAGGCTATGGACCTGCCCTCACCTCATTTGTTTTGGTTGTTATGACTACATTCAGAGTCTTGGGCTACGTCTACACTGGCCCCTTTTCCGGAAGGGGCATGTAAATTTCACCAGTCGTCGTAGGGAAATCCGCGGGGGATTTAAATATCCCCCGCGGCATTTAAATAAAAATGTCCGCCGCTTTTTTCCGGCTTTTAAAAAAGAGCGTCAGAGTAGGAATAAGAGCCTCCGGAAAAGGGCACTTTTTCCGGAGGATCGGGGCCAGTGTAGACGCTCTTTTCCGGCTTTTTTAAAAGCCGGAAAAAAGCGGTGGACATTTTTATTTAAATGCCGCTGGGGATATTTAAATCCCCCGCGGATTTCCCTACGACGACTGGTGAAATTTACATGCCCCTTCCGGAAAAGGGGCCAGTGTAGACGAGCCCTTGGTGGTTCCTGAATGCAAGGTTTATGATTCTCTTGTATGAGATCACATGGTTGGATAGGGAACCTAAGAAAGGCTTTTGGAAACCTTCAACTCCACTTGTCTCATTTGCCTTTCTTGGTCATGATACAAGAAATCATAGTCCATTTTAAGCAGGACATATTTAATGCAATTCCATCTTCGTCTCTCTTGTTTACTGTAAACCACATCCAATCTGGAACTCTGCACAGTGCTCAGAGCCGTCTACTGGCTTAATCATGTACTTTAAGTAAAACATATTATGCCCAAGTAAAAGTAGAGTATAACCTATCTCTGTCCATTAACACATAGGAATCTCCACCCTGACTCTCCAGTAGCATGGTACTTGGGGAACTAATTTGTCCTTCAGTTTCCTTACACTGTATTTCAAATATCTGCAAATATTTAAGATGCAAGATAATCCTGTTATATTGTGCAGAACCTTTAAGCTTCTAAAAGCAAGTTTGTATGAGCAGGAACAACAACACAGGTCAAAGGATACTGGAGAAAAATGTGAGTTGTATAAGTGATTTCACAATCTTTCCTACTCAAAAATATACATCCCTGGGTCTGTTTATTTAACCTTCTCTGTGGCTGTGTCTAGACTATATCCCTCTTTCGACAGAGGGATGTAAATTAGACACTTCAAAAGTGCAAATGAAGTGGGGATTTAAATATCCCGCACTTCATTTGCATAATCGCGTCATAGCACTCTTTCGAACAAGCGCCATTTTGAAAGTAAAACCGCGGTCTAGACGTGGTTCTTTTGAAAACAGCAGGCTTTTTCAAAAGGTCCTGTACTCCTCATTTTTTGATGAAAAAATGGGATAAAATGACTATATTATAAATGCCCACCTGCCCCATGTAGACATTGCAGATATGCTCTATCAAAGGTTAAACCAGTACTGTTTCAAACAGAATTACATCAGTCTATAGTAGAGAGCTTTTAGAATACATCAATGAATCTACATGGGGCAGTCACATTATATATTAAAGCTTTCTACATGTTGTGGTCCTCTAATTCACATTGCCATACCATATAGACAAACCCTCAAAGAAAAGCTAAGCTTCTCAGAAACATTTAAAAATCTTACCTCCAATCCATTCCATAATGGCAGAGGCAATTTACTATCTCACCAATAAAATGTGGCCCATTATCAATAGGCAGGCTTCAGACAAAATAACCTGTGCCTAACAATTCTACATCAGACATGTTCTCTCCCTTCCGCAGTGTGTTTATATTTCCAACTTATTTTCACAAAATCTTTTTCAACTGTCTTTGCTTGCTTGCCTCTTTTATATTTTTTTGTCATTGATCATTATCAACTTTCACCCTAATTATATATTTGTGGTTCAGTCCAGACCAGCAAGGAGTTATATCACCACTTGTCTTGTAACTCTGGATGCCTTGAATCTGATGTTGTTGCTGTTGCTTGCAGGCTGGACACCAACAGGAAGCCACACACTTACAGTTTGCAAAGTGACACACACACACACACACAAACACAGTTCCAAACTTACCTAAAGTATCCTTGGAGAATCCAGCCCTCTTCTGGAACACTCACAGATATTACATTCACAGATCTTTAAAGAGGAAAAACAGCAACGTGTTCACCAAACTGAAGTTAACAATCACTTCAGATGAACCAAAGAACTGGCTTGGTTTACATGAGAAGTAAAACCAGTTTATTCAATTAAAAAAGAGACTTAAAGTTAGTTCAAGTACAAGGAACAAATTTGGAAATGGTTACAAACAAACAAAAGCCAAAAAAAAGTTTTCTAATGGCTAAGACCTACTTAAAAGCTACAGTCTTCCTTCAAGGTAATTTCCTTACCTCTAGTAAGGGTCTGCACAGAATCCAAGGTGGTTGTTTCCTTGTCTCTGCAGGTCCCACTATTTTTATAGTCCCATGATCTTTTGAAATATATCCTTCTCAAATGTCCTTTTTTTGCCCATGTTTGCTGATATAGACTTCATGCTCATTCCAACTTCTTTCCCTCCCCAGTGACTTTTTAAATGTCAATAAACTTTTTCTCCAATACAAGTAAATAAATCCATTAAATCTGGCCACGTATAGTTTGAAGTGTTGGATTCTTTCCGTTGTCTGTAGAACTTTATCAATTCCCCTGACATGCCCACTTCAAACACATTTAGCCTCATGATTTCAGCAAATCTATATAACCCTTTGAAGTTTGATTGTACATAATTTCTACATAAGTATTAATAATCAGTGAGTTATTAGCTTTCCAATGGCATATTATATGTCACCATTTACCTACAATTTATAGTGAACTGAGGTACACTAAGTTGTTTCAGGCCAATGGAAACTCACTGTCAGCTGTCAGGGAGTCGCTTGCCTTCTGGCACAGAAATGCTTTTAGGGTCACACCTCTTTTAAGAGTGCCAAAGTCCTTGGCCAAAGTTATTTTAGAAATAATAAAAGCCCCATCATCTTTTCTGGCCACGAGTCTGGTTAAAAAATCATAACATGTAGTCAGAACCCTCTTGTGTGAAAGGAGAGACATGGATGCATTTTGGTTAGAAGCCAAGTATTTAAATAGACCTAAAAAGTGTACTTGGAAGACAGCTTAGTAAAAACACAACAAAAATTGGGGGTGGCACCATATTTATACTGCTAGCTTTTGTGACCCTATTACTGTTAATCAGGCCAGGGAGGGAGAGGTAGTGATAAAGTCTAAGCACCAAGGCACAGTGTAACAGGGTTGCAGCAATAATGGCATTTTGTTCCACAGGCTAAGTGAGAGGAGAGAGAAAAAGGATGAGCAGTATCGAAAGAGACTGAGTTTATGAACAGAATTGGTGAAAACCCCAGGAAGCAATTCAGAAAGTGCTTAACATCAGGGAATTGTAACCATACTCACTTAGTGGCTGGTCGAGAAGTGTGGTGTAGTGGTCAGAGCTACAACCCATGACCATCAGGCAGGGTTGGTAGGAAAGCCTATGCCCTTTCACTCCTCTGGTTTCTATCCCATTGCCCTTTGAGGGTTCCAGTTTTCTGGTTTCCAAGGCTGCTTCAGGTTGCTCTCCCTAGGTCACTTTTTATCCTTTTCCATCTAAAGTAGCTCAGTCCAAGGTTTTCTCCTGATGGAATAGTCCACACCAAGAAAGGAAGAATGGATTACCACTGAAAAAGGGACTATACATGGGAGGAGGATAATGCTTTTTTCTCTGTGTCTAGGTTGGGTTCTCCCATCCCTTAGGAAAGGCCCTTTGGGACAGTTATCCTAGAGATTTTGACCTTCCCTCTGTTCTGATTAAATGGTTTTGTTGGTTTGGTTTGTTTCAGTTAGCTCCAGATGCTGCCACTGTGAACCAGGCTGAGAAGTGCCTTATTCCTTAAGAGGTGACACTGGGATGAACCAAACAGTTTCCAGAAAAGCACACTGCTCAAGGTGTAAAAGGGCAATGGCATCTTACTGCCTTTTAAGAGCAGTCTCACTCGTACCAATGCACCAATTCATTTACCTAACAATTTGTAGTTTTGAAGTTGTGCAAGATAATTGGCCCCGATTTGGGTTCTATAATTACATAATTATTTCAAGAAATTTTGGAAAAATTTCAAAGATAATTGAGTTTTATAGACAGTTGTCTATGTAAATCAAACATGTTCCTCCCTCTTCCCCCCCGCATCACAAACTTTGCAGTCAGAGTTAAAAATATTGTTTGACTTTTTAGTACCTGTTCCCAAAGGATCCCCTGAATTAAGGGAACAAATGGTGAAATGTTTAGCAAAATAAATTGAGAGCGTGCACACCAACGCTGTGGGAAAAATGTGAATGTGTAGCTCTTAGAACACTTCGAGAAGGGTGTGTAATGAGAAAATACATTAATCTCCCTTTCAATTGCCACAATATCTTTAAGATAAAAGCACATTATTAAATCCTTGAAGAAACTTTAATTTTTATTTTCTTTTTATACTTTCTTTGGTCTATTATTTTTCCAACAAGCTAACAGCTATCCTTTATTTCCAGCTACTCAGATTTTACATGCAACATCATTAATAGCTTTTCAATAGAGACCAATATTGCTGATTAGACACATTGATTTCTATTTGGTGCTTGAATGTACAGCAAGCAACTTCAATCTGATAAAAGAAATTACTACCAGTGATAATTGCATAGAACTCTATTTTTAAATGAGCCAGAGAAAAATTACCTCCTCCAATAAAAGTTTTGTGTAACATTCAATTACAGCAATCAGTGCTCTTGTACAAAAATGTGAGAAGACATAGCTTTAAAAGCTTAATGACAATGAAATGGTGTACCTGATGTATGGTGCACACAAAAACTATGTTAAAAGAACATTAATGTTTCAAAATCAAGCATTCAAATGCTATTTTATGGCAGAATTGCCTTTGTAACTTTAATTTGACCCCATTGTGAATTAGTATTATGCTACTGGCTTTAATTACATGTCCACATACTATTTTTCCACAGGACTGCTGCCTCATTCAGTGCACAGCACAAACTGCCATCTGGGGGTGATTCAGGATTGTACAGTGGCTGTTGTGCATTGTCTTGTTCAGCCTCAGCATCCCTGGGCTAAATTTGCTAAGTGCAAATTAGGCTGCCAAACTCTAACATGTCTCTACTGAGCATGTGTAAACTGAGATTTTCCAAAGGCTCAAAACTTAACCAGATGTAGGCATTTCCCCCTACTGGGATAGCAAAGGAGTCATGCTCATTTCAGGAGGAGTAACGGTAGTTCGAACTAGGAAGCCTAGTTCGAACTACCTAGTTCGTGCCGCGTGTAGCCGTGCTGCACGGGGTTCGAACCAGCGGGGTTTTAAAAATGGCGGCTCCCCGCTTATGCAAATGAAGCCCGGGAAATTCAAATCCCAGGCTTCATTTGCAAGTGCGGTATGCCTACATTACCCCGCTAGTTTGAACTAGCGGGGTAGTGTAGACATACCCTGCTTGTGGCTGGTCTTTGGCCACTGAGTCTGGGTCTTACCCAGATCTAGGTTCAGCTCACACTTGGAGCTAGCCGTAGTGCTGATCTCTCAGTCAAGGAATAGACCTGACTGGATTGAGCTCCTGAAGGGGACTGCCAAGCACCAGTCCTGCAGCTTCTTTTACACCTCTCTGCTGGGTCCTACTTGGCTGCCGAAGAGACAGCCACTCTATAGGGGTACGTGTACACTACATCGTTAATTCGAACTAACTTAGTTCGAATTAACTAATTCGAACTAAGCTAATTCAAACTAACGGATCCAGACTAAAAAACTAGTTCGAATTAGCGTTTTGCTAATTCGAACTAGCATGTCCACATTAAGTGGACCATGAACCGGGCTTAAGGATGGCCGGAAGCAGTGCCGGCAGGGAATCAGAGGAGGACTTAGAGCGTGGAGATGCTGTCTCAGGCTAGCCGAGGGCTGTGTTAAAGGGTCCCGACCCCCACCCCGGACAGACAGTTCTCAAGGGTGCCCCGCTTGCAAAGCAGTCCCAGCTTGGAATGCCCGGAGTACCCACACTGGGCACATCACACCACTCAGCCATCACACCGGCTGCACTTGCCGCAGGCTGCCTTCTGGGGAGAGGGGGCAATCGGGGGGCTGCAGGAGAGCTTCCACCCCCAGAAGCCCACAGAGCCAGCCCAGTCCTCCCCATTGGGGGCGCGTACCCCATTCCTCCCTCACCTCCTTCCACTTACCCTTCCCTAGCCCCTCTTCTTGATGTATAAAATAAAGGACAATTGTGTTAAAAATGGAATCTGTCTTTATTGAACAAAACTGGGGGAGACTGGGAAAAGGAGGTTGGAGAGGGGAAGAGAGAGGGTGGGAGAGGGGAGGGCAACTAAAATGATCAGGGGTTGGGAACAGGTCCCATATAAAGAGAGGCTAAAGAGACTGGGACTTTTCAGCTTAGAAAAGAGGAGACGGAGGGGGGACAGGATAGAGGTCTCTAAAAGCAGGAGTTGGGTGGAGAGGGTGCATACAGAAAAGTTCTTCATTAGTTCCCATAAAGAAGGACTAGAGGACACGAAAGGAATGGGTAGCAGGCTTCAAACTAGTAACAGAAAGTTGTTCTTCACAAAGCAAAGAGTCAACCTGTGGAACTCCTTGCTGCAGGAGGCTGTGAAGGCTAGAACTAGAACAGAGTTTAAAGGGACGTGAGATCAAGTCATGGAGGTTGGGTCCATGGAGTGCTATTAGCCAGGGGGTAGGAGTGGTGTCCCTGGCCAAGGTTTGTGGAAGGCTGGAGAGGGATGGCATGAGACAAATGGCTTGGTCACTGTCTTCGGTCCTTCCATTCCAGGGTCCCTAGGGTTGGCCGCTGTCAGCAGACAGGCTACTGGGCTAGATGGACCTTTGGTCTGACCTAGTACGGCCATTCTAAGCTCAGGTCTCAGGGTCGGGGGTCTCAGTTGACCACCTTGATTTTCATGCACACCTGCTCATGGGTGGCCAGGCTGGCAGCTCTCCTGCCCTAGCCGGCCACTTTCCTGTGCCTAGTGCGGAGGTCGTGGACGAGGTCCACGATGTCTGCACTAACCCAGGTGAGTGCTCACCTCTTGTGGTCCCGGGCAAGCTCCCGGGAGCCGCCAGCCTGGTCCTGGGAAGAGGGGGAGGGCTGGGGGGCATCGGGTGGGTGGCTTGAGCCATGCCAGGTACAGGGTCTGCTGGCTGGCTGGTGGCAGGCTTGTACCTGGCACGGGCACCGTAGCCAGCCCGTGCCCCTTTAAGAGGTCCGGGGCCGGGAGGGGGGCAGTAGAGTTTTCCTGGTGTTGGCCAGAGTGGCCACCAGGGAAACCTGGGGAGGGCGAGCCTCCCACTAGTTCGAATTAAAGGGCTACACAGCCCTTAATTCGAACTAGCTAGTTTGAACTAGGCTTAATCCTCGTGGAATGAGGATTACCTAGTTTGAACTAAGCGCTCCGTTAGTTCGAATTAAATTCGAACTAACGGAGCGCTAGTGTAGCGCCTATGAAAGTTAGTTCAAACTAACGTCCGTTAGTTCGAACTAACTTTGTAGTGTAGACATACCCTAGTGTCTGGAGGACCTCTTCTTTGCTCCTCCTGCTGCGATAGGGTGCGGCAAGGCCACTAGCCTCCTGTAGGGGGCATTGGGGCCTAGTCCAGCCCATAACACTGTCAGACACATTCTACCTGATAGCCATCTCAGCATGGGGAATAGTAGCCTGTATGGCTAAGTTTGACCAAAGTTATAAACAACTGAAAATAGAATGCATTGGGCAACCTTGCTCTAGATGTCACTATTTGTTCATTTTATAGTTAGTTAAATTGTCAATTGTTCTTGCTCTGGTTGCATTGCACACATATTTGATAACCCTGAAAGTCTGAGTACTTTATATTTATTAAGTTTATGAGGGAGCCAGTCTGAGAATGCTTAAATACTTCTGACACTGGAGTAGTAGCTGATAATTAATACTTTCAAAACTGCAGTGTCATTCACAGAGAATTTTCAGGGAACAGTGATCAAAGCACAGATCTTGAGGTAGCTCCTTTTTCAACGTGGGGATGCACAATATAATCATGCCAGTTTCAGTTGTTTAGGTTATTTATTTTCTATCAGCAAGTATGTGTGGAACAATACAGACAAAAACAAAAATCAAGATCTTTTTTAATGACAAATAGGTTTCTTATAGGCATATTAATATAGAACTGAGTAATAAATAATTTAAACTACAGTTCAGAAATTTATTTCCTGAAGCCCTCAGAAGCAATGCAAAGGTATGGGAGACCAACGATAATGGAGAAGCTGAGGGAGAGGGAAACAATTGCTTTGAAGGAGCCTGAGTGAACCTGCAGGCTCATGGGATGTGATTGGGAGAAATATGGAACGGAGTTGTTTTTGAGGGGCGGGAGGATGGGAGAACTGTTAGAGAATTGTGGGAGCCTCCCCCATGCAGACTCTGACTGGCTCTGAGATTCTCCCATTCAGTTAGGCACATCCACTCCTGTCCCTTTATTTTATTTCATGCCCACTCAACTACTCAATCCTTGTCCCCATGTGTCCCTGGTTCCCCATTTCCCCCTATTCCTATGTGTCCCTGCACCCTCACTCAACTACCCCATCACTCCATCCCTATGTGTAACCACATCTCCCTCCCTCTGTCCCTTCGTGGCCCTGCAAACCCCACTCAGCCAACCTTCTGCCCCATGTGTCCCTGCACCCACATCCCCCATCTTCATGTGGTTCACTTCCATTCAGCCCTCACTTTAGTCTGTCCTTGCCACAAAACCTTTAAAGCCCCCATCTCTGTGACCCTGCTCTGTCTGTTCCCCTCCCCACACACACTTATCCTATGCTGTGTCACCTGGACCTCACAGAGTGCTGTGAGGAATGCAGCGTCTGCTTTCTCCCTATTGGCAGCTGACTTTTACAGCCAGTGAGCTGACTGCATCTGTTCTGGCACCACAGCAGCTCCTGATAGCTGAAAGATACAACTGCATCAACTTTCCATCAGTACATATTTTCTTCAAAGAAAAAACAATCTACTGGGCAAATGTTTTGCACAGTGGCACAGAATTCATATTGTTGATGCATATTGTAACATTGTTGCTAGCAGCTCAAACTGAATTTTCTTCAGAAAACCAATTTGGTCCTGATCTATATTATTTTATTGCAAGACCTGAAGCCTTTCTTGATGAAAATACAAAACTGGTGAATGAAGGAAAAGCACTAGATCTAATATATGTTGGATATTAATAACAAAATTTTCTATGGAACATCAGGAGCCCTTTGCAAGTGGACTAGAAATTGGTGTGGATGCAAGTACTGTCAAAAATTAAGACATGTCTGAAAGATGGCAAACAATGGCTATTGTAGATGGTAATATCAAGCTGTGACAAGATGTCTAATAGAAATGTAACAAGTATAAGCATCATAATACCATTATATTCTGGAAATGGAAGTAAATAATTAATAAAAGTTGTAGTTATTTTTCACTTGACATTTTGTTATCAACTAGGAGCATAACAACAATCTACAAAGTGATCCCCAGGTATAAGAAAAATGAGCAAGCAATAAAAAAAGGAGAATCAGCCTAGGAAAATGTAAATATAGGTTCATATCTGCTGAATGACTCCAGGTAAGCCAGGGCTCTCTGCCTGAGTGTATGAACGTTCAGGTCAGGTGCCTAATATACTGGCACCATATACCCAATGCACATAATATAGCTGAAAAATTGTAATTTCAGTGAATATCTACAAGAGAGACAGGCAGAAATTTAATAGGAATTTTCAGTATGATTTTGCAGCCTTAATAAAAGTATTTTTTGGTATCTCTGTGCCACTTCCCTCCCTCCTCCTTCGGGAGGCAAACACACTTTCCACACAGCCTATGAGGCTGACATTTTGTTTGTTTGCATTTTTGGGGGGAGAGAAGGGGAAAATATCTCCTTAATATTCTCCCTTCTTCTAAAATTACACACATATTCATAGAGTCCTAATAGAGGCATACATACTTCTTAAAGCTTCAGAGAAGTAGCCATGTTAGTCTGTAACTGGAAAAACTTAAAAAACAACAAATAGTCTATCAGCACCTTAAAGACTAACAAAACTTGTCAATGTTATCATGAGATTTCGTGGGCACAACCCATTTCTTCAGATTAATGGAGTTACGTGAATTCAAAATGTAAATATCAGGAGCATAGGAGCCTAGGTTGTACAGACCTTTTACATTTTGGTACATGTTAACCTCTGCAAATAACTAGTAAATATATATAGAGAGAACTGTTCCAGTGATTTAACATAGAATTTGCATGTTGTGTCTTTATCTGAACCATGTGGTTTTCCTCATTTGCTTTTTGTCTGTTTAGTTACTTGTTTTATTTAATCTGAAATAATGACTTTGTTCAGATGCACTTGGTACTAAACATTAATAATTTTAAAATAATTTTACAAGAAAATTGAAATAACTCCATTGTCAAGTTCAGTGTTCATTGTGTTACCAGAGCATTTGTTAAGGATCTCACAAATGTCTGTGTTTTGTGGACATTTCCCCTCTACATTGTTCTCAGATATCACTGTACAGGTTCAATCACAGAGATCCTTTCAGACTATATCCTGAAGTACTGAAAACATCACTGAGCCTCTCACACCCAGTCTTGCTCTGCCAAATGCTCTGCTGGCACAGAGTTGGGGTCAGAGCCACAAAAACTCTATCAGCTGAGTTTTGGGAAGTCTCAGTCAAAGGAGCTTGACATAGCATCCATGGCACCTATCAAGAAGGACAGTAATCAGATCTCCATCAGATTAAGCCCAAAACACTGCATTCAATAGGAAAAATGTTTATAGCTTGCTCATTCTGCAACCATTTAAACTTTCAGGACTAAACAAGGTTTTCTTCATCTTACTAACTTTCAAATAGTTACTAATGAAGAGACAAGGTCCTTAATAACCTCGATGCTACAGCAATATACCATGCACACATCTGTCTGCACAAGTGCATGCACTCACATACACACACACATGTTTATCTATGTTCTGCTGTCAAATCTTCTGATTCCCTTTCTGGTTCAACTAGAGGCAGAAAGAAAAAACCTGAAATGCCAAGACAAAGTTAAACTGGGGAGGTGGCACTGAAACTGCAGCCTCTGCATAGCTTCAAGACTTTGATGGATTTTTTTACCCAAGGTATTTAGTACCTGTTCAAGATTTTGTTTCTAGAACAATGCCCATCTGGCATTTATTTGAAGGTATGAAAGTGTTTCTAGATTTTTCAGGAAAGCCTTTGTGAGTATAATTCATTTATCTAGTCATAAATAGTCCAAAAATGTATCAATTTAGAATCAAATGCCTAGAATCTCAGTGGTTTAAATCTGCATCACTCCATTGATTTCTTTGGAGTTAATTGAGTTTATACTTGATGAGAATCTGGCATCAAATTCCTAATACATTTCTTTTGTTACTTATGCTGCACTCAAGCTGTATAATAAGGGTCTGTTTTTTCCCCCAGAAATACTGAGCTTCCACAACTCCAACCTTCATCCACTGGAGTGGATGGTGTTCAGCACTGTTGAATAATAAGGTTATAAATCTCACAAATAGCCTGAAACTAAATCCAGAAGGATGCGCTCAACACATGCTCAGAGAAGGAGAGGTAATTGTAGCATGAGGTTCTTCTGTGTCTCCTATGAACTGAAACTGCCAACTGTGGTGTGTAAATATGTAATATTTTTGTAATATGGACTATGGTCCATTAGGAACTAAAATCAGATCAGCAAGCTTACTAACATAGGGCCCCAGGCAATAGATTTAAACCAAAAAACAGCCCACAAAATCTGCTTGTTCTGTTTTTAATCAGCCTTTGAATGCAGACAATTACAATGAAGCTACTGAAAAATATGGACTTCTTGTCTTTTATCGTGTTTGGATAACCAAACAACGAGGTTTATGCAGCTTCCAGGCAATTGTTTTATTGCTTTTTCTCTTTCACTTTCACAGTACTGGCTTTCTTCCTCCTTCTTCTGAGCATTGACAAAGCCCATGAGTACTGAAAGACTGTCAGTTCAAACTCTAGCTTCTGTTTGTTTTCACTAATGAAAACTGTACTGAATGTATGCATGCAGCTTGGGGAAATCTGCTTTTTGTCTGTTATAACCAGCTGCACACATGAACCATTTTCATTCTGCTATAGTTGTAGAGTAATGAAGCTTTAAGTACCTGAAGTATCACTGCAGTTGGCTGATGGCATTTGTTCATAAGAGCATGTAAATAATTGTGATTATTATTATACTGTCACACTTCCTAATATGCAAATGATGGATAATCATGTTCAACTCTAACAAAAACGTTCCACTTTATTCAAGATTATCTATACATTTAATATAGTAGGCTTGGACGGATTCAATTTTTATTGGTAAATGTCAATTTCATCATACACACAAGCTGATAAAAATGAGGTTTACACAGATTTTCGAAAAAGGGGGAGTTGCCAAAAAAACCGCATCTAGACTACTTTCACTTTCGAAAGCTACACTCTTTCGAATCTTCCCCATAGTGTAGATGAGCCCTAAGGGTATGTCTACACTACCCTCCTAGTTCGAACTAGGAGGGTAATGTAGGCATACTGCACTTGCAAATGAAGCCCGGGATTTGAATTTCCCGGGCTTCATTTGCATAAGCAGGGAACTGCCGTTTTTAAAACCCCGCTGGTTCGAACCCCGTGCAGCACGGGGCACGAACTAGGTAGTTCGAACTAGGCTTGCTAGTTCGAACTACCGTTACTCCTCATTTCACGAGGAGTAACGGTAGTTCGAACTAGGAAGCCTAATTCGAACTACCTACTTCGTGCCCCGGATAGCCGCGCTACACGGGGCTCGAACCAGCGGGGTTTTAAAAATGGCGGCTCCCCGCTTATGCAAATGAAGCCCGGGAAATTCAAATCCCGGGCTTCATTTGCAAGTGCGGTATGCCTACATTACCCCGCTAGTTCGAACTAGCGGGGTAGTGTAGACATACCCTAAGGTGCTTGTTTGATCCTAAGACTGCATACACTGGGACCAATACTTAGCTGTAAAGACTTAGCTGTTAATAACAGTACCGCTTCGCATTTCTGTATTGGCTTCAATCCAAGAATCTCAAAGCACTTTACAAATTGTTGCCCGATCCTGGAAATTATGCACCTCTCTCTCTCCCCCTCTCTCTCTCATTTATATCTCTGGCTGCAAAAGCAGACAGAGAGAGGGGAGTTGTCAAGCATAGCAAGCTTGGGGTTTTCACAGCAGAGGGTCAGAGAGCCTAGCAAGCAGGGAGCAGCCCCCTAGTATTATATAAAAGCAGCACCAGGGCACAGAGAAATCAAGAGGTACCTGAGTGAGAGGTAGGAACAGAAGACATCTTCTCTTGACTCTTGATCTTGTGCTTAACAAACATGGTCTCTTTTTGGGCATACTTACACTAGGAAATAATTCTGAAATAAGTAAAATTGAAATAACTCCCTAAATAATAAAATCAAAATAGTGCATCCACACTACTGGGGAACATCGAAATAGCTCAGAATTATTTTGAAATAGCATGAGCACACTGTTTGAAGCCTGCTTTCAATTTAGCAATCCCGGAAGCACTCTGGGGAGGGCACTAGGAGCACAGACACTTCCTGTGGCTGATTGCTAGGGCTAGCTGAAAGATGTGCTTTCAAGGGATCCCCTCTACAGCCGCATCTCACACGCCACTCCTCCACTGCCTCCTCCCTGGTGGGACACCAAACTCACGCTGTGTGCTCTGGTTGCCCTTGCGAATGCCACAGCACTGACATCATGGAACCAGAGCTGCTGCAAAACTGTGCCAGACTCACAGGCCTCGTGCTGTGCCTCATGGCGCAGTTCGTCCAAACTGCTCACTTGTTGCTCTAGCAGGAAGATGACCAGCCCAAACAGAAGGTCCTGGCACTTCTGCTGCTGCAAATACTCCTAAACCCTCTAGATATCATGGAATGCCACTTCTGGAGGAAAGAGACCGGTTCCAACTGGTGGGACTGCATTGTCCTGCAGCAATGGATGACCAGAAGTGGCTACAGAACTTCCTCATAGAGAAGGACACCTTCCTGGAGCTCTGAAAGTGGCTCACCCTTGCCCTTAGGTGACAGGACACACAACTGCAACTCACCATCCTCCTGCAGAAGTGGGTCGCTATTGCCCTGTGGAAATTCACCATGCCGGACAGTTTACGCTCCGTCAGGAACCAGTTCAGTGTGGGGAAATCCACAGTCAGGGCCGTGTTCCTGCAGGTATCAACGGCCATCCACACCGTGATGCTACAGAGGGTCATCATGTCAGCACCCTCACTGACGGCTTTGCTGCCATGGGCTTCGCCAACTACGGGGGGAGGGGGAGGCATAAAGAGCACTCACATCCCCATCCTGTCCTCCAACCACCATGCCTTGAGGTACTTCTCAATGATGCTGCAGACCCTCTAGACCACAAAGGATACTTCACTGATGTTAGTGGTCTCTGGTTGGGGA
Source organism: Pelodiscus sinensis (assembly GCF_052426305.1). Lineage (NCBI taxonomy): Eukaryota > Metazoa > Chordata > Testudines > Trionychidae > Pelodiscus > Pelodiscus sinensis. The sequence continues at coordinate 183,102,859 of NC_143052.1, forward strand.
AGGCGCACAATGCCCACATCTTCCAGAACTCAAGCCTGTTCCAGAAGATGGAAGCCAGCATGTTTTTCCCCATAAGGGTTGGGGATGTGGACATGCCCATGTGCATCTTGGGTAATGCTACCCACCCCTTCCTTTCCTGGCTGATGAAGTCTTACATGGGCATCCTGGATCCCACCAAGGAAAACTTCAATTCTAGGTGGAGAAAGTGCCACATTGTCATGGTGGTGCCCTGCTGTGTGCTCCACAACCTGTGTGAGAGCAAGGGGGAGACTTTCCTGCCAGGGTGGAGGGCAGAGGCTGAACAGCTGGCCAGGGCTTATGAGCATCCAGATACTGTGCAATTTGATGAGCACATCAAGGGACAGTGCTCATCCGGGAGATCTTGAGGGAGAGTTTCAGCCAAAGCCTCCTGTGAAACTCTCCCGCAAACTTCTCCATAAGGGGTCCCTGAATTGCCCCTGCATTACCTCCCTCACTCTTTCTTTCCCCTGCCCTTCCTTCCCATCTTGCCCCTCTCCCCTGCAGAGCAAATTAAAAAAACCTATCTTTTTGGTGCAAACAAGGCTATTTATTAGGGGAAATAAAACAGGGGAGGAACTGGAGATGGAATCTGGAGTGGTGCCTGCCTCAGTAAGCTTATGAGTCTTTGACTGCCTTCAAGGTCCCACCGCCCCATGTTTGGGCCCCCTGTGGAGAGGAAGGAGGTGAGGGAGGAGCACATGGCCTCATGCTGGTTCAACAGCTGGTCCTACATGGCCTTCCACTGCTCCCAGTAAGTCTGGTGCACATTCCAGTAAGCAGCCTGCTCTTGGCACTCATTGTTGAGCCCTGAGATGAGGTACTGGAGGCAGGCCATCTGCCCCACAGCAGGTCTTCCCAGATGCATTTCATCCAGTAGATCTCATGGAGTCAGGAGGATTGCATGGGAGGTGGTGGATGTGCCATGCTCATAACTGGCTCACCTGAGAAGAAAAGTTACAGGGACAGTCATTGTAGGACACACTGTGTATGAAGCCTAGCCCTAATCTCCAAGCCAACAGTGAAGGTCTTGATTCAGATGATGGTGATATGCTTTGGGCAAGGTCATCTGTTGCCTAGACAGTGGGCACTTTCCTGTAAGGACACAGATATACCAGGGGTACATCACTACACCCACAGCCCAGGGACAAACAGGCATGGGAAGGTCCCAGTCAAGCCAGGAGCATGCAGGTGGGAGGGCAGACAAGGGTGGTTTGGCCTCCTTCTGTGTCTCACACACACTGGGTCCAGCATTAGTGGCATCCCTCAAAGAGAGAACTTGTATCCCTGCCTGCTGGAGGGAGGTGTTGGGGGAGATGTATGTGAGTGACAGAGGCTGCTTGCTGGAGAGAGTGATACTGTGGTTCCCTTTTCTTACTCCCTTTGACAGGTGCCCATGCAGGGAATCAGTTTCCTCTGCATTTCTGCAGTTGACAGGGAGCATATCCTGTGAGGCACTGCTGTGTGTTTTCATGATCCCAAACTTCTTAGTGGTGTCTTGTCATGAGAAGGTGTCCCACCATGGAGGCTGGAGTAAGGCCTTGTCCAATGCCTGGGAGAAATCCTGGGAAGCAGGGACCAGCTCTAGGGTGAGGAGCAGCTCCTGGTTAGTGGGCATGGGTGCTTGACTGAGCTGCTCCTCTTCCTCCTCCTCCTTCTCTTTCTCCTCCTCCACAACCCCATCCTCATGGAGGCTGATGCCGGGCACGTCCTGGCTAGACTCAACAGCGACAGGAAGCAGGTGACTGGCCCCACTCCCAGGATGGCATCAAGTTGTTTGTAGTACCAGCACATTTGTGGTGCCACCTCAGAGAGTCTGCTCTGATCCCTGGCATTATTGTAGGCCTCCTGGAGCTTTTTTGTTTTCATGCAGACCTCGTTGAGGCTCCACATGTGTCCCTTCTTGGCCAGGATGAAGACCATCCCGCTGTGGACATCAGTGTTGTGCCTTCTGGTGTGGAAATCCTAGAGGTTAGTCTCTTTGCTCCAAACTTTGATGAAGGTCCAGGATCTCCATGCCAGTCCAGTTGGGGCAGCCAAGAATGCTGTGGGAGTGCTGGCAGTTGGCAGCTGTGGGGGGCTCAGAGGGAGTGCTGGGATCTGCCATGGCTCCTTGGATGGTAGCACAGGGTGTGGCAAGAGGCTGGCAAAGGTGTCCTTGTGCCACAAGCCCTTCTCCTGAAACCTGCTGCTTTATTAGCTCCACAGGAAAAGGGGAGCAGTGGAGCCAGCAGATGTGACCAAAATGTCCAAAAGGGCAGCTGTGAGAGGCAAATTATTTCAAAATAGCAACAGCTGAGCATTCATGCTCAAGCTATTTTGAAATAACAATTTTGAAATAAGGGTTATTCCTCGTGGAACGCAGGAGTACAGATTTCAAAATAGTCAGCCCATTATTTCAAAATAACAAGCTTGGTAGTGTGGATGCTCCACTTGCTATTTCAAAACAAGGGGAATTATTTTGAAATAACTCCCTAGTGTAGACCAGGGCTAAAAGTGTCTTGTAAAGCACTTTGGGTACGTCTACACTTGCTCCCTAGTTTGAGCTAATGTAGGCGACCGAAATTGCTAATGAAGCAGGGATTTAAATATCCCGGGCTTTATTAGCATGATCTCACCAGTGCAAAAACCTTGTAGTATAGACATAGCCTTAGGGGTAAATTAGAGCTAAATAATAGCACAGAACACAGAGCCGGGACTGGTGGCTGTAAACAAACTTTATGGGACTGCAGAAAACTTGGCTATACCCATGGTAAGAGGACAACTGGTTAAATAAAATCATGTCAGACCATGGATATTGCCGGACCAAAGAGAGCTAAAGCAAAGAGGTTCAACCTGTAGTATTATTGCTTCCATTCATTTTCTAGGCCAGCCATAGTGCAAGCCACCACACTCCTTCTCCCCTTGCCCTGTCCCACAACTCAGAATCCTCAAGGCTACTGGATTCAGTCCCCACTGATATTTAGAGCAACATCAAGTACATCAGCCAGAAATGCCACAAGGCACTGGCCAAAGCTCATTCATGCACAATAACTTGTTCATGCCCTATCATCCCTTTGCCACAACCGTTGCATATCTTCTAATGCAAGAGTTAGTGGAGAGGGAATCAAAGAAGGTGAGGTAGAACTGGCTGCGTTGGATTACTCCACCTGGTGATTCCAAGAAACATGACTACTACAGTTTTATGGTTTCTTACCACACCAAATAGGTACACAGTAGCTGGAACAGGAACCAGGATCTGTCCTAAAATTTTCTAATTTCTGGATTACATCTTTCTAATTTGTGATGCCCTGAGAGCTGATACACTTTAGTTATTTACCCTCTTTTCTTTTATAAGTCTATGAGCTTGCTATAAATACTTTCAATTTACAGGTGCTAACACTTTCTTCCACAAGTTTTCTTCTCCATTCTACTTCATATTTACTCTTTGCTCCAAAACTATCACCAATTTGTTTTAAAATGAAATATTAGAATATTAATATTAATAAATATGTAGAGGAGGGACAGGGCTGCACTTAAAAGAAATAGCCACTTCTTTGCGCCTAGATTTCATTTTTATTACAGTCAAAATAACATAGTGGTATTCTGCCAGTTAGCCCTCACTCTACATAATTTCTGTCAGTTTTAAAACTCAAAGCAGTTAATCTTATCACTCTGCTTACATGATGAATTATTTTACAACCTTTTTATTTTTTTAAAGTGCTGAGAAAATCCTAGGAACATTTCATCGAAAGCCTCCCCCATTTGTGTCTCATGAGCTGTGAAATATGGTTTAGATACAAGAGAGAAGATAAATAGTTTTCATTTGCAGTCCACAGAATATGGTTTGTTCTGCTCTGGTAACTGGTAAATCTAAAAAATGCCCTGACATAAATTCTCTGTTCTTTTTAATAACAATAGGCATTTAAGTGGATGGGTGAGCTCATTCAACCTTTGTGCGATGCATCAAATCAAATCCTATTAAACATTTAATGCTACAGGCACTTAACACTTAACAGCTATCTTTCATGTGACATAAAAATGCACAGTTTTCCCTTAACTTTAGGCAAAAATAAAGTTACCTGATACGAATGACTGTCCTGGAAATGTGTATTTAAAAGTAAACCCTTCTACATATGTTGTATCCTACAGTCTGGGTGCACTATTCTAACATCCCCACAATCCTCGTTCTACAAGGGTTAAGGGATTTGTCGGAATAGTGCCTTACTTTGAAATTTGGCACTGTCTACACAGTGCCAAATTTCAAAATAAGCTCTATCTACTTAAATGTAGAATATGCTATGCAATTTACATAGTGAATAGATATTTCATTTAAAATCATTTGAATTTCAGGATATATCAGCATCACAGGTGATCCATATTAAACTGTATATTTATGTGGTCCTCATCACCATAGTATCTGAGACTCTCCCAAATATTTATTCCCACAGTGCCCTTCTAAGGAAGGACAGTATTATTAGCTCAATTTACAAATGAGTAACAGCAGCAAAAGGAAATTAATGGACTCCCTAAGGACGTCTGAGCCCAGAACTGTGCCCATCATTTGGTTCCCATCCACTGCCTTGGTTCTACTCCTGCAGTGTAAGCCTAGAAATGTTTGGGACTAATGAGGCAGACAGATGCAGCGGCTACACTTAAAATCTTTCTTCTAGTTTAAAAATTCTATCAATTTAAGAGATATTCACTGTGCCTGAAGTGGAGAATATTCTACAAACAATAATTTTACTCAAAGTGGTGAAAACTATTTAAGTGAACCCATGCTCTTTGTGAGAATACTGCCATGGTTTAAGTTCTTTAGTTTATTTCTGTGATTTGTAAACTCTTGGGCTTTTTCTACACAACAAGATTTTTTGGCAGAAAATATGCTGATGAGGGACTCATTAGCAGAAATTGCAATATCATTAGCATATTTTCTGCTGTTTCTTTTTGCACAAGGGGTTTTTGAGCAAAAAGTAGCTGTGTAGCTGCTTCCATTTTGCACAGAAAACCCTTGTTTTGTTCAAGAACCTTATGCTTCTCCGGGACAGGCATAAGGATTTTGTGCAAAACGGGGGTTTTGCACAAAATGGAAGCGGCTAAACTGCTTCTTTTTCTGCAAAAACCCCTTGCACAAAAAGAAACAGCAGAAAATATGCTAATGATGTCACAGCTTATGCTAATGAGTCCATCATTAGCATATTTTCTGCCAAAAAAACTTGTAGTGTAGACATAGCCTTGGAGACTTCTACTCCCAATTTAAATACAACATAAAGTCAGTGTTTCTCAAAGACCAGTGCCTGAACCAGTGCCAGTCCCTGACACAGTTTAGGAAGGAAGAAAGCTGGTTCCTGGTAACAAGAAAGGTTGATAAACACTGAATTGAGGGATATCCCAAGAAAGATGAGCTGCATGTTTGTCAGTGTACAATGTGCAATAAATAGCAGTGAAGATGGGATCCAGTTTGGATCAGTTAAAAGATTTCCAGTGTACTCTCTGAAGAATCACAGTGATTAAAATGCACAAAGGGAAATGATGAAGTCTTCTTAAAGAGCTATTAATATGGCTGTGTGTTTATGCTGATCACTCCTCTCATTTTAATGAAAGTGAGCACAGCTTTGATATTTACATTGAATTTTGAATGGTATTTCATAACTCATGAAAACTGCTGTTGAAGAAATAGAAAGACAAATTTCTGATCTAAGTGGGAAGTAAAACTCAAAGGTCCTGGCACGCTAAATTTTGTGTTGTAAGCTACATTCTCCCTATTTCATTCTTCCTCTTTTTTCTGCACTTCTGCTAACAGCTTTGCCCAAGTAGGCAACCATGGAGCAAATGGGACAGCAACAACTGTTTGAAGAGAAGGAGAAGATTGCTCCTGTTTCTAAAGCCAATAGCACCAAAAGAAAGTCCCCAGAGAGAGACTCTAAAACAGTCTAGTGGAAGGAGAGTGAGGAAATAGATGGCACCATGCTAGTGGAATATCCTCTGTCCAGGGAGGTTAGAGACAGTAGGAATTGTAAAGTGTACCTCTATTTATATCAGCTCTCTTTTTAGAAAAATACAGGCAGCCCCCGACTTGCAACAAGATTGGTTCCTAGGGAAGCGTCACAAGTTGGGAGCGTCGTAACTCGAACCTGCATTTATGATAGGCACCTTGTGTCATCGTAAATGCAGTCCGAGGACGTATGTCTGGGGTTTTCGGCCCCTTCCACACTTACAAAAATGGTCATAAGTGTGGGGGGTCGCAACTCGGGCTGTCGTAATGCGAGGGTTTCCTGTATCTGCCAGGAAGCACAGCCAGGACAACATAATTTCCAGGGATGGGATGGGAGGTAGAGTGAGAACATAAGAATGGCCATATTAGGTCAGACTCAGGGTTGATCTATCCATATATCATGTCTTCCAACAGGGACTAATGCCAGGTTTTTGAGAGGTAGTGAACAGAACAGGCAATCAAGTGATCCTCCCCCTTTCTTCCACTCCCAACTTCTGGCAGTAAGAAGTATATGGCAACTGAGATCATGGGATTGCATCCCTGGCAATCTTAGATAATAAACATTGATGGGCCTATCCTACATGAACTTATCTAAGTTTTTTTTTTTAAACTAGCTATAGTTTTGACCTTTTCATCATCTTCTGGCATTTAATTCCACAGGAGCGGTGTGTGTTGTATAAAGAAGTACTTTGTTTTAAATGTAAGGCCTATTAATGTCATTGGGTGACCCTCTGATTTTCATGTTATGTGAAAGATTAAAATTTCCTTATTCACTTTCTACACACCATGACTGACTGTATAGACCTCTATTATATCCCCCCTTAGGGTATGTCTACACTACCCCCCTAGTTCGAACTAGGGGGGTAATGTATGCATACCGAACTTGCTAATGAAGCCCGGGATTTGAATTTCCCGGGCTTCATTAGCATAAAGCCGGCGCCGCCATTTTTAAAAGCCGGCTAGTGCGAACCCCGTGCCGCGTGGCTACACGCGGCACGGACTAGATAGTTCGGATTAGGCTTCCTAATCCGAACTATCTGTACGCCTCGTGGCTACACGCGGCACGGGGTTCACACTAGCCGGCTTTTAAAAATGGCAGCGCCGGCTTTATGCTAATGAAGCCCGGGAAATTCAAATCCCGGGCTTCATTAGCAAGTTCGGTATGCATACATTACCCCCCTAGTTCGAACTAGGGGGGTAGTGTAGACATACCCTATGTGTTCTCATCTTCCAAGCTGCAAAGCCCAGTCTTTTTAATCACGCTCATATGGAAGCTGTTCCATAAACTTAATTATTTTTAAAAGGTTCAGAGGGGTAGCCGTGTTGATCTGTAACTGGAAAAACTAAAAAACAACGAATGGTGTAGCAGCAACTTAAAGACTAAAAAAACATTTAGATAGCATCAGATGCTATCACTTCTCTAGATGAATGGAGTATTAAAAGTTCAGTTCCAAAATAAATCGATGGGGGGAGGGAGAAGGAAGTGAGAAAAATAGAAGTGAATTCACTTCTTCCTTTCCCTCCACACCTATTTATTTTAGAACTTGACTTTTAATACTCCATTCATCTGAAGAAGTGGGTTGTACCCACAAAAGATCGTGATACTATCTACATATTTTGTTAGTCTTTAAGGTGCTGCTAGACCATTCATTGTCTTTTAATTATTTTTGTCACCCTTTTCAGTACCTTTTCCAATTCTAATATATCCTTTTTTGAGATGTGGTAACGAGAACCTCATGAAGTATTCAAAGATGAGAGATGGGCAAAGAGTAGGCATTTGGGCTTCCTACATTGCTGGTGGAGGGGATCATCACTTTTCTCATGAGAACAGACAGTCAGTACAGGTTGGACCTCCCTGGTCCAGCACCCTCAGGACCTGAGTTGTCACGAACCAGGGAGTTTGCAGGAACAGGGGAGGTCAGTGCTCCCTTGCTGGCTGGCTGCTCTCAGGCTCCTCACCGTGGGGCTCCCTGACCAGTCTGGCACGGCAGGGCCTCCCCATACTACAGCCCACCCACTGCTTCAGCATCTCTCATGGCTGCCAGCTAGGACTGTCTGGCCACCACAACCCCACTGCCACAGGGTGATCACCATGGTTTCCTGGAAGGGGACGCCATGCCACCCTTACTCTCTTCTATGGCCAGCACTGCTAGGGCCAGCAATTCTCTGGGGCTCTCCGGTGGGGTCACCCACCTCCACCAGCCCCGCTTCAGTTGGGGCATTCTTGGCCAGCACTGCCCAGTCACACCAGGCCAGTTGCCACCAGGGGTTTCCCGTGGTTCTGGCAGGGGCTACCTGGCTGCTTCCTTCCCTGATGCTGCTAGAGGTTTCCTGGCTGGGCCTCCCAGCATTGGCAGTCCCTCTGCAGCTGGAGACCCATCTGACCCAAGGATTCCCCTGCCATGGAGTGTGCTCCCCAGCCATGCCTGGCCCCATTGATGTCAGGGGTTCTCTGGTCAAGTCAGGGGCTCCCCAGCAGCTGCCTTGAACATCTGCTGATGGTTGAGCCTTAGCTCCCCAGGCCCTATATTGTCTCCCACTGCTACCTCTGGTCATGCTGGACCACAGATGTTGCTGGACCAGAGAATCCTGGATTTGAGAGGTTCAACTTGTACAAAGGACACAGGGAAGGAAAGCTAATTTTTTCTGCCTGTGAAGGAGTTGATTACATTTACAAAACAAAGTAAACCAAATGTAATTGGCCTTTCCTGGTCCTAACCCACACATCTGTACAAAGGTGAGTGCAGCCAGCACTTTAATGTGTTTCCAGAAGCCTAATGAGAGTAGGTTTAATAACTAATGAATTTTAAGGAAATATATGCCTATGGCAAATATCACTGCATCACACAAAAGAAGCAAAATAATTTAGAAGGGGAAATGCTTTTAGAGTACTTTGATGATTAAAAGAAGCTGAAAGAAAAATTCCTAGCTTAAATATATTGTGGCAGATTGGTTTATGGCATGTGAAACCCAAAGTTATAGGTTCAATACTTGCCAGTTTTATTTAGAGAAAAAGGTGAATATTAGTCTTACTTGTGGAGAAGGGCCAGATTAAAAAAAAAGATTTTTCAATAGGTAGGAAATCATGATTGGTTAATTAAAAACAAAAACAAAAAACGCCCTCAAATCCAGTATGTCCCTGTCTCAATTTTTCAACTTATTTGGAATAGCCTAAAGTCAATTTTGTAATACAATGAAAATTGACTGCAATAATTTCACAAATACACTCCACCAAAATGCTCAGTTCCCCACAGTCTTCCAACCAGTACAGTCAAGCACAGAATGGTACCATTCTACATCCACTTCATGCAGATGTCAATGATGCTACAAGGTGCAAAGCCTAAACTACTCAGGCAGGTTTCTCAAGAGAAATAGAAACACTTGTCAGAAGAAAGAATAGGTTGTCGTCAATCTTCAGAGTTCAAACATTGGGATGGCAAGTAGATATTATAAAACCTAGACATTAATGCAGTTTTAATTACTAGTATTAATTTATTATTATTATTACAATACAGACTAGGTTTCCCCAGGACCTCAGCATCTCACATGCTGTGAAAACACGGAAAATGATAGACTATAAAGTCTTTGGGGGAAAGGACTATCTGATGGAACAACTATTCCCCCCCCCCCCCACACACACACACACACACAAAATGAAGTTATCAATCAAGATATAAGTGACACGAAACCTGGAAAAATATACAATCTTCCAATAAATACATTATTCTCTTTTTGTTGTTTCTCTTAGTGGGAGTATTTTAGGGCAGACCTAGAGGTCATAGGGTATGTCTACACTAGCCCCCTAGTTCAAACTAGGGAGGCTAATGTAGGCATTCAAAGTTGCAAATGAGGCCCGGGATTTAAATATCCTGGGCTTTATTTGAATCTTCCTACCCGGGCACCATTTTTAAATCCTCTTAGTCCGAACTAACTGCCTGTGGCTACATGTGGCAGTCAAACGTTAACTCCAACTAAGTCCTTAGTTCGAGTTAACTGTTACACCTCATGGCCTCTGAAACTGTTACACCTCGTGGGGCTCTGAAAGACTTAGTTGTAAAGCTTGCCATATTGATACATTTTGTCCTGCAATACATCATTGTATGGGTACGTCTACACTAGCCCCCTAGTTCAAACTAGGGTGGCTAATGTAGGCATTCTAACTTGCAAATGAAGCCCGGGATTTAAATATCCCGGGCTTTATTTGCATCTTTCCATCCAGGTGCCATTTTTAAATCCCCTTAGTCTGAACTAACTGCCCACAGCTACACGTGGCAGTCAAACGTTAACTCGAACTATGTCCTCAGAAAACAGCAAAAACAAGTTTCCATTTTCACCATTGTAAATGCATTAAAGCTTGACTCTTAAGTGTTCTCAAATCTGAATGAATTTTTGCCTTGTGGGGGCACAGAGTAGTATTATATATGACTGTATAAATCAGACCTTACTCAGACAGATGGCTATGAGTTCACTTCAATTACCATAACTGATGATAATTTAAATCACTAGTCCACATTTGTCAAAGAAGAGTTCTGGTATGAGTGGCAGGAGGTTACTATAATGACTAGTTCTGTATAAGTTTCCCTATGAAGCAGCTAGTACATCAGCTGTATTTTAGTGTACCATGGACCATTTAACACAGAATTTAAATTGAGTATTTGATTATTCAGTGTATGGCATGCTTATTTTAGGTGCAACTGATTATGTTTATTTTTATAAATCAGAGTTTTCTTTGACAGGATAACAATCTTGTGGATATAGCAAGAGAAGTGGTAGATGTAGTATATCATGGCTTTAGCAAAACTTTTGAAACTGTCTTACATAACTATCTTATAAACAAATTAGGGAAATGTAGCCTAGGTGGAGCTACTATATGTTGGGTGCATATAGTATTTGGAAAACCATTTTAGAGCGTGCTTACTAATGGTTAACAGTCAAGCGGCAAAGGCATATCAACTGGAGTCCTGCAGGAATGGGTCCCAGGTCCCGTTCTATTCAATAACTTCATCAGTGGTAAGATACTGTCCCAAAGAGTACACTTATAAAGTGTGTGGATGATACTAACCTGTGAAGTACTAGTACTTCAAAGTATACACTATTGAGTTATTTTGAAATAACAAGGTGAGTATCCCCACAGCAATCCCCTTATTTCAAAATTATTTTGAAACAATGGGCTTGTTATTTTGAAATAATAACCCCTCATACTATAAGTAATAATGCCTATTTTGAAATTGCTATTTTAAAATAGGGTTAGTGTGGACACTCAGTTGCTGTTATTTCAAAATAACTACTCCCCAGAGACATTCCAAATAATAACTCCCCAGTACTTCCTGGGGCTCTCAGTCAAGGTAGCGTATCCACATTAAGGCTATGTCTACACTGTAGCACTATTTTGAGATACCAAACATATCCCAAAATAGCTATTCTGCATTGAAATATAAGGGGCTCACTATTCTGATGTCCCTGTAAATGTCATTCCACGAGGAGTAAGGGATGTTTTGGAATAGTGATATATTTAGAAATAAGTGCAGTGTAAACAGAGCCAAATTACAAAATAAGCTATTTTGAAATCAACTCGAGATAAGCTACACAATTTGTGTTGTTAAAATTGCATAGCTTATTTTGAGCTCCAGGTCCAGCTGCAGAGCTCAAAAATAACTAACTTCAAGACTTCCCTGTACTGTGGATGTACTGTACCGAAATAGTTATTTCAGGAGCTATTATTTCAAAATAACATAGGGTGCACACATAGCCAGAGATAGGATTAAAATTCAGAATGATCTGGACAAACTGGAGAAATACTCTGAAGTAAAAAGGATGAAATTCAGTAAGGACTAAATAGCATGAAATTCAGTAAGGAGAAATGCAAAGTACTCCACTGGGAAGGAATAATCACTTGCACACATAGAAAATGGGAAATGAATGCTTAAGGAACAGTACAACAGAAAGGGATCTGAGGGTCACAGAAGATTAGAGGCTAATATGAATCATCATAACACTATTGCAAAAACAAACAAACAAGCAAACATTAGGGGGTGTACCAGCCTCAAGGCTAAAGCAGGATATGAGAAGTAATTTTCCACCCTACTCCTTACTAATTAAGCCAGTGCTACATTTCAAGAAAGATGTGGAGAAATTGGAGAATGTCCACAGAAGAGCAACAAAAATTATTAAAGCTCTAGAAAACTTCCTTTGAGGAAAGACTGAAAAATATGGGTTTGTTTAGTCTGGAGAAGAAAAGACTGGGAGGGAACAAAACAACAATGTTCAGATATATAAAAGATTTTTACAAGGAGGAGGATGAAAAATCTGTTCTCAACCTCTAAGAATAGAACAAGCAACAGTAGGCTTACTTTTCAATAAGGGTAGTTTAGGTGGAACATTAAAAAAAAACCTTCATATCATTGTATTTAAGCACTGGAATATATTGCTTAAGAGGTTGTGGAATCTCTGTGGAGGTTTTAAAGAGCACGTCAGACAGACATCTATCAGGAATAGTCTAGCTATTATTTAATCCTGCCTTGAGTGCAGGGGACTAGACTAGATGACCTACTAATGTCCCTTCCAGTCCTATACTGCTGTGTTTCGATATGTTGTCCAATAATTTAGTTCACAACAGACTGACTGTATATCAAGGGGTTTATGCATGATTATACTACATTCAAAGCAAATTTGCTGGCAGAATTGCATGGAAGTCATACAGGAATAGTGAGAATGAAAGCTGGTGGTCAAGCTGGATCAGGGGATAGAGTTTTTAAGCATACAATGTAGTGAATGTGAGCATGCCTTTCCGCCACCCTTGGAAATGGGCTCAGAGACCATAGCAGAGAATTCGTACTGGCTTTACAGAGAGGGACAAATGTTCCTCATGCTGCTCAATGCATACTCAAGGTGGTCAGAGGCAATAAGACATATATTTGTGGCATATAAGATTCCCAGAGTTCTATTAGGCAACTCCCATCTGAAAAGTTTCAGATATTCTTTAAAAATAGTAGAATCTAATATACTAGATCAGCTTTTTACCACCCTGCAGCAACTTGGATTAGCAGAGCTCTTTAGCTAAACATGAAAAATAGTAACTGAAAAAGGTAACCACCCAATAAGTCAATGAGCCATTGTGTTGCAGATATTTTTGCCTTGCTATGCTAACATTCGAGCAAAATTTTTTTTTAAAAAATCCCAAACACCAACACAATTACCAGGAAAATAAGACAAGCAGGTAGAAAAATGTGAAAATGTGAAATTAAATATTAAATATTGAACACATACTTTCTCCTATGAAACAATTGTTCTATATGGCAATGGAGGAGATGGAATGGAGAAGATAGAATAGAGAATAATATATGTATTCCTTTAAAAATAAACAAAGCTGAAATAAACATTAGCAAAATCCCATTGATATAACAGTTAGAATCTCTCTCAATTTTCATAAAACTAAACTACTTGGTTCTCTCCTTTATCCAAATTTCCTTTTAAATAAACAAAACCTTTTTTTTTAAAATGTGGCCAGTCAAATCACTTTTGTCATGTTTAATGCTTATGAAGCCTGCATGAAATCAACTGAAGGTCTACAGGTCATTGTAGACTAATGAGTGTAGATAAAATGTAACCATGGGAGAATGGATTCTAAACACAAAGAAATCAAGCACTTCAGCTGGAAACTAATTTTGGAAAAACCGAAGATATTAAAGAACAGCTTACTAGACCATTTTTTCCTGTTGAAAAGATAATCAGCACATTAGTAGGGGTAATTTACATCAAACTTGATTAACACACACTGGCCTAACACCAACATCAAATCTATGGAGACTAGTGTCATCCTTCTGTGTAAGGATCTTTATTCCCTGTGGTGTCCAGTCTGCTGCTACTCACCTGTCCCAGCTGAAGCAGTGAGTATAGCCTCTGGCTGCCATTCTCTCATCTGACCTTGGGGTATGATGATGCAAAAGGTAAGGTGCTCACTCAGCAACTCTGCAGTCCTAGATTCATAGAGCCTGGCTCGGATACAAAATTTGTATTAGCATCCACAACTGCATATGCAAAAACAAGCCACGGCTATCCACATCAACATCCATGGGTGTGGAAGCCTGTGGATATAAAGTGGATATCCTCAAATTTGCAGGATTCTAGATTAAAAATTTATGTCTGCATCTGCATCCATATCTGCAAAAGTGAACTGCAGATAGTTGGATCCACACAAATGGAAGTGGATACCTGCAGATTTGAAGTAGATACCTGAGGATTTGCAGGGCTCTATGGACGGCAGCACTTGACAGATACATTCCAAATTCTTAGTTCACAAGCAGAGTAGCACTTAGACTCCAAAATCAATGGCCTGATTGAAAGGGAAGACTCTCTGTTGACAATATTGCTTGATCTTATCTCAAGGAGAGAATAGCAATGTTATATCTATTTTCATGCTGTCTTACAGTAGTTTGCTGGAAAGATGTTCTCAGAAAGAAAGCGCTACAGATCATGCCATTTCCTAGCTCATATTTCTCTCTAGCTTCCGAAATATTTTTGGAAATATTAGAGTGCAGAGAAATCTATTGAAGTTGGAAAAGCCATAAAAAAAAACAGCAGGCAGGTCATCAGAAGTGCAAAGCCAATTAGTTTCATCTGAAGAAAAATGGCAGGAAACCAGGAGAGATATTAAGACAAAGTCCGAATTTGCTATTTGACATCCAAGGTGGAAGAGATTATCTAAGTCTCTTATTTCTACTAGTTTATTTTGGGTTTTCCCTTTCATAACTAAAATAGTAGTGATCCATTGCACATCCATTAATTCCCAAAAGTCAAATAATTGGGGTGATTTCTAAAGATACAAGACATCATATTCCTATTTTTGGATATTGAAAGAATCATGTTAACCAGTACTTTTCTTTGTTGTTGTTATTGTTATTGTCATGCCACATCCTATTGAGATGGATCAGATGAAATAAAAGTGTGTTTTGACACTGATGCAGGCACAGATATAAACACAATCACTTGTCATCTTGAACATTAAATACTATTTATAGTCAAATTTAAGAAACCAAACTTAGATTATAATTTTTTAAAATTTCTTTATTAAGCAGCCAACCATATTTTGACGCTTTATGTATTTAATGGACTACTTTTAGTGTTTTAAGCCAATTACTTAAAAAAAAACCCTGTCTTTAACTTTGACTTCTGGGTTTGATTACCTAGCTTTAATTAATTAAATGTTTTGCTTGAGAGTTAAGTTTATGAAATTAATCAATGTCCAGTAATATAGATGATTAGACTAGCAAACAAAGTTGAACAACCAATTCAGAGTTTTTAAAAAAGGGATTGCAGATTTAGTCTTTATTTGTTTATGAATTATCCATAGACAGACATTGATTTTCATGATTTTGCATAACTCAGAAACTATTCAGTGATTAGGTCACTGTAACATATTTCAGCATACAGATTGCTTTCTAGCTATTTGAGTTATTATCACTATATCCATTGGCTATGTCTACATTGGCAAGATTTTGCGCAAATACTTTTAATACAAGAGTTTTTGCATTAAAGTATTTGCGTAAGAGAGCATCTACACTGGCATGTGCTTTTGCGCAAGAGATGTGCTTTTGCGCAAAAGCATCCGTGCCAGTGTAGACACTCTCTTGCTCAAGAAAGCTCCGATGGCCATTTTAGCCATCGGGCTTTCTTGCTCAAAAAATTCATGTTACCTGTCTACACTGGCGTCTTGCACAAGAACAGTTGAGCAAGAGAGCTTATTCCTGAGTGGGAGAATCATAGTTCTTGCACAAGAAGCCCCGATTTCACATATTAGAATGTGATTGTTCTTGCGCGAGAATTCCCCACCAGTGCAGACAGGCAGCATATTTTTGCGCAAAAGCAAGTGCTTTTGCGCAAAATCATGCCAGTGTACACACAGCCATCTAGTTTGTTACTCATGCATATCAATTTATGAGTTACATGGTATTTTTCTATTTCTTGTCTGGGGGACACCCAGTCCCACACAGAGATTTCAAGCTGATTGCTCAAATATTTTGGAGCAAATATTCATATGCATGAGTATCTGCAACAACTTTCATGAACAAACAAAAGGTTCCTCATATGAATGTTTGCCTGAGACAAGGAAAAAAGGATAAAGGAAGCCATTTTAGGGGCGGATTCTGGCTGGCACTTACATAGGTGAGCAGTGGGAACAGAGAGAGAATGAGAGATCCATGCAAGTTCCAGCAAGAATTGCAGCATTTACACAAGTAATTCACTTTCCCTACCTCCATGGATAGGGTAGAGAAAAAGCTTTAATTCTCTCTGGCTAGCCGCATAGGCCGTGTCCAGACTCAGGGTTTTTTTCAGGAAAAGTAGCCTTTTCCCGAAAAAACTTCCCCTGCGTCCAGACTCAAGCCGCGTTCTTTCGAAATTATTTCAAAAGAACGCGGCTTTTCTTTCGATGGCGGTAAACCTCGTTTCACGAGGAAGAACGCCTTCTTTCGAAAGAGCCTCTTTCGAAAGAAGCCTGCAGTCTAGACATAGCCATAGTGAAATAGTGATGGAGAAGAAGTGTTCTCCATGTGTAATGGCGTGCTCTAGGAGGCATTTTGCCTCCCTAGTGCATTCCCTCTCCTTATTACAAATTATGTGCAGTTTGCACAATTAAGCCCTAAATTGTTTTCTTTCAACAAATTTTCCGGAATATTTTCCCTTTATCTGCCAAGTTAACTTATCCAATATACTGTCGTAGTTAAAAGCAGAATTAAATTATGTCAACCAGTACTTCTGTATACCATAATAAGAACTACATGACATATTCCAAAGAAAACAAGTTCTTTCTGGCTCATTTCACAGCATCTGTATCTCTATTGAACTACAGAAGAAAGCAGGGTCAGGGCATTCTTCGTAAACCTACCAATTGAAAAACTGACATTTGTAAAAGATCCTTTTCTAACACAGCTAAGAACCAAAGCATGTAGAGGAGCAAATGTCAATTAGCAGCTTGTGTTTGAGGCTGAAAGCCAGACTCTCCTAATTTGTAATCCCAGCTCAGCCATTTACTCCAGATGTGGCCTTGGTCAGATCCTCAGCTCTCTTCTGTAAAATGGGAACAATACCTACTTCAGGAGAACTAATGTTTATAAATCTTTTGCATTACTTTTCCTCTGCAACAAAACTCCATACATACAGGTAAAATAGCTTGCAACCAGACTTCCACAGTCTCTCCAAAATTACACAATTTAGAATGAGGACATTCTGCTTGTATGCACTTTAAAAGATTAATCTTTGTGTGTAACACAATTCACATCACAGTCATGAAAGCCATACACACACACACACACACACACACACACACACACACAAAGCAGCCAGTTTTTGTGAACCAAGGCATTTGTATGGTATATCAGTTTTTATTTGGAAAGGGAAACATTAAAATGATACTTTACACTAACAGAGAGCAATCAAGTAGTAGGCATGGTAGAGAGCAATCAAGTAGTAGGCATGGTAGAACAGATTTTAATGTTTCCTAGAACCAGCATACTAAGGGACTCACTCTGAATTTTAGCCAATGCCTGAAAATGACGATAGGAGTCTTTTCATTGACCTGCTTCACATCCTTGGGGGTGAAATTCGAATAATAGTATCTGTACTCAGGCATAGCTCATAAAATGATTTTCCACCTATGTTATACAGCATTGATTGGAACCTTACTGTCCTCCCAGATATCTGGCTAAAATTTGTCAAACAGATCTTCCCATTCTATGCTTTCATTATTTTTAAGGCGGGAGGCCATGTTCTGATCTTAGCAAAGTCACTATGAATGTGCATCCACGATCCTCAGCCCATCACATGGTGTGAGAAGTAAATACAAGTGTGTTGGTCCCCCAAGGGAGTACAGCATCCTGGCCACAGTGTGATGGCTTGTTGGTAACTAGTGGACTGAGTAGCTAAAGAAATCGTAGGCCCACCAAATCACCACCCATGGGAGTCCTGATAGTTGGAGCACTCAACCCCATCAACTGGTCCAGCATCATTATCTAAGCCAGGAGGTAGCAAAGGAAGTTGTTCATAAATTAGATGAAGTCCTGGATAGCTGCTACATTAGATACTGTTTTCTGGCCTGACCTCTATGCCCCATTGTCCCTGATTCTAGCTTCTATACCTTGCTCCTGCTTTCCAGCTTTCCTGCCTCATTACTGATCCCTACACAAGGTGTCTGATCCCAATTTTAGCTCTCACTCTTGCCTTGAGTTCCTCTCTGCTGATGCCAATCCCTGCTTTGACCACTATGTCTGACTGCCTGAGTTCTGATCATGATACATGGGGCATTTTCTTGAGTTTTATCTACATCAAGTATACGGTGTGTAATTCAAGGAATGAGCTCTGCCATGAAAATATTATTTGGATTTCATTTTGAACCCCTCTCCACTGGATAGTACCTAATATTAAAAAGATACTTCTCCTCTTCTGTATCACACTGAAAAATTCACACATTCTGAGTAATCTCTCCCAAGCCTCTTACACTACAATTTATATCATTGAACATTGACAGGCACTGTCATCTGAAGAAGGGGGTTGAGCCCACAAAAGCTTATGATATATTCTTCATTTTTTGTTAGTATCTAAATTGCTGCAGGACTATTCATCGATTTTTAAAGTTACTTTATTGATAGGCACTGTTCTCTTCTGTCTATAAATGATGCTATATTGTTAGCTTGGTCTATACACAGAGAAATAGATATCTAGTGAGACAGACTATTCAGTTCTCCACAGCTACTCCTTCTGCAGGGGAATTTTCTTCTTGACATGCCACTAACATCAAGTTGGATCTGAATGGTGCTGCAGCCCTGCATGCCAGGTTATAGCACCACTCACTGAAATTTGACCCAGCCACCCCCTCTCGTGATGGAGGGTAGCCGGGTCACATGTGAGTGGTACTGCCCCCTGTGTGTCAGGCTATAAAGTGCAGAATAGAGATCCAGTCCCAGCCTCCTGTCACAGGACCCACTGCTGCAGGATGTATGTGAAGAAGCCTCACTCTTCCACAAACACACCTGGTGCCTATCCTCCACACGGAGCTGGGATTGGAGCAGTGGTGGCAGGGTAGCAGGGCCTGTGATGACTAATCAGTGTCCCTTTGGCAGAGCAAGGATGCGGCAGTGGCAGAGGAGGGTGTTGGTCTGTGATTTTGGGCCATCCTCCCCACCACCATGACAACCCAAGAACAACACAAAGACAAAGTGCAGTTGGTGGATCACCTTTGTAAAAGTTTGGGAACCATGAATCCAAAATGTTCAGCGTGTGTGGGAAGGCTGGTCTGTAGCGGGACACTTCGCAAGAAGCACAAGATTTGAATTCACAGAATAAACAGTGTTCTCTTTGAACAGCTGACTCTTGTAATTTAAGGTGGAATGCTACCTAAACAGGACCATAACAGCAAAGACCCAGAAACATTACTGAGGGAGGAACATCGAAGTGTTATTGAAAGTGGGCTACCATAATAAAAAACCCTACAGGTTCAACCTCCCTTGTCCAGCTCCCTCATGACCTGAATGGTCCCAAACCACAGAATTTGCAGGACAAGGAGAGGCCAAGACTCACTACCTGGGTGTAGGGTTCTACTCCCAGCTGGGGCTGTGCTCCGTTCCACCTGCTCTGCTGCTTCCAGTCTCCCTCCCCCTCACTGCACCAGCCAGGACTGGGACCACCCAGCTGCTCACAGCACCAATTGGGGCTGCACTCTTGGCCATGGGCCCCACTGCCTCTCCCTGGCCAGGCCTGTGCTCCCCATGGTGCTGATGCACTGAGGCTGCGCTCTCCACCACCAGCCCAGACCATGGATGTTGCTGGACTAGAGAGTCCCAGATTTTAGAGGCTCATCCTGCAATTCAAACCTTGAAACACACTGATTTACTGCTGCTCCCCTTCTTTAATACTCACCTCATTGTCCTTTTGGCACTTGGCACCAACTTCAACATTTATAAAAATCTGTTTCTTTCTGCAAAATCCCTTGGTGCTTGTTGATAAAGGCATGCTAGATTGTATCATTCTGTGCAATACTGTCAGCAGAGGATCCATATCTTTATGGGGTTTCTGGTAGCAATCACAGCCATACTTGCTCTTTATATGTTGTTTTACATTTTCTAAGTGATCTTGGAAAAATGTATCTAAGTTTTGCACCAACTCCTGACAGCACCGAACCTAGTGCCAGGTCTCTGAACTTGAAAGGACCCATAGGCAGATGAGAAAGGGTAAGAAATGTTCCCCAAAACACATCTGGAGCTGAGAGGGGGCATATATGAGGCTGAGTGGAATATACTGTGATTGAATACATACTTGTTTAACTTACACTGGCATGGCTCCTCGGGAACCTCCCTTTGTGACCTCCCTTTCTAGCAAACACAAAGGGAGGACTGTCTTTGTTCCCTTAGGTGAATGCACCATCAGGCAGAGCAGAGAAAGCCTGCAGTGAAACAATTTGTACCTACTGTATCAGCCCTTAAGTTTAGTTAATTAACTAGTTAAGCCTCTCAGCAATCCCGCGAGGGGATCCCAATCAATTTATCCCATGAACAAATCCATGGTAGAGGTCTTGGAAGGAGAATCATTTTCTTAGCATTATTGCATAGGAAGTGGGGAGACAGCAGTTACAGCTTTTCCCTGCATGCACAACACACACAGCAATTCTTCCCTCAGAGAAGTTGCAGGTCCCCATGTGATGGCACTCTGCTTCTGTGACACTCGTAGATGCTTTTCCTCTCCTGCTGCTTCTGAATTATAGAGCTGCAGCTCCGTTGGTGTAGGGCATGATTGCTCCTGGGACCATTATTTAGTGGGTGCTTTTCCAACAGATAGTTTTTCTGTGATCCTTGTGCTCTAACATAGCTGAAGGCTGAATTAGTTTTGAACCTTTACCTCAGCACATTGGTGCGGGGACATATGACCCCATCGTCATGTCTTCACAGAGTCCAGGACCATAGGGACGGAATCCTCGGAGTGAATGGTATGTCCTTCCAACAGCTGATCTCACTTGTACTGCACACAAAGTGACATTTCTTTGTGCTTCTCAAAGGGAGGGCCCGATGGGGCCAGGACCTCATTCATCAACCTGGATCTGCATGTTGCCATCTTGATGCTGGAATAAAGCCCACAGTGTTACTCACCTTAAGAACACTCTCTGGAACTAGTTGCATGAGAGGTTAAGCTGTTTATTCCTTGTCACTGTCAATCCTCACCTTGAAAAGCAGTTTCAGGGAACGGTGGGAAGGGTGTAAATCAAGTCTGTCTTGTAGAAAGAGAATATCTTCAAAATGATCTTTCCAAACATGCTCATACAGCGACCTAAAAACTATAGAAAGATAGTGGGTGGTTTGTTGGGGGAGGGGAAAGAGATGCTGAAATTTCTGCAGCATATTCAGTACAATGGATTAAGACTGCCATCTATTGCCTGTAGTGCAGCAAATGTGCACTTATGTTATTCTGAGCTATTATACATCATTCAGCTGATAATACCTTAGTGCTAAAGTTGTTTACATACATTTTTGTCAGTTGTACGGCATGTTCATAACAAGAATGCAGCAAATAGAAATACCTAACAGATGAATAATTTGCAGAGCTAGAGCAGAGCATATTCTCTGTATCCAGAGTCTTTCTTCATCCTTTGTAGGTAACATTCTCATATACCCATATTATTCTTGCAAATGAAGGTCTATTTATGCACTATATAAATGTGGTGACTAAATGGAGGAAGCTGCTATTTGTTTCAGTCAATCATTAGTTAGGTATGAGGAAAACCATAACAGAAAATTTCATTTCACCCACACATTCATAGCTTAGACTTAATATTCACATTTCTGAAACTAAAAGCTAAGCACAACCTGACTGCAATGCAAAATAGCAATGACACTTTTTGCTTATGGGAGCAATTGCCTGTAAGTGAGCAGTATTGTGTCCTAAGGGGACTGCAAGGCTGGAGAGAAAGTGTTAAATTATATTATCACTGATCTGTAGAGGTCCCCTCTATCTCAGTAAGGCAATCAATGACAGAAAGTTTAGCCCTACTGTTGGTAGTGGACACTATAGGGCTGGCCACCTGAGGACAGGACAACACAACTAGTGGACTGGAATAGTGGAGCACCTGTGCTCTGCAGAAATAGTAGAGTTCTAAATGAGCCATGAATTCTTCTATGCCAGGTCTACACTAGATCCAGCAGCTCATCTTAAGGTAGAATATGTAGCTGGAGTTGGCTTACCTTAAGCCGAGTTTGGCGGTGTCCCCACAGCCAGAGCCCGACAAAAGCAAATGCTCCAATTGGCTTCTCTTACTCCTTGCAGGAGCAGGAATACTGAATGTGGGTGGGGGCACCCTCTAGTTCAATTTAGCAAATCTTAACTAGACTCGCTAAATCAAATTCTGGAAGATCGGTCACAGCAGTGGTGATCTGCAGAGTGCAAACATGGCCCTAGAGCCCTTTGAAGAATTGTAGCAGAGTCTGTTGTGATGTCTCTGGCAAATCCCTCTGCATGTACACCAAGGCCTTAAATTGACTGCACCTTACAAGCTACAATACAACCATAATATCCAGCTTGATGTGGAGTGATATGTTAGTGTCTCCAAGCATACACTTAGCTGTGAAATAATCAAAATGTCACAAGAAAATAATATGCCTTAAAATACTGCATTGAGCATAGTACAGCACATTGACCAGATCCTCAATATTGTAAATGGACATAGGTCCATTGAAACCAAAGGAATTCTGCCAATTCATACCACCAGTTGAGGACCTGGCCCTTTATTTGTAATTTGTAATTTATTAAAATGACCCATCACAATATATTTTAATATAATTTTCTTCAGATGTTGTCAGATGGTCTTAAAGTATAATTACCATATATTTATATTCAGCATCAGCAGGTATGGGCCTCAGCTGAGCTCGGAATTGCCATCACTGTATTACAAACACAAAGTAAAAATTAGTCTTTGCTCCAGAGGACCCATGATGGACTCTTAAAAAAGGAATTTCTAAACTATACCAAAGAGATCTCACTACAGGGAAGCATTCAGAGCCTGTCAGAACAGGAAAAATCAGCATTTAACTGTGAATTATTATTTCTGAATTTTCTGGATGTATGCACTGGTTATTTTTGCAGAAGACCTGTACACACAAGTGATTGTATGCACTGCAATCAGCGTGGCTATCTGTGTGAGCAAAGCTATTTATCTCTGTGTTCACCACATCAGACCACAAGGCTATAACTGGGCTAGATTAGAGGCCAGTGCCTTGGGGAAATCAGCACTGTCCTTACAAAGCAGGCCCTGCCATATCTGTTCTGCACATGAGTGTATCAATGATCTTTATTTCAGCCTATTGGCAAAATGTGTTACACACATTTGGTCAGGATGAACTTTCAACTGACTCCCAGTAAAACTAAAGATCGAAACTGTAGTGTGGTGTTTTCAACATTTATTAAACATGATCTATGTAATAAAATTCCAGAATTGTTAGTCTGAAATCTACAATATCTGTTGAGTCAGCTAAAAGTGAGGGGAACAGCTATACGCATGATTGGAGGCACTTTTTGTTTTAAATACTTCCAGGTTCCATCATCACTGGGATTTGTGGCCTACGAATGTCCAGTTTTTAAATTCTCAGTCAATTTTTGGCTTTTTTACATTTTACAGATTACATCCACATGATAAGCACACTCTTTTCCAAGTTAATATATCAAAGGTCTATAAAATTATTATATTATAGGTACTTTGTAGATAGCAACACCTATCCTAGAATTAAGATTGACTAACAGTTTCCCTAACAAGACTGTTTTCAGTTGCTTAGAACTTTGCTTAGGAGACAGTTGTCACTGACATTTTCCATACTCGTCGATTGCCCAAGGCTAATTTATTTTGGGATGGGAGTGAAGCAAAATGGAGAAAAAAATAGGGGTCAAGAAGGTTTCAGCAACAGTGATTCAGCCGTTTTTAGGATCAGTTTAAGGAATAATGTATTGTTTTGCACCTGTTAAAAGCTCATCCAAAGACCTCTTGGACCTAGCATTGGTAGAATTCGGTGCTAAATTCCTTGAAGATTCCATCTGCTCTGACCTTTGTCTAGACCCTCACAGTCTCTGCTTGTAACCAGAGTGTGCATGCCCTGATTCACCATCCCCACAGAGCAACTGTGTATGCATCATTCTAGGACTACATGGATTGTGCAAGACTTCCCCTACATTTGGTCTTTCAGGCTCTCATTATGGTTCCACAACATGGGAATTCTAAGATTTTTCTTGTTTTTCTGTTTTAAGTTTTTTAATGTAGGAAATTAAATTAAATATCCTATGTTAAAGATTGTTGTGCATTGTGATACAATGATTAATTGCATGGTCTCGTGTTAGTTTAGGAGGAGGGAGTTAAGCTAGTTGAGTTTATACCCCCTTTGGATATGTTTGAATTTAAGTTTGAAATATCAAATTCCAGGATAGATTCTATCACATTTCTCCATGCTGAGATAGTTTCATTTTGTTGTTGTTGCATAGAACATTTTATTTTAAAAAGGTACAATTATTCAGAACTTTAAAGCTAGAAATCCATTAAGCTTCTCCACCCCCTAAAGTAATCTACAAAACTCAGTTTGTTCAAAATGTTAGTAAACTATACTACATTCCAATACAGATTTTCTTACAGACTATAATACATATCATAGCTTGTCAAGCTGGAAATATAAATAATTGATGCCCGAGGCATTTGTTCTTTATCTTCAACTGACTTTTAATAGAAAAAAAGTTTGAAGAAAATTTAGACACGGATTTAATAATTGAATGCACTGGCACAGCTTAAAAATGTAGAGAACAAAACAAGTTATACACCATGACTAGAATGGCTCAGTGCCTTAGTGATGCATAGGACAATTCACAAGCAAGGAAAAATATCATTTTCTTAGTCCATCCAGAACAGTTTCTCTTCTTCCTAGAGCAAAGGTTGTCAAACTTTTCATTAAGTGGATAATGTTAATTAACAGATTGCTTCATGTGTCACCGCCTCTCTGACTCACAATTACATAATGCCACTGTAGCTGCTACAAAGGTTATTGACATGAAAAAGGAAAAATAACAGGAAGGTGTTTCTGTGTTTCTGCTATCTTCAGGGTGCTGTGTTGTTTGTTTTCATACCAATTAAATTACTCTGCTTGAACTCCAGGCCCCATTGAAGTCAATGTGAAAACTCCCACTGCTTTCAGATGGGCCAGAATTTCAATCATTGACACTTTTTGCTCTTCATACTTCCCCTCTCGTCTCTTAGGCCATGTCTACACTAGGTATTTTTTTTCAAATTTACTAAGTTTGACTTCTGGACAACAAATTCAAAGTTCTGTGTACTCACTACATGGAAGAATCGAATGTAATGTAGCGCATTCACATTAATGGAGCCTGCATTGGCCTCAGAGTCCCAGGAAGCACTCTGGGGAGCTGTGGAAGGCCTCCCAGAGGTAAGGTAGAATGAGTGGCACCGGAGCATCCACACTAATGTTATTTCAGATCTACGAGTTTGGGAATAGCATTATTCTTTGTGAAAAGCAGGAGTACAGAGTTTGAATCCCCCAGCCCCTTATTCCGGAATAATGGGCTTAGCAGTATGGATGCATCATTTAGAAAAGTGACTTGGGGGGCTAATTTTGAGCTAAGGTCCTAGTGTAGACCAGGCCTTATTCTCTTCCTTCCCTCTGCACATCCTGCTCTTCCATTTTCTCTGCACACACTACCAGATTCATTAATCCCTTCTTTCTCTCTGATCTTCCATGTATACTACCCAGTTGTCCCATTCCTTTTTCTATTAAGCATTCCTCTTACGTGTAGTGGCTTCCAGGTCCAGTCTCACTGCTAGAATCCATTCTCAAAAGAACGTCTTCCTCTTATGTAGCAGCAGCATCTCCTGGACACTGTTAAGTTAGAGTCTTCTTCTCATACTTTCCAGCTGCTTTTAAGGTTATCTATAGCTTACTTTTCAGTGAAGAGCCAGGATACCTCTAAAAGCAGCTAGAAACAAGGAGCAGCTTGCCTGTGATCCAAAGTCCACTAAAATCATTAAGAATTTTTGCAATGACTTTTGTGAGCTTTAGTAGGAAAATTACCTCCAGAGAATAGTGTCAAATATCAGTGTGCAATAGACTAATTTGAACAATCACTTTGGTTTATTACTTTATGGGTTTTAACATCCTTTTTAGAAGTACAATCATGAAACCATATTTATTTTGTTTTCTATCATTTCTTATGTAACACTAAATTCTAATCCAGGTAATAAAAACTGATACATATTAGAAGTTTGATGTCACAGTGAATTTATGAGAAACCAGTTAACTGAAATCACTTAACCAATGTGTGATATGTGACTCTATATACCCTAATGTTCTTACGTTAATTGAAGTCAATGCATCTCTTTGCATGTATGGGTGCTTTATCAGGTGACTAGTTAAAGTAATGTAGTTCTGCCCTGCAAAAGATCTTTGAGGGTCTGGCACCTTCTTTTTTCAAAGATTTGCTCCCTGAGTATATTCAGAATATGTGCTACCTGTAGCACGTCATGCGGATTGCTGCCACCACTTTATACTTCTGTTGGTCATGCTGAGCCAATATATTTAGGAGGGAGGAAACTGAATTCTGTTGCTTATTGTGGCCATTGATACAATTGTTAACTTGTTTCTAGTCAACAACATCTGTACACACCAAAGAAAAATAGTAGGTTTACACATTTGTAATTAAAAGTCTGCTTTAAACTTTGTTATTGGTCCCGATGATTAGGAAAGAAGTAATCCATCTTGCTTTTCAGTTCTGAGGCCAGGTCTACACTAGACCTGGAATGCTAGTTTAATGTACGCATTGTTTAATGTATGCAATACATAGCTGGAGTTGGCTTACCGTAAGACAAACTTGGTACCATCTTCACAGAGGGAGGCTGATTGGAACAAATACTCCCATCAGCTTTCCTTATTCCTTGCAACTATGAGGAGTACTGGTGTTGACCAGAGCCACTTTCAGCATTCAGTTTAGTGGGTCTTAACTAAACCCACTAAATCAAATGCCAGAAGATCACTCTCTAGTGCAACAAGTGAAGACATGGCCTGAGTGAAGTTTGCTAAATTAGCAACTGAAAAAAAAATGACTTATTCAATGAGGCTGCATCTAGACTGCCAAGTTTTTCCACAAAAGCAGCTGCTTTTGCGGGAAAACTTGCCAGCTGTCTGCACTGGCCACTTGAATTTGCACAAGAACACTGACGATCTAATGTAAGACTGTCAGTGTTCTTCCGCAAATACTATGTTGCTCCCGCTCGGGAAAAAGCCCTCTTGCGCAAATGCTTTTGCACAAGAGGGCCAGTGTAGACAGCTAAAAACTGTTTTGCGCAAAAAAAGCTCCGATGGTGAAAATGGCGATCGGGGCTTTCTTGCGCAAAACCACGTCTAGATTGGCACGGACGCTTTTCCGCCAAAAGTGCTTTTGCGCAAAAGTGTCCGTGCCAATCTAGATGCTCTTTTCTGCAAATGCTTTTAATGGAAAAACTTTTCTGTGAAAAGCATTTGCTGAAAATCATGCCAGTCTAGACGTAACCACAGTGTATTTGATATGAAATATCACTGAGAGACAAAGTGTAATCAAAGCCAATAATATCTTTTTTTTTCATTTGAAAAGAATTCTTTGAGAATTTGTACTAGATTTCACATATAGAGATTTTGCTTGCTTTTTCTTTGTCTGAACACCTCCTCACATATATCTATGCCAAAGAATTGTAGTGGCAGCACCCTTCAGTTATAAGCAGGGCCCAAGAACCTGAGGTTCTCCATTATTTTTTCTTAATCTCATGTTCAATATCTCAAGTCCTACTTCTCTTCATGTTAACAAGAAGCTTCATCTTATTTATATATCTTGTATGATTGCATTATCTATTGTTTTATTGGGCTTCATTCAACGCTCATTGAAGTTAATGGGAGTCCTTTCATTATCTTCAGTGGACATCGGATTAGGCCTGAAGTGTAGAGATACGCTAAAGTGACACTTCAAAAATGGTATTGTGCAGATTTATAGTTATCATCCCTTGGTAATGTTCCATAACAAATACACTCATTGTACAAGTTTGGTTTTTTGGGGTTTTTTTTGAAGTTGCTAATCTTTACATGCTTTACTTAGGCCATGTGTAGACAGCAACAAATTTCAAAATAAGCTACGCAATTTGCATAGCTCAAATTGCGTAGCTTGTTTTGAGATAAGGATAAGGTATAGATACACCCTCACAGCCCACTCAGCCTCATTAGCGTTGATGCTACAATTGACAGTTTTTTTCTCCCCCTCTCCCTTCTTTTTTGTTATAAATTTGAAGGGGCCTCCTTTTTTTCCCCATTTTTTATCTCAACTCATCGGAAGAGGTGGGTTTTGCCCATGAAAACTCATGATACTATACTATTCTAAGTAAGAAGGCATATTGCATGGGTTACTTGAGATTCCTGCAGCCATTCTTCTGCATCCTCACCATTCATTTTCTCGATTGTTGCATGAAGAGAAATGCACAGTTGAAAGTGGGGTAAACAGGTGCAGTTTATGTAATTAAAGCAAATGCTTTAGAAGTGCTATCTTGAGAAATCTTGTCTTATTCACTGTGTAAATTTCTAGTTTGCACAGCTTACAAGAGAACAACAGGGGAATTTTTGTAAATGGTTGCCAATCAGTATGGCAGTAATGGGCAGCTGGCAGGGGACCAGTGTTTGTGATATGCCTAATTGCAGTGCTGTTTTATTAATTATTATTATATATTCATAGATTTAAAATATGCACTTGCTCACTCCTTCCTGGTTTGTGCACATGGGTGTTGGCTACATGCAGGACTGGAAAGCAGTACCATTCCAAACTCCATGATTACAATACATTGGTGATAAAATTTAGCCTGAAATAATTAAAAGTTTTCATTTAATAATTTGCACATCAAGGAATATAATGTATTTAGATGAGGTGGTGCAAAGAGAGAACTTCTAAATTCATACACCTGATCAATCAATGACCTAGTGCGCATATATAGACAAGTTGCTAATATCTTTGTATTTGTTAGGACTGGTTAAAAATTTTCCATCAACACAAGCACACACACATGAAAGTGTCTGACTGAAGAAATTTTCATTTTTTTCCCCATGAAAAGTGAAACATTTGAAAAAAATAAATTTGAAAATACCTTTTAGGAGTTGTGTTTTGGGATTCAGATACTCCTATTAAACTTTGTAGGCTGGATGCCCCAGCTAAATTACCTCTCCTGTGATGCAGAGGAGTGGCTGAGGAAAAAAGATCATAGTTTACCATGAGTGACATAGTCCAACTGGTCAACCCACCCCATTGTAGAGAATTCATCATCTAAAGGTACCATCTACAAACTGAAAAAATTTGTTTTCAGATGAAAGTATATGGATTTTTTTTATTTAATTTTGTTTAAGTTGAAATTTTATGTGGGAAAAGAAACCCTGGCAGTTTATTCATCTGAAAAAAAAATAGATCCATGAGGCTGAATTAATATTTTCAAAGTCTTTTGACATCCTTCACTGAAAGGTGGTATACAAGTGCAAATATATTCTTTTAAAATATTTTCTGTTTAATGCATTGGAATAAAAGGATGAAGCTGATAAGAAATCTCTTTTTAGATGATATGGGTAAAAAAACCTCTAGTTCATTCTAAAAAAAAACCAAGCCATTTCCTGTGCTTGTTTAACATGAAAACCCTTCTTACTATAATTCTTCCAGTAATCACTCTAATTTGGAATAATTGATTTTGCTATTTTGAAAAATCTGAAATGAGTCAGTCTTGTTACAAATCAGTTAGTGGGAAAGTGCACTTAGTTATGTAATTGAACATGTCATGAATTTTTCAGCTAGATTTAGCACTGGGAGCTGCTCGTTCAGAGTTACCGTACTGCAATCTTTCAGGTCACTGATCTACAAACTGGAAATTCTTTAAGTGTCAAGAATTGGAGTTTGAGTAACTTTCCAATTATCTACAGCTATATACTTGGTGCAATGACAGACATGATCTTTATTCAGACCATATTAAGTAGTTCTGCTGTGCATGGGCATATGTTATACAGAGGTATGTACTCTGCATACCAGGTGAGTCACAAAGCGATGCTTCATATTGCAACCTTCCACAGAAACATAGAGGAAGAATTTGTAGAAATGCGTGTGTGTACATTAAGGAGAAATGTGAAGCAGCTCCAACACTATATTTACAGATGCAAAGATCTGAACTCTGGGCTCTGTCTACACTGGCAAGATTTTGCACAAAATCTTAACACTTGTCTACACTGGCTGCGAGTACTTTCACAAGAACACTGACGTTCTAATGTAGGAAATCAGTGCTTCTTGCACAAATACTCTGACACTCCCACTCAGGGATAAGCCCTCTTGCGCAACTATTCTTGTGCAAGTGGCCAGTGTAGACAGGCAATGTTAATTTCTTGCACAAGAAAGCCCAATGACTAAAATGGCCATCGGAGCTTTCTTGCGCAAAAGAGCATCTACACTGGCATGGATGCTTTTGCGCAAAAGCACATCTCTTGTGCAAAGGCACATGCCAGTGTAGATGCTCTCTTGCACAAATACTTTAACGCAAAAACTCTTGCATTAAAAGTATTTGCGCAAAATCATGCCAGTGTAGACGTAGCCAGAGATATGACTGAGTAGAAGCAGAGGTTTGCCTGTACCCCTTCCCAAAGTGTGGTCCCAATCCTTCAATCATTTTGATGTGCATGTACCTTTGTACCTGAGTTTCATTGATGGACATAAGAGTCTGGGTGTGAGGAACTAAGTCTAAACCACTAGATCAAGGTTCATAAGATTCTTTACCTGCAGCCTCTTTACATCCAATACATAAGCCTGGTTTTTAAGGTTCAAAGCTCAGAAAGACAAAAGTACAGTCGTTCTATATTTTAGCAAACAGTCCAACATCCAATGATGTATAAACCTAAAAATCTTCACAAGGAGTGCAAGAAAATTTCCCCCTTGGTTTGAATAAGCCCTCTAAGGTTTAAGTGCTACCTTGATCAGTTGGATTGTGCTGAAAGTAATACGTGACTATAGCCTTAAAGATTCCTAGAGGATTTTTTGGGAGTATTTCAGTATTTGAACTTCTGGTCTTTTGACAGTCATCAAGAAGTAGTGTATAAGTACAGACAGCATTAAAAATTTTATAAAACTTTTTGTACCTCAATAAAAAGTTTGGTCCAGTTTCGGTTTTAAAATGAGTAATTTATTTTTGTCAGTTTGTATTTTGCTTCTAAAATGGGTCATTATTACCTACTAAGAAATTTTATACCATGGGGGTCTGTAAACTACAGAAATCCTATATCACTTGCCAGACCACCAACTAGATACTGGGTTTAAAGTGTCCAAATGAGAGCAATGGGCATATACTTTGCGAATAAAATCAATTACAGTACTTTTTTCGATGGCATCTGGTACCTCCCGTGGATTTGCAATTCCAACTGGTCTCATTAGCATCCCTTTTCTGGAAGGGGATGCCAATGTAGACACAGCCATGGTGTTTACTGGAAGAAAAAAGGTTTAAATATCAGGGGGCATTAAGATGATACAGTAAAGCATATGATTTCTAATTGCTTTTAGCCTTTCTAAAACAAAATCTTATTAGCTAAATGAAACTCTCTTTGCAATGAACTGTTTTTCTCAATCACATTGTCAAACTTTTGCCTAAAGAGGGGAGAGGCAATGGTGAAAGGGTAAAATTCTATATCCTGTGCCATATTTTCTTTAGCTCATTTGTAGGATTGGGTCTAAATCAAATGTATGATACACTTACTAGCAATTGCACTACAGAAGTGTAGAAATTGTCAGGAAAGTTTACAACTCTAAATTGATGCAGAAATAGAAATGGAATCATTCTATTGGATATAATTATGGAGGATCGTCTTAATTCAAGTGTTATAACAGGACCAGAGGCAAAAAAATTATGGCAGAAGTTGACCAATTCAATGGAATAAGGTTTTAGCAGTAGGAACTAAAGATGAAAAGGTTTTAATGGAAATGTAGGATATAGCTATGTGGGAACTGGAATAA
Source organism: Pelodiscus sinensis (assembly GCF_052426305.1). Classification (NCBI taxonomy): domain Eukaryota; kingdom Metazoa; phylum Chordata; order Testudines; family Trionychidae; genus Pelodiscus; species Pelodiscus sinensis. Next base: position 183,134,912 of record NC_143052.1, read on the forward strand.
GTCAGCAGCCCCTAGGTGACATAAGGAATCATACTCTGGTAATTAGCCCATCTCACCAGTCCTACTATCAGAGGTACAGTTCTATTTTTAGTCCAACAGCTTGATCAGAGTAGTGGAAGTTATTCTGCATGAACTGTAACTTACATAATAAAAAAGATATGCAAAGCCCACTCAGACCTACTCCTTGTTCAGCCAAATCTCTAAGGGTATGTCTACACTGCATTCCTCTTCCGAGAGAGGAGTGCAAATGCAGACAAACGAAATTGCAAATGAAGTGCGGATTTAAATTTCCCATGCTTCATATGCATAATTGAATCCATTAAGCTTCATTTTATAAGGAGTAAGGGTAATTTCAAAAGAAGGTTTTTCTTTTGAACTAACTGTGTCTAGACAGCGTTTCTTTTTTCAAAATAGGGTATTTCGAAATAGTGCCCAGACGCGATTATGCAAATGACGTGGGGAAATTCAAATCCACGCTTCATTTTCAATTTCATTTGTCTGAATTTGCATTTCTCTCTCGAAAGAGGAATGTAGTGTAGACATGCCCTAAGACAATACACAGTAGTTTACATTTATAGGAGCTTATGCTACCTACTTCTTATTTATAGCACCTGAAAATAAGAACAGCAGTTTGCATGGCATGGTTATAGCCAATGTTACAAGGTATTTATGCGCTAAATGTTCAGATACCCATTTCATTTGTTGAAATAATTCAAATATATTTATAACACTGGTATTCCTTTCTTATTCAACAGTGACATTACAATTGATTCATCACTATTTTTAATCTCGCAGTTAACTGAAATTATTTTTGATCATGATATAACCCTAATAAAAATTAATTGGAAATTTAAAATTTAAAACCAAACCTAAATTTATATAGAGCATAAGCATATTGCCTTGGCTCCCAGAGAACAATGTGTTCATTATTATTTTAAAAAATGTGTATTATAATCTCCACCTACTCCAGGACCTCATGTAGGTATGTTAACCATTACAAGGAAGTTGAAGGTATTCCAAATCCCAAAATTACAAATCCAGGAAATTTCAGAAATAAACTTACACTCAAAGACATCTAAATATGGATGTAAAGGTATGAAAATGCACATTTAGGGTAACCACATCACCTTAACTCTGCCCTGCAGTTACAGCATGAGAAGAAAAGGAAAAAATTATCTATCTATCTATGTGCTAACGCATACTTAAAATTCTTTTTTTTTTTTTTTTTTTTTTACTTGAGGAACAAAGGAAAGGAATTTTTGGTTTAGGTACAAAGTATATTTTTACCTTTTACAAGTAAACGCTGAAAATGTTCTCTGATAAAGGCACTGACTCATATAAAAATGTATACTATAGGTTCCCTCACATTCATTCTTTTTAGGAAATCCACCTTAATAATAGATAGACAATAAATAGTTCATTCATATCCTGTGTGTTTACCCGCTGAACTACCCTCCTGTATGTGAGGTATCACAGTTCCCCTGTTAGATAAAAAAGTACTCTAATATTATTTAGGGATACAAGGATCTCCCAGTAAACTGAATGGCTCTTTTCCCCAAATCATTAATAAAGTAAGTAAGTGTCAACAAGCTATACAATGAGTAGTAGAAAGAAAAGCAAGGCCAAGACCCACAAAATCATTTACATGCATGAAAATCTTTGGTATCAGAGAAGGGGGAAAAGATGGTTTTGTTATGAAAAAAGAAACTTGCAGTATTCTCAGACAGAGGCAGTCTTTTCTGTTGACTTTCCACAAATAAGCAATTATTCAATAAATATGAACCGGACATCTGTCAACATTCTTTTTGTACTGACTATGAGGGATTAAGAGGGATTTTTAAAGTTTTATGTGAATTATTTCCAAGACATGGGTTAAATTATTGCCTAGTGTCTCATTAATGGGCTTTGAAAAAATTATATAGTACTAGTCGATGAGGCCCATCATTTACTGGCCAAAGTCATTTTGCACAGACGACACTTATAAGAAAGTTCAAGAAATTAAATATATGTAATAGAATTTATTAATGTGCTTGCAAAAGGTAAGTAAAAGAACAGTTTTAAATTTGCAGCATTTCAACTTCAAACATTATTCCTTTGATTGAACAATTACCATAGTACATTTGAATCAGAAACTCACAAAGCTTCCATTGCTCTTTCTGAAACTAATTTGAATGATTTTGTGATTTGTAACAGTAAACATTTTCTTTGAACTAAAATGACAGTTGAATAGGTGACTCATTTTTATTTTGTTAGCAAATATTGTTATGAACTCTAATCATAATAGTCATGACTTTTTTTCTAATGAAAAACAAAAATAATTAATTAAACATTCACCCAGCATATTCTGATGTAAAAAGTAGTGCATTCAGCTAATTTCAGTGGCAAGACAGTTTATGCAAAATTTGGTATCTGTAGGAAATCATGAAATATGTCTTTATTTTGCACAAACAAATCCACAAACAAATTCTTCAAAACATATAATAGGGTACGTCTAGACTACATGCCTCTGTCGCCAGAGGCATGTAGATTAGGCTACCAGACATAGTAAAACGAAGTGGCGATTTAAATAATCGCCACTTCATTTAAATTTACATGGCTGCCGCGCTGAGCCGACAAACAGCTGATCAGCTGTTTGTCGGCTCAGCACGATAGTCTGGATGCGCGGGTGTCGACATCAAAGGTATTTGTTGACCACCCAGGTAAACCTCATCCCAGGAGGCATACTTGGGTGGTCAACAAATACCTTTGATGTCGACACCCGCGCATCCAGACTATCGCTCTGAGCCGACAAACTGCATATCAGCTGTTTGTCGGCTCAGCGCGGCAGCCATTTAAATTTAAATGAAGCGGCAATTATTTAAATTGCCGCTTCATTTTACTATATCTGGTAGCCTAATCTACATGTCTCTGGCGACAGAGGCATGTAGTCTAGACGTACCCATAGATGTGTCAATAAATACAGTTTATTATGAAGGCCAAAAAAGTTGAGTATAATACATTAAGAAAATAATAGTGTAAGTCTAATGTATACACATAAAACCAGTTGGATTTATTGATATCCTATTACTTTTGGCTCTTGATATTTTAAAATAATATGATAATTGTACAATTATCATTGTAAAATGATAATTAATTACAAATACGTTAAAGCCATAACAAATCAGTAATGGTAGTTAAGGAGATAATGTCACATCTCTTTATAGTCTATTTCCTCTTCTGAAAAGTTCTATGGATATTAAAATGGATTAAACCAATAGGGTTGAATAGAAGCTATATTTAAAAATAACTATTGAGTTTAATAAATTAATATTCTTATCATAGAATTTAAGCCATGTTGAACATTTTTTAAACAGAATTATTTGTCTGCTATAGGATCATCCAGATTTTTTAAAAATTCTCCAAAGGTATTATTTTTCATTAAAGGACAAGATTATCTCTTGTCTTCTGTACCCATACAAAGGAGTAAGAAGGCATAAAATGAGCATAAGTAATGGTAAAGAATCTTCTTTGGAGTCACTATTGATCCTTCAAATCTGCATGAGTGAATGGTATGTAAACAGCAGTGAGGGATGGTCAAAGCTTTGACTTTTTCAATGTATTAGCCTGCAGAACTGAGCAATCATGTAGAGAAGCAATCTGCTCCCAAAGCAAAGGGATAGCATAGAACCATTGTGAGTTTTGTCATAATTGTTCCGCGTATGCTTCTGGGCAGTATTGACTTTTAGGGCACGCTCTGAAATGTGTATCATCCTTGTATATGTGTTCCTGCTGTTTAATACTTTTTTAAATACATGCACACACAATATGCACAAATACAAACACACGCAATACATTAAAAAGTAAGGAGAAAATTAAGGTTACAAAGTCAAACACTGTAAGCTGTGTGTATAGCCATCTTTTTTTTGTGAGTGATGGGTTGCTGGCTCATTTTCCAATGGCATGAGAAGCTCCAGTCCTCTGATGAAGTTCAGCGTTGCTGGAAATCAGCAGAGCCTCTCTCCCCTCTACTTGCTATCCTCAAAGAAGGCAAGGGCAGAGCAAAAAGAGCTCAACAGCTCTGTGCAACTATATTCCCACCTGTGGGCAACAGGGATAAGAAGAAGCATACTGACTATGCTTTTCAACATTCTATGCTTTGCAGCACCCGCTTGGGAAGGAGGTGGAGGGGATGACATACCCTTGGAGATGTCCCTTCCGCCATTAGTCTGCCTTGTTGAGGGCAGTGAAGAACTCCAGGAAAACCAGAGGTGAGGCTGGAATAGGCTGACTTGAAGATGGGCTGAATCTTAGGACATGAAGGAAAGGCATCACAAGGGCCATGGCCTAACAACTTTTTGCCCAGCCAAACCTGATTCATGCTCAAAAGCTTCAGAGGGGTGGCCGAGATAGTCTGTAACTGGAAAAACTAAAAAACAACAAATAATCTAGTAGCACCGTAAAGACTAACAAAACACTTAGATGGTATCACGAGCTTTTGTAGGCACAGTGATTCCACTAGCTAAGTTGCCAAACCACTCGCTCAAATTTGGCCTGAGTGCCACTCTATCACTTGAATTTGATGTCAGCGCTATCATAATGGAGGGGAAGCCAGGACAAGTTTGAGTGAGTGGCATTGGAACAGTCTGAATACCGTGCTCTCAAAACTGGAGGAGGTAGGTTTAGGGGCTCATAGGATAGGGAGGTTAGGAGGGGCAGGGGCAAATATGACCCCCACACATGCATATGAAATAGCTCTTCTCACCACCCGGGCTGAGCTGATGAGGGAGCTCACGGATAGAATTAGTTTTTCAGGTATCTAAAAGGGTGTCATAAAGAGGAGGGAGAAAACTTGTTCATCTTGGCCTCTGAGGATAGAACAAGAAGCAATGAGCTTAAACTGCAGCAAGGGAGGTTTAGGTTGGACATTAGGAAAAAGTTTCTAACTTTCAGGGTAGTCAAACACTGGAATAAATTGCCCAGGGAGGTTGTGGAATCTCCATCTCTGGAGATATTTAAGAGTAGATTAGATAAATGTCTATCAGGGATGGTCTAGACAGTACTAGACTGGTCCTGGAATGAGGGCAGGTGACTGGACTCGATGACCTCTCGAGGTCCCTTCCAGTCCTAGTATTCTATTATTCTATGATTTTATGAACTGTTGGGTGAGATATTCATAGATATAGGGACAGAACTATTTTCCCGAGATCTATGCCTCCTCATCATGAAGTCTCTTGCTTCACCATGCCATCTGTAGTTAAACATATATGTTTAAGGCCAGGTCTACACTAAAAAGGAAAGTTGAATCATGATACACAACTCCATCTATGTTAAATACACAGATGGAGTCGATGAACCTTGATTTGCGTTTCCCTGCTATCCTCCCATCAGGAGGCTGATGGGAGAAAATGCTTCCATTGGCTTCCCTTACTCCTTGCAGGAGCATGAGTAATGGTCGCTAATGAGGGCGCCCTCTGAGTTTGATTTAGTGGGTCTTAACTAGACTCACTAAATTGAACTTCGGAAGATTGATTGTTGCAGCATTGATCTTCCACTGAGTGATGACATGATCTTACATTGCAGCCAATATATAATTAATTTGTATGTATATTTAGGGCCTTCTAAACCCATTGTAGCCTCTGAGTCTATTCATTGATATCAATAGGCTTTGGCTCAGGCTCATATGGTATAATAAACAGTATTTATAGTATGAGTTTATATGATCTAAAGTGGAGTTTTGAAACCACTGCTTTTTTAGAATATTTTTCTATACCTTTGTTTAGTCTTTACCCCAAAATTATTTGGCTGATTTGGAGATATAACTTCTGATTATGATAAGTATGTGGGTTAATCAAGCATTTTGTGGAAATCCTGAACTCATGTTAAACAAAAATATAAAAATGAAATTGCCAAGAATGGAAAATTTTATAGCATCACAAGATAGATTATTGCTTCATAACATCTAGAAGGATGAGGCCAATAGTGGACAACTGATTATTTATGTTTATATAACCTACAGGAAAAGATCCATCTCGTTGAAGTTATTGTTTAAATTTTGAGACATCTATCTATCTATCTATCTATGTAACCCTTGTGAATTGATGATGAATGTCTGCATTTTTAAATTTGTGTTATTTACCACACATTAGGATCTAGAAGTTATATTGAACTCTGTGACGTGTTTTTTACCATGTAGGTTAAGTGGCATTAAGCAAACATCTGCTTGTGAAATATTGTTCAAATAGCCAAATATTTTTTTGAACTATGTCACTGGTGGAACATTTGTCTTTGATTTTTCAAATGTTGTTGTACATCATTAGCAAGGCAAGCACCACTGTTATTATCATGATGGTTCTGTAGAAAAAGGATTTCTGGATTTAACAATCCCACATGAAAGTGCAAAATTTCAGCTGCTTTCATTTGTGCTGTAGTTTCTGTTTGGCTGTACAGTCAGCCTAAGTCAAAAGTTTTCATCATAATATTTGAAGTTTATATTTGCTTATGTGCTTTAAATATGATTTTCTTTAAATTTGCTCCTCTTTCTTTTCAAAGGATTTTAAAGTTCTTATAAAGAGCATTATAATATACAATTGACATATATAGCATGGACACATCTCCTGCTATTATGGTTTTTACACCACAGAAGTTTAAATTCTATGTGGAGATTTCTTTGCTGTTATAAACTGATTCACCTTCACTGAAATCAGAATATGGCCCTATGCATCATAATATACAACTCCACTGTGTATACTTTATTATCCAAAGATATTGTTTGCTATTATTGCTCATAACTCATAACCTGTTATGATGCAAATGGTGAATGTAATCAATGAATTTTAGCTTAAAGAAATATAATTAATTCTTAACAGCTTGTCTAAGAAACCATTTTCATCCATTTAGGTCATCAAAAATAATTAACATTCTCCAAAAAATCTTTTTGGTTGGTTGTTTTTTTTAGGTCTGTCTCAGTTACATCCTTTGATACTTATAGCAATTGCTTATACTGGTTTTTTTAGGTTATGGTGGTCTCAATTTTTCTCAATATGCTATGTTTTTGGTTATGCCTTCTCAATTACTTAGACTCCAGACAGAAAATATATACACGAATTTCAGTATAAATTGCCTTGGTTTTGCCTGAGTAAAGTTTTGCTGTAACTCGCATCCGCAGCCCCATTCCAATATAGAAAGGATCAGGCTTCTAGGTTAATAGGAGGCAAACTGGTAAAATTGTTCAGATTGCAAAGAATCACATTCATTTTTCAAGGTGGAGAATAGGAAAATTAACTGAGGGTTTCTAAAAGTGAATGGGATTTGATCCTAGAAAGCTTTGCATGATTCTTAGGATTGCTGATATCACTACTTCTGTGATGGTATGACAGGTTGAACCTCTCTCAATCAGCACTCCCTGGTCTGGCAAACTATACGGTCTGGTGAGCGTTTTGAGCAGGGGGTGCAGCCCTGCAATATATATATTTTTCAAAGTATTTTAGTACAGGCAGTCCCCGGGTTACGTACAAGATAGGGACTATAGGTTTGTTCTTAAGTTGAATTTGTATGTAAGTCGGAACTGGCTCCAGATTCAGCTGCTGCCACTGAAACTGACCAGGGGCTGACTACAGGAAGCCAGAGGCAGAGTTGCTCTGCCCCCAGCTTCCTGGAATCAGCCTGATCAGTTTCAACAGCTGCTGAATCTGGAGCCTGGGACAGAACAGCTGGGGCGCTGCCCGGTAGGTTCCCACAGGACCAACCCGGCAGCACCCCAGCTGCTCTACCCGAGGTGTCCCACAACAAAAGCCTGGTCTTCTGGGGGGGGCACACTAGCTGCACCCCCTCCCCCCTCAGCAGACCAGGGGGACAGGAGCAAAGCCGCCCAGGTGGCGGGGGTCCCGCTGCCTGGGCGGCTTTGCTCCTGGGCAAACGAGCAAAGCCGCCCAGGTGGCGGCTTTGCTCGGGTGTCCCTGGTCTGCTGGGGGGATCCAGCAGCTTTGCTGGACCCCCCCCCCCAGCAGACCAGGGAGACTGGGAGAAGCTTTTCTCGCCCCGGAGGACGCGGGTGGCGACCCGCCGCCCGTGAGCTCCGGGGCGAGAAAAGCCCCGTTCGTAAGTGCGTATACGACGTAAGTCAGATCCGCGTAAGTCGGGGACTGCCTGTAACTATTTTTAACATTCTGAACAAAAATATAGATTTTTTTCTCTTGATCAAGCCTGCTGACTGTGTTGATGAACAACATAATCTACTATATATGGCTACGTCTAGACTGCAAGCTTCTTTCGAAAGAAATTTTTTGGGGAGAGATTTTCCAAAAGAACTTCTTTCGAAAGAGAGCATCTACACACAAAAGCACATCAAAAAAGCGATTTGCTTTTTTGAAAGATAGCGTCCAGACTGATTGGACGCTCTCTCATATAAAAGGCCACCCAGAACCACTTCAGCCAGGGCTTTAAGTCACCAGTTGCTTTCGAGTACTGGTGCTAGAGCCTTGCAGAGACACGTACTAAAATGGACACACACACACCCCGCCAGACAGCCGTTTCTGAGCTTCTGCTGCATGCTTGCTACCTCTTCGAGGGATAGCAAAGCTCTTTCAGTGCCTGCTGTGGTTGCCCCACTTTTTTGGATGCCACAGCTTTTCTATTGGTGCCAAGGAGCCAGAGCTGCCTCTGGGCATGCGATGGCCCCACAAGGCCATGTTTCAGTTTTTGCAGCACTTTGTGCCAGCTGTCTTTCTGGGTCTGCATGAGCTTGACCCCAAGCTCATTTTTGGGAACCTCTCCCTGGGTGCGGGAGCTACACTCTGGCAACAACACCCCACAGTGGAGAGGCATTTCTGGAGGCTCTATACCAGTTCAGATTGGTGGGTCGGTCTTGTCATGGATCATTGGGACAATGAGAAGTGGCTCCAAAACTTCCGCATGCGGAAGGCCACCTTTTTGGAACCATATGCCTGGATTGCCACCACCATCCAGAGACGCGACACCCACCTGCAGCCTGCCATCCCCCTGGAGAAGCAGGAGCTCGCCACCCCAGACAGCTACTGGTCAGTGGGCAACTAGTTTGGTGTGGGGAAGTCCACCGTTGGGGCCCTCTTCATGGAGATAAATCACTCTGGGGCTGCATTCGCTGCAGGTGGGGGGAGTCCTGGAAAAGTGGGTCCCTAGAGAAAGGGGGTTTGGGAACTATGGGTGTGAAGGGTTGTGCTGGTCTGTCCTCACACAGCCCTGCTTCTGGGGGGGTGGCCTCACAGAGGTTAGCTCCTGGGGTGTTTGGGCGAGGGGAGTGGAGAAGAGGGGGACGGCAACCTCTCAATGGTTCAGACGCTCCCTCTCTCATTCTCTCTTTTGTGCATTTGTTTGTCTCCTTCTGCAGGTTGAGAGGGCCACCAACTCGCTCCTGCTGTGGAGGGTCATCCACCTGGGAGACCTAGACCAAATCATGGCCAGATTTGCTGCTCTGGGGTTCCTGAACTATGCTACAGCCATAGATGGGACCAACATACCAATCCATGCACTGGAGCATCAAGCAGCCCAGTATATTAATCAGAGGGCTAATTCTCCATGGTGCTACAGGCCTTGGTCAACCACCATGGATACTTCAGAGACATTTTAGTCTGGTGGTCGGGCAGCGCACATGATGCCCATGTATTTTGGAGCTCTAGATTGTATGGGAAGCTGGAAGTGGGCACATTTTTCCCCCACCGTGAACTAGCAGTAGGGGATATGCAGATACCATTGTGTATTGTGGGGTTGTGGCTTACTCCTGATGCTTATGGAGCCTTATACATTGCGGAGAGGAAGGGGGAGGCCTTCCTCCCAGGGTGGGGGGGGGCAGATGACAGCTGCGAGGAGCCTTCAAGAATCCGTGGACAGCTGCCATCCACCAGGCCCATCAGGCCAGGATGCGCATCCAGGAGGCCTTGAGGGAGAGGCTCTCTCAAGGACCCCAGTAAGTCTCCCCGGTGCCTCCCCAACAGGCAGGCTTCTTCCTCGTAGAAAGAGAAGTACCGCTGTCAGAAAAATCCCTATGTTCTTTTGATTTACTTTCAAGAATGTGATTGCAGTGTGGACGTAACTCAAATTTGGTCAGAAAAATGGCTGTTTTTCCAACAAAACTCTGTAGTAGACATACCCTAAGGCTGTGTCTACATTGGTATCCCTTTCCGGAAAAGGGATGCTAATGAGACACTTCCGAATTGCAAATACGCGGGGGATTTAAATATCCCCCACGGCATTTGAATTTACATGGCTGCCGCTTTTTTCCAGCTCGGGGTTTTTGCTGGAGAAAAGCACCAGTCTAGACGCGATTTTCCAGAAAATAAGCCCTTTTCTGGAGGATCCCTTATTCCTACTTGAAAGGGATCCTCTGGAAAAGTAGGACTAAGGGATCTTCCGGAAAAGGGCTTATTTTCTGGAGAATCGCGTCTACACTGGCACTTTTCTCCGGCAAAAACCCCGAGCCGGAAAAAAGCGGCAGCCATGTAAATGCAAATGCCGCGGGGGATATTTAAATCCTCCGCGGATTTGCAATTCCGAAGTGTCTCATTAGCATCCCTTTTCCGGAAGGGGATGCCAATGTAGACACAGCCTAAGTGAGTTTGTCTGTCTTTCTGTCTATAAGGGCTTGTCTAGACTATGCTGAAGTTTCGATCTCACTTTTGAAAGTGGAGTTTTCGAAAGTGAAAGTTGTCAGGATGCAGGTTTTTCAGCAGCCCCCCCCCCTTTTCCGAAAAGCAGCGTAAACCTCATTTTTTAGGAAGTGAGATCGGAAGAAGATATACAAATTCTGCAGGATATCCTCTTTCAAAACTTCAGCGTAGTCTAGACATAGCCTTAGTTCAAGAACTCCTCCTAAACGGCAAGAGCTAGGACCACCAAACTGAGTATACAACTTCCTCTTATAATACCTTAAAGCAAGGTCAGAGTTTGGTTGTGCCAGGGAAACAGAATGTGCTTGGAATGGGATAACTTCTCATAAAATCAAACAGAAAAAAAAAGACAATCACCGGGCAGCTGAAAGGGATTGGCTGGGGAAAACCTCCACATCCAGGACTGCCCCATTCCGATGCCTCTAACCCCCAAACACCCATTAGGGAATGCAGGGGGATGAGGCTGAGGTTCCCCCCCCCCCAGATTGATATGGGGACATTTCTGGTGGGCCCCTTCATCGGGGGTGAGGGGAAAATGCACAGTTTGCTGCATTCTTCACTCTGACAGGGCAGTGCAGGTGCCAGATGAGCTGTGCGCTTTGCTTCTTGACATTAACGGGGAAGAGCAAGCTGCCCTGGTATGAATCTTGGAGGGAGCTTCATTACCCCATCCTTCCCAACACCTTCACGCTCCTGCCCAAACTCAAAGGACACCCCCATTGCCGTTGGTACTCCTGCTTCTCATAAGAAGCTGATGCAGGCATTTACTCCCTTCGGCTTCCCATTGTATGGACGTTGCAAAAACTCAATGTAAGATACAACGACTCCAGCTACATAATTTACACAGATGGGGTTCAATATCTTACTTTAACCATCCAATGAAGTGTAGACCAGGACTGACAATCTTGCCATTGGCTTTGATAAGCTAGGGATCAAACCCTCATTGTTGTTTACATTCTCTATACTTTCATTATTTTAATTCATTGCAGTGATACATATTCTTACATACTCTTGCAGTGGTATATGCCTTTTGGAAGCTTATCCTGCATTTTTATATTTCATACTAACAAGGAAGACCCAGGAGAAGACTAACTCCTAACAGTAATAGCAACATAATATAAGTACTGCTCTTTTATTGTGATTCAACAGAAAGGAAATAAATGGTATTAAAAATAAAGTCTTATTCATTTATGGGTAAGTGAAAATGTATTCCAGGGCTTATATGCAGCAGCACTTCACTTTAAAAATGTGATTAAAAAATAACGATGGTATGGTCTAATAGGAGACATTAGAACTTCTGTAAAAAATGAATAGAACTATGGAGAAGTCAACTAAAAACATATTTAAAGGATTCTTTTAATCTAGTTTTTTCATTGAACTACCCAGGCCTACATTCAGACTTACGTTTTCTGATTCCCAAGCTACTACTGCATGAAGGTTCAGAAATAAAAAAAAAGAGAAGCAATTATTTGGAGGGCTTATATGAGATAACGAAATATCTTTTTCATAAAATAAAAGTTTTCCACGGATCATTTTTTATTTTGCTGTAGTTTTTCAATTTTTGTGTCAGGAATTTTGTGTCAGATGAAATATTCAGTTTCAGAAAATACAGAATGACGTTTCAGTTTGGGTCCCTTTGATAGTCAGTTGCATCCATGACAGTTGTTGTTAATTAAGCTGTTAATTGCTAGAGCAGTCAACATCATATAGGGTTCTATGCCTAGTGTGTCATTCTGGATCCTTAATTTTAACCATGATTTCATTCCCATTCCAATTTTTGCATTGGTGATTCATGGGAATTCTACTTCAGGTGCCTCATCCACCCCTATCCCTGAAATGTGCAAAGTTCCAGTCAACCCATTGAGGAGAACTGGGGCATGAATAAACTGCAGTTTCCGTGAGGCACTTTGTCTGCTCACGTGAATGAAGTTCAATCTTGAACTAATCAGAAATTAAATAAAAGTTTTTTCTAAACTTTTCATTCAATAAATAAATGAGTATTTAGGCTTCTCATTCTTATTCAGGAAATAAACAGGTGTAGACAAGTCAGACTTTCCCCACAATGAACTACACCCGTTTGTCACTTAAGTACTAGAAATAACTCTTATAATGCGGTGGATTAGGGGCTAATATGAAAAAAACAAACAAACCTATAATGCAATTTACAATAGTAAAATTTCTACAATTACAAAAATACTAACAACAATTATTTCAATAAATCATAATAATATTTCCTTAATTCTCTAACAAAGCTATTCTTTATAAAGGTGAGGAAACAATGTAAGGTAAAATAGACACTTTTCCCTACCTCAATTTGTCTGATTTTTGGAACCAGCCCTTTCCTCTGGATTGGTAGTTCATGAAATGAATTTTATATTCAGATTCTTCCCAAGACTATAACCAGATGTCCAAAATACAGAGAGAAATCTTTTCCACTTAGAAATGGAAACAGAAATGCCTAGAAATTAATGAGAACTCTGTTCTGAAAAGATTTTCATACTACAGTTGGTGGTCCGGGAATGATAATGGGCCCAGATGTAGACAGTACATTATGTGAATAACTTTTCTCAAGTAGTCTCACAGAAATCAAGTGGAAGTACTCAGATAAGTTAAGAGTTGTTAACATTCAGAACATAAAACACCCAGAAATATAATACCTAGAGGGGATTAGGAAGTAGTGAAAAGGAAACTAGAATGAAGATAGAGGAACCCCAAGTTAGGAGTGTATTCGTTATTAATCTGTTCCTACGCTACATGGTGCAATCAAGTTCTTACCATTTGAATATGCATTCCAGATTAAAGACCTGAAACCCCAACAATGTGTGAAAAATATGTTAAACATATGAATGTATCTTCTGTTGTTGTTGTTGCCAAGAGTTACATACAATACATATGTTGGTACATCTTTTGCATTCTTCAAAACTAACATTATCAAACAAAAATAGCATATTGGTGTACACGAGGCACCTGGGGATTTAGTACTAGTAAGTACCAAAATAGCAGTTGTGTCAAAATAATAAACAAAAGGAAAAATTAGCCATCTCATAGCATTAATTGTCAATTTTACTTTTAATGTATGTGCAGATTAGATGCATTTCCATGTTTAAATAGGTAGAGGGAGTTTAATATTTGACCTATTGATATAATATACCATATTCTGGAAATTTACCTCTGAATGATAGAATTGTCAGAGATCAGAGAACACAATGAATTCATCAAGTGAGTAAATTTAGCTCACTGTTCAGAAAAGATTGGTCTTACTGCACTTTCCCAACTCCAATTTCTTGCCTCAGAAATTCACTTCCTTACAGAAAAAATGCATTAGCACAAATGTAGCTTTGCTTTTTTCAATGCTCTAAATTCCATTAGTCTAATGGTTTGATAAATTAATTTTAGAAAGTTAGCTATCCTTTTCTTATTTTGTTGCGAAAGTAGTATATTCAGATTGCAAGCAGGGTTGTCCTTAAATTAAACATTATGGCTACGTCTACACTGGCCCCTTTTCCGAAAGGGGCATGCTAATTTTACAGGTCGTAATAGGGAAATCCGTGGGGGATTTAAATATCCCCCGCGGCATTTAAATAAAAATGTCCGCCGCTTTTTTCCGGCTTTTAGAAAAGCCGGAAAAGAGCGTCTACACTGGCCCCGATCCTCCGGAAAAAAACCCTTTTCCGGAGGATCTCTTATTCCTGAAGTAGGAAGTGAAGTAGGAATAAGAGATCCTCCGGAAAAGGGCTTTTTTCCAGAGGATCGGGGCCAGTGTAGACGCTCTTTTCCGGCTTTTCTAAAAGCTGGAAAAAAGCGGCGGACATTTTTATTTAAATGCCGCGGGGGATATTTAAATCCCCCGCGGATTTCCCTATTACGACCTGTAAAATTAGCATGCCCCTTTCGGAAAAGGGGCCAGTGTAGACGTAGCCTATGGGAATGCTTAGAATAAAATTAGTTTACTCTACTTGATTCATGTTAATGAAAGACAGAGCATGTCTTGAGTACTAACTTTATCAATCCTAAAACTGCACTACAACTGATTTGAAATGCTATGCTAAGATCACATGCTTTTATTTGTAGTAATCTACCTCTTAATTTATTTCCAGCAAGTGCTTTATTATTTTATTTCATAAGACTAGCTATTGAATTAAAGATAACTAGAGATCTGTGGTATGCAGTTAAAAAAAAGTGCACAATCTGAAGCACTGAGCACTTAAAATCTCCCATTAAGTTACATAAGAATTTTGGTTTGTACAGAATGCAAGGGAGGACTTGTGATAAAGGCAAAGCTGACAACCTTAAAAAAAACAAGCATCATACAGACAGTGTGTTTACACAGCACCTAAACTGAAAATAAAATATGCAATTTGTGCTATGCAAATTGCGTATCTTATTTCGACCAAAATTTGAAATAGCGTATTTAGAAATTTGGCTTGTCTACACAGTGCCAGATTTTGAAATAACATGCTATTTTGAGACATCCCTTATCTCTTGTGGAATGAGGGTTATAGGGATGCCAAAACAGCACATCTGTTATTTCAAGACCTATCTCAAAATAGCGGGCATGTTCAAAAGATGTGGGGTAGCTATTTTGGGATACTTCCAGTATCCCGAAATAGCCCTGTGTGTAGGCGTACCCAAAATGAACAGTTTTCTCATTACAATTCTTCAACAATACTATACAATATGAACAGATCACATGCCTTGCAGACGTTGTCCAGTTCAACAAATCCTAAAATCCATCAACTTACCAGTAATGGCCTTTTTAGAACTGTGGTGTTTCCTCTGTCTTCAAAGAATCCCCTTCAATAGTCTGTGGTTATGAAGGAAGCATGAAATGTACAAGTGCATTTAATCCAGGAAGAAAGCAATCAAGAGCTAGTACCAAGTGACTTCACCTACTGTTTGGACTTCAAGATAAAGCTTTTTTCTATCTAAAGTAGCTCTCCCTTTTTAAGGAAGCAGTGATTTCTCTGATGCCTCTAATTTCTGCTTTTAAATAGTCTCAGCTGTAGGGTCTTTTCCCTAGCACTGGCAGCTTTTACAGGGAATGTCTAGTTAGCACCCTTCCTTTCCCTGCCACCGCCAACCTCCTTCATTTGGAAAGTAGTATATCATTTGACAATCATATATTTTAATATAAGGAGAATATCAAATACATGAAGTGTAAGTACACGGTCTTATTTCAGTTTACTTGTGTTAAATATAAGAAGATAGGAAAAGAGGACTAGATTATGCATTTGTACATTTAGCAATCATAATTACAGCATATGGAGAATATAAGAAAAGTTTCAGGTATTAATAAACTAATAATAGACTCTCCAAAGAAAAATCCATCTTCCATGCTATTATCAAGTCCCATGATACAGCCATTCTAGCTCTCCCTCTTCTTATCAACATGGATCTTGACAGTATTTGATTATGTTTCCCAGATAGGTAAATTGAAGTCTGACTGCCAGACAGCTTTCAGAATCTCTCCAGTTTGTCACCTATCCCACTGGGCTTCTTGGGATCACAGTATTTCTGGGGTCTGCAGCCCCAGGGCAGCCAACCAGGCTGACTGTCCCAGGACCTCATGATTCAAAAGGTTCACAATTCTGTTCCGATTGTATGAGTTAGGCATGAGGCTTGCCAGATTTTAAAACATTGAACCACTGAAATCCTGTGCATAATGGAACTGTTCTTTTCTCATTTCTTCAAGTTGAAATACATTACTCCCTGCTCAAATATCTTTAGGTTCTAGATAGAAGTGCACCAAAAAGTACAGATGTTTTCTGGCTCCACACCTTCCTCCTTGATGCCTAAATTTCCATGAACACACATAAACCCTAAGCTAACAGAGAGCCTTCAAAGAGGCCTAAGGGAAGAGAGAGAGTGCTGTAGAGTAGATGTGCAATGAAGTGCCCTAATAACTACATTAGAGAGAGAGAATGCATGAGGTAATATTTACATCAAGTGACTAAATATGAGACACATAAGAACATTACCGGAAGAATAGATTTCCAAATATGTAACTTACTAATTTTAGTGAGCACTAGGGGGCTGCGCCCCTCCTCCCCTGCTTGTTTCACTCGCCAACCCTGCTTTCTCTGGGGATAGATGGCTGGCTGGGAAGAGGATGCAAGAGTAGGTTGGAGGGAGGGTGTCTGGTCAGGGTGGAGGTGGAAGGGGTGCATGGTCTTGGCAGGGTGGTGTGTGAGGAGGCTGGGGGTGCAAGGTCTCAGGTTGGGGAGTATGAATGAGTGGGCTGGGGTGTGGGGTATTGATTGTGGGGTGTGTGACAGGGATGGGGGTGCAGGGATGGGGAGGGAGGCTGCATGGTTCCAGCCTCCCCGGAAGACAGGAGGGGGGAGGATGCACAGCTCCCCTCTCCCAGGGGGTGAAGGAGAATATCTACCACCCATCCAGAGTACCAGGGAGGAGGGAGGTCCTGTGGCACCTGCCCCACACCTCCAGGGGGGTGACAGGAGGGACGAGGAATGACATCACACTGTCATCCCACAGGAAAAAAAAATCATCTATATAGATAGTTATATACAGAATTTTATTGGCATTTCACCTGACAATGAATCATATGTTTCTCTGAACAGAACTCAAATATCTGTCCTTAAAATGACTCCAAACAGTTGCTGCATGGCAGATTAAATTCACACATCTGAATTATCACAAGTTGGAGAGAGCACTTTTTTATTGCTGTATGCAGCACACCTACAAATGAAGTGTGATTAAAAATAAAGTCACTGTCTGGGTTAGTATAATTACTTGACTTTTGATAACTTCTGATGGACTTATTCCAAAAGTTAACTGTAGCTCAGCATACCTAGTCCCTTGCATAGGTCCCATATGTTGACTGCAAAAGAGTGAGCAAAGTCAGGATTCCTCAGCAAAAGTCATAGGACTGAGTTAAAACCAAGAAAGGAGTTTCCCATTAACCTTAGCACAAAAAAATACAAACTTATTTCAAAACTGTCTACACCACTATTTTAACTAGTCAATACTTCAGATAACACCCTGATATATGTATATGTCCTTCTGCATGCAGGTGCCTCCATGCAACCATCCACAGCACTACTAGCTGATGCCACCTCAGTTTCCCCCTTCAACAGGGATGCCATAATTTGTGACAATAATGCTTTCCCTGGGCTTGTTTTAGTGGTATAAATTTCATCCTAAAATTAAAAATCAACTACCCCAAAAAATTAAGAGCAATAAAAAGTCTGCTGCTCCACTTGGCTCCTCTTTTAATTCGATCTCCAAAATCAAACATAACGGGGGAAAAAATCCATGGGAGATGCTTCACCCCTACTCTAGCTCAGCACTGTCCTTTTTCTGCTTGTCTTACCGAAGAATGGTACCTCCCAGGGCTTTCTCCTCTGGATGCCAGTGCCCCATAAATTGTTAATCCTCAAGGCTCCTTTCTTTCTAGTCCTGAGAAAGAGAAGGAAAGACTGACCCCCATTTCCCCTTCTACACTCTTCTCCAGGGAATCTCTCCCTGCTTCCTCTTCCAATCATCCCCACTCTTTGTAGGGCCCAGGTGTCCTCTATCCAGCTACCTTGGGACATACTTAAACAGTGGGATCTTTCTGCTTCTGTGAAATTTAGATCTCTGGGTGGGATGAGAGGACTCAGGCCAGGCCTGCCAACAAGAATTCTGGGCTCCAGGGAAGAGCAGCCAACGAGCCCATGCACATGCACAAGCCACACCCATGCGGATGCAGTCCACCTTCATTTGGACAGTGCAGCACTGGCCAGTGCACTCTTCCATTGCATGAGCCCACATACCGCCCCCCCCTCCGGTAGGGTTACCGACTGTGCAATTGTGCAGACCCAAAGACCCTTACCCAGCCTCTGCCCTGGCACTTCCTTCAGGCCATGCTTACATCCTACCCCTTATCCAATGCCCTCTACATCTGTCACTTGCTCTTCCTCACCCTCACTCATTTGCAGCAGGCTGGGGCATAGGGTTGGGATGAGAGTGGGGGGTGCTGGCTGTGGAAGGGAGTTTAGGTGCTGGCTCTGGACTGGGGCAGGCAGTTGGAGTGTGGGAGAGGATGCAGGGTGCTGGGATGGGATAGTCTGTAAACCTCGTTTTTTGAGGAATAAAGGCTCTTGTGCAAAAGGGTTTTTTTCCCTACAAATGGCCTTGTCTACACAGGGCTTTTAATCACAAAAACATCTTCTGCAAAAAGGATCGGAAGAGGATATGCAAATGAGAGTGTGAGATATGCAAATGAGCACTCCATTTGCATATCTTATGCAAAAAAAACCCACCATGCAGTGTAGACGTTGACTGAACAGTGGGGTTTTTTTTTTTGGAAGCCCTCTAGTTTGCCCAAGGTGTGCATCTGCATCAAATGGACACAGGACCACATTCATCCCTGGTATAACTACTTTGGAAATAATGGGTTTGATTACCACAGTTAGATTTCAACACCAGAGAGGAATGTGACCCATACTTTTATAGGCTGGACAAATCATTAACTGTAATTTATTAATTTGGACTCACAAACGATTTCAAATGACATAAACCTGGCCTGTTTTCAGAATCTATGCTAAGGCCAGGTTAAAATCTCCTCATAAAATCACTGCATAGCACTTAATTTTGGATGTGAATTCATCCTTATGCATACCTAGGCCTATATGACCACTTCAGTGATGTTTCATGAGTGAACAAGGGTATTCAATGAAATGTCTTCTCCTACTATGTCTGCATGTGCAATGAGTTAATTTTATGTAATGTGTAACTAGATAAAAATTACAGTGCAGTCACTTAGTCACTGAGCAGTTCTAAGCTAATTATTTGCTCTAGAGATGTACAGAGAAAGCATTCAGCAGGGTGTGCAGGGAATGAGATGCACATTTCCCATAATGGTTAATGAGAATTGCAATCTAAGTGGCTGTGTGCACATCATTGAAAATTTATTCCATAAATTGCTACTTTGTCTCTGGATACAAATTGCTAAAACCAGCTGAGGTCTTGCATGCACAAATATGCTCATATCATATAAGATGCTAATATATCTTCTAAGAGGCTGGAAGAGGCAGGAAAGTTGTACCAGCAGCACATATTGCATTCATTGTTTCAAGGCCCAAGAGATCATCATGTAATTTATTGTCTACCATTTTCCTACTTCTGTGTAATTGCTTTCTACATAAAGTTTTTAACATGCATGCTTAAGCATGCACAGGGAGTAAGGGCAGGCTTTGTTTTAAAGTGCACTCAAAGTGTTGAGAGTGGTTCAAATACCAGTGAACCTAAGATACATGTCTTTTTATGCCCAAATGATTATATATTACAATTCAACATTTTATTGGGTGTTGTAGGTGTCTTTTGTGGGTGTCTACTAGCACCCTGTCAATACCATTTTTCTGTAAGGACGAGTCTACACGAAGACATTATTTCAAAATAACTTATTTCAAAATAATAACTCCCAAAATAACTATTTTGAAATAGTGTGTCCATACTACAGGTAAGCCTTGAAGTGCTACCTCAACTTAGAGCCCTAGGAAGCACTAAGGAGTATTAATTTTAAATGACTCTAGGGAGTAGTTATTTTGAAATAGCAGCAGTGAAGCATCCACACTAATGTTATTTCAAAATAACTATTTCAAAATAAGTGTTATTCATCCTGGAAAGCAGAAATTATCATTTCAAAATAACCAAATCCTTATTTCAAAATAATGGGCTTGGTAGTGTGGATGATCCACTTGTTATTTCAAAATAAGGGGAGTTATTTCATAATAACTCCTTAGTGTAGACCAGGGCTAGGCAACACAAAGGAGCTTGGTGTAGAGAGACTACTCCTCCTACTTGGTTCCCAACTCATTTCAATGAGACTCTCCATGGGCTCCAGTATCACCAAACTATTTGAAGATTCAGGGTATTTACCTGCAGTATGGGCTGTCAATGGCTTGATTAACCTCCAAGACAAATGAGAGACCCTCAACTGAGTCTGAGGCACAGCATTGTTTCAGACTGTAAAACTGTGAGTGGGTGATTCCTCTTCTGACTAGAAAGGGGAATTAGATAAATAAGCAGTGGCCCAAGACAAAAGCTAGATGCAGACCAAATCTTTACCAAACTTCTGCAAAGCATTTTAATATTCCCCTGAAACTGACCATGACTACAGGTAGAACAATTAAAAATCTACATGGGATATTTGCTCAAGAGCCCCAGCCCAGCTGAAGCTACCAAAAGTGTAACGATGGAGTCTACTGTTAAGATCGTCAAACTAAAATGATTTGGTTTAAGCTTCAGCTGGAAGGAAACTGAACCTTCAGTATTTCTGACTCATAAGTCTTCAGCTAAGTTGTTAGAGCATTTTTCAATTAAACTTCAAGTTGGAAGATTTTGATTCATTAAAACAAACATTTATTTTTGCAGGATAGTGTTGTTTTCAACAAATTCCTAACTCAACACAATTTCAAAAAAATCTAAATGGTCAGAACACTTTGTTTGCATTTTTTAATCAAAATAGTTTGATTTTCCAGTTTTAAAACAAAAAATCATTTTAATCTAATTATAGTTTTAAAAAGTTTGAACACTCAAAATCCAAATGAAGCATTTTGAAATTTTCAGAATGAATTTTTTCAACTGATCCAAATAAATTTTCTCCAGATTTTCAGTGTGTGAAATTTTGAGATTCTAACTTCATGTCTCACTTGAGGATGGGAAAAAAAAATTTGGAATCTAAAAAAATATTTGAGGAGTAGAAAAATCTTTTCCTGCCCAGCTTTAGTCTTTAGGTCTATCTATAGGCTCCAGTACACAAGTCCTTACACAGACAAAATTCCTATTACTTTCCATGGAATGTTTCAGGATTCAGGTTCAGGTTTCTCAAATATGTGGAACTGAAGGATGGTTTATTTCTTTTGTCTTTACCCCATAGGTAAAATCCTCAGCTTGTCTTTCACTTTCCTTTACTCCAAATTGCTTTTGTATTTACTCATATCTCTGTGGTTTAGTATAATTGTATTTCCCTTTTTAATAAAGGAAACTGCTAGGGTTAGTTGACTATGTGGGGCATTGGGGGTGCTGAAAGCATGATTCAGAAGGTTGCTGCAATGCTAATGACCAAATCACTACTATGACTTCTACAGGCTCACAGGCATGAAGGGAAGGCATAAACTTGCTTCCTCTGCTGCTTTTAATAGTCGAGAGACATACTGTGTGTAATGTTAATTTGTCCTCTTCTTAGATTTGGTTTCACTGGTAACATAAAAAGCCTCACCATAAACATGCAACTCAGTGTAAACATCCTCCCCAAGTTCAGCTGCTTTGAGATTTCGTTTTTCAGGCACTACCCTAGGGAGAGACCCAAAAAGCTCTTAAATCCTGGCTGAAGCTAACAAGATCCAAATGCCAGTTGAAGTCTATGTGTTTATGCAGGGGTCTAGCACCTGATCTTAAAGCTGTCTCAACAAATGAGCTCTGCACAGAAACTGCCACCCTATTAACTGATGACTTTACCTATTGAAGTCCCTTATCTTGAATGTTAAAATTCCCCTGAGCGGCTCACTGTAGCTGCAAAAAATGCTCAAGGTGGGTAATTGATATTGATTGTAAAAGCAACTATTCACCTAAGCATGTCAGAGAGAAACTGCAT
Source organism: Pelodiscus sinensis (assembly GCF_052426305.1). Taxonomy (NCBI): domain Eukaryota; kingdom Metazoa; phylum Chordata; order Testudines; family Trionychidae; genus Pelodiscus; species Pelodiscus sinensis. Next base: position 183,157,130 of record NC_143052.1, read on the forward strand.
GGGCTCAGATTGCTTTTTTAAAAAAATATGTCTTGACCATAAGTAGAAATGCATGCATTTATCCCAGATATAATATCTGCTTAGCCCAGCCCAGTAAGTTATAAAATGGTAGCAACTACCATAAAGGAAAGCGAGCAGGAACTCCATTTCCCATTGTCCTCCCAGCTTTGCCATTGCATAAACCTATTTAATTTTTCCTTCCTCTTCCTCTTGTTTATAAAAAATCTAATTAATAAATTTGTATGACAGCTATTACAACAATGTTCATGTAAATGTGCTACTTTTGAACTGCTCCAAAACATTGAAGAAGGGGAATTTCTACTGTATTCATGCTTCTGAACAAACTTTACTTTTTCTCTCTCTCTGCAGTGGCTGTGCCACACAGTGATTGAGGGAATACACTGGAAATAAAACAACTCAACTCCTCATTGGAACGTTGCCAAAAATAGCAGCATTGAGACTTCTTGTACAAGAATCAAACTATGGTTTGGGGAATGCATACAGAATGGGATGTTACATTCCTTGGACTGTTCAAAGTAAGCCAGTTTAATGAGACTACAGATATTTAGGGAAATGTCAGTAAAATGCATAATCTTAAATTTATGTTAATATGTATTTAAATATTTATGGACTGATGCACCTTGTTCAACGCTGTTCCTTACTGGGAATAAGCATGGGAGCACAGAGAGCCAAATTCTGGCCTTTACTGAACCCTTTCCTCTGTTTCAGGCATCAGAGTTTGCTTCCAGAATAGTGTCAGGACCACACAAGAAAGTGAGTCTAATGGACTGATGGCTTATATGAACCTGAGAAGGATCCAGAATTTACCAATGTGTAGTATATTATTAATATATTAGCAGCACCCATCAACTCCCCCCCCTCGCACCTGCCTCAGCACCTGCAGTCCACCAATCAGCTCCACCTCCTCCCTCTCAGTGCTTCCCGCCCACAGTAATCAATTGTTTCATGGCATGAAGGAGGATCTGGGGGAGAGGGAGTGGAGCGAGGGCACAACAGGCTCAGGGGAGGAGGTACGAAGGTGCAAAGTGGGAGCATGTTCTGTGGCAGAGCCAGGGTTGATCACTGAGCACCCTCCAGTACACTGGAAATTTGGTGCCTTTACCTCCAGCCCTGGAGCTGGCGCCTATGCACAGAGCCACATATTAACTTCCGAAGAGTTGCATGCAGCACCACAGCCAAAGGTTGGCTACCCCTAGCCTAATACATGGTCCCGCACACTCATATCCCTGAAACTTGTGCATCTATAGATTAGACGGCATGTCTAGAATATATGTAAGGGACCAGGTAGAGCCTACTTACATATTAAATTCTGGTATAAAAATAAACAAAACGAAAAAACCAAGCATTAACCTGAAGAACAATTTGCATCTTTGCAGAGGCGCACTAAAGTATATTCCATAGAATGGAGTGCAGGCTACCAGTGAGATATTATCCCTGAGCAAACAAGATTCCAGAGCTGGCTGAATTAAGAGGTGATTAGCTGCTGTAGTTCTACAAGCATATTCATGCTCCCTATATGCTTTTTTAAATCTAGGAGGGTACATCTACACAGCAGTATTATTCTGGAATGTTATTCCACGGTTATAACCAATGTTATTCTGAAATAACATAATACACATCTACAAGTCTTTATTTTGAAATAATGTTGAGCTGGAGGACTTCTTACTCCAACTCATGGTAACTCTCATTTCACGAGAAGCAAGGGAAGTCAAAGGAAGAGTGTTCTTCCTTCAACTTCCTGCTGGGTAAACAGCGCCAAAAGACAAATTAAGCTATTTTGACTTAAGCTACACAATTGACATAGCTGAAGTTGCATAGCTTAAATTGACTTTAGCCCTGCTGTGTAGATGTACCTGGAGACATTGTGATTATACTAAGTGCAATGCCACTGGGAGTTCTCACCAAAGGGTTGCAATTGAGTAGTTACTTTTAGATGGGGAAAAAATGCACCAGCAAGAGATACCGCTGGCTATGCTAACTTAAACATGGCATAGAAGAATTATTGTGGGTTAGGCCTCTGGTCTTCTCCTTTGGTTGCTTTTGCACAGGCTTCTGTTGCTTCCTTTGCACAGACTAAGTTTGCAGCCCCTGAGACTGATAACAAACAATAGGAGATGTGCTACGAAAAATCAATATGCTGTTTGCCTTGAGAAATATCCCAGAGGCAACATACAGTTATTGTGCTTTGAAATATCTTTATAATAATAAAAAATCATACCTGTCTTACACCACAGGGTATTGGAAGTACCCTTAGCAGCAAAGGCTTTAAGAAGTAGATAAAAGCAAAATGTTACTCACTATTGACCTATATTAACAGCAGTCAAATTGTTTGGTGTCACTTTATATCATATCAAGGCATCAAATCCTGAGAAATGCTGAGCACTTGCATCTGCTATTGCCTTCAAAAATGAGCTGCAAGAGGTGCACAGAATCTCTCAGAATTTAACAGTAGTTAGTTGCCACGATAAAATTATATTGGATGTTTGTTTCAGCTAATTGCTTATGCTAAAAATAAAGAGGTTAAGATGATAAGAGAAAGCATGAAAAGGCAGAGAAATGAAGAAATGGATTTAAGATGAACTAACTTACTTATTAAGGTGTCTAAGACATTCTGATATATTACCTTCCTCCAGTTGCTTATAAAAATAAATTCATTGAGCAATAACCATATTGAATGTAATGCTACCCGTTTGCAAAATCTATCAATATTACCAGGGCTGTACCATAAAGATTTTGATTTACCTAGGCATTGAGATATAATTTCCAGCACACAGATTGCCTTTAAAAAAACAAAACTTCAGATGAATCTCTTTTTGTGAAATATTATTAATCATTTCCCTTCCAGTCTTCTAACAAATACTTTTCATGTTGTCAGATTATTTTCCAGTAATGCCTTGGAGATCCCTCACTCCTCAGACCACCACTTCTCTGCACAGACCTCCCACAATATGTATCTGGGAAGTATGTGTGGAGGGGGAGTTGAGCTGTTTCAGAACAACTGTGCCTCGACTGAAGCTGGACTGTGTCCTTTTGAATTTTGAGGAAGTTCAAATTTGGACATCTCTAATCCAAACCAATAAATCCATGTACAAATGTAATTCAGAAGCAGCGCTCTGAGAAATGTAGCAGCAGAGATGGACTTTAATCTGTCTGTTGGCTCTGTAATCTTAGTCATTTCTATTAAATTTAAAATTCATTTGCAATACTAGAGTGATCTGATCCATAGAGTGCCAGATCCTGTCATCCTTAGTCACGTGTACAGTTCCTTTCTCCTTGAGTAGTTCCATTGATTTCACTGGAGCTACTTAATATGTAAAGTACTACATCACATGAGTAAATGTGGCAGGATATGATCCTTTAATAACAACATGCAACCCACTGATGTTTCAACCTATTAGAATGTGTTGGACTATGAAATTGTCTTTTCTTCTCTCCGATAGATTGCATAGATTATATACATCTAACATTTAATATTTTCTAATCTAATTCCCACTGGCAAAACCCAATAAGATCCAAGATAGTGTCCATAGCAGGATAACTTGAGTCTCTTTTTTCCTTTAGAAAAGCCCTGTGTCAGCAGAACAATATTTCAATAAAAAGAGGTCTCCAGGGAAGAATCTCTAATATGGTAGGAACTAGGAAGCAAACTCTGTTGAAATTCTCTTGGGCAGAAAAGAATTGTTGTTCTTATCCTGAGCTGAAGATGTGTGCTCACTGAATAGTGAACACATATCTTCATTGCAGCTGATGTCACTTTGTCAGATCAAAAAACTATATTCAGTGTAGCTAACGCAAAGTACCTGGGGCATGCTATGTTTCCTACACTTTCATCATACAACTTCATAACTATTTATATCTATGGCATACAAAATATTTCAAAGCACAAAAGTAGAAAGCATGGTTGTATAAATACATATGAAGAGAGACATAGGAAATGTTATACCGCTATGTACTGCTTTTGTAGAAATTAATTTGTAAAAGGTTTTAGATAATACAGTAGCTTCTCTAAAATGACTACAAGAAGGAGAGTGAACTGGAAGCAACAGCTTCTTCTTTCTTGGACAAACTTCAATGTGATAACCTCAGTGGTGAAAGTGACTAAAAATTTCTCATTAGTGCTGTCCTATTGCAACCCAGGTCTCTGCCTGCTCTTTAAATAGCTCCCTCCTGGTTTTTGCTGCAGCTCTGCCAGCACTTGCCAGAGCTGCATGCCAGGGTGCACCCACTTACTTTAACCTCTGGATAACCTTGAGAAATTGGGGGGTTATGCTTGCACCCCCTTCTGAATTGTGGATGACTTTATGGTATCATGAAGTTACTGTACCATAGAAAGTCCACATATATAAATGAATTAGCAGGGCTGTGACATAGCTCTACCAGGCCAAACACAGTGAGCAACACTCAGTGATTGTATATTCAAAGAAAAATACTTTGAGATAATGGATTTATGCTGCCTGAGAGAAGAGACATCCTCCTTCTTTCCTAAGGGAAGAGGGGTTGAAATCAATAGACGGTTACCAGCAGAAGAACACAACAGCTAATGATTCCATCAGGAATCTACAAAGAAACTCACAGGAAGAAACTGCAGAGAGAGTCATTTTGTATCACATTCAGATGAGGGAGGCTGCTTCAGGAGCAGGGTACGCCATGAGGGTAGAGAACACCCCGAAGATATGCTAAGGGAAAGCAAGCTAGTGAGGGTCATAGCACTAGAGCAATCAGGTATCTTTTTTGGACCCAAAAGCCCAGTCAAAAAGGAATTCTGGAGGCTCAGTGAGTACTTCTGAACAGGTCGTTGAATGTCCAGTTCATGGAACTGCAGGAGGGATCACAGGCTCCTTACTAGAAGCTGCATGACCCATTGGGAAGCAACCAAACCGGCATGTTCAGCTCCTAGTCTTAGGGGCTCCAGGGGAGGGGTTCCATATGCTGGCCTGCCCCCGACTCTCAGGCACAGTTGCCCAGGGAGGTAAGTCCCTCGCCCCTCCCCTTCAGCCCCCTTTCTTGCAGCCACAATTCCCCCAGACCCTCCTCTGGATGGCACAGTCAGGAGATGCGAGCAGGGCAGTTCCTGGGGTCAGTCAATGGGCTCATAGCAGGGGGTTTCCCAAGAGATGGGGAACAGGTGGATTGGCCAGAAGATGGAGGTTCCAGGGGGGCCATCAGAGGATGGGGAGCTGTGAGGGATTAGATTGGAGGTGGGGGTTCTGGGTGTGATGGTCAGGGGGCAGGAAGTGGAGGGGATCTATAATAGGCAGGAATCCTGGGGGTGGTGATGGTCAGACTGGGGAGTGAGGGAGGAGGGTGGATAGAGGATGGGGCCCTGTACTATCAGGGATGGGGAGGTGGATGGGGGTGGGAGTCAGGCTATGCCCTGTTTTTCAGGGAGGTAGACTACCCCAGCCATATCTACCTCGCCCTCCATACTAATTTTATGTACCCAGTGTAGCCCACCCCTGAACTAGCACCACTCAAGCACTCAGCAGGTGGCTGTTAAGGGAGTCCTGTGGCATCCACATCTCCTGCTGTTGCTCAGCCTCATGTGGTTGGACTCAAGCTGCAACATGTGCAATCTATTGCCCCATTTCCAGCATTCAGGATTTCAGGGTTCATATATCTCTGAGTGCTGGGATGTGAAGGGATGCAATAGCAGGGGGATGCTCATGTTTTGACCAAACTATGTAGAGAAGCATACATCACATATACCTACATGGACGGTCTTGTTTTAGCATCTTGCTTTCCTCAAAGTTTACGTTTTCTCACTCTCATCTAATAATTTTAGTATTCCTTTGGGCTCTACTTTGATAGTTGCTATGCAACATTCAGGAGCAGTTTGGTAAAAAGATTCCAGTTCATTCTTACCAGTTTTTCTGTGCTCTACATTATGCAACACTCCTCTGCCGTAATGCTATATTAACTTTATCATCACTATAAGTTGGGTTATATACTTGCCAAGACACACATTCTCTGTGTGATCACACAGATTTTAGTTTCCCTGCAGAGCATACATCATAAAACATACCTCAGATGTGCTGTCAGAAAAGCTATTTGTATAGCAAGAGGTTGGTTAGAAACATTAAGAAGCCTTATAAAGGCTAGCAGATACAGTGTACATTCATCCATTTTTTTTATTTTGTACATTTCAACATACTTTAAACAATGGATCAGTACTCACTATGGGTCCCTAGTTTACAGTGGTGTTAGATAATATCCCTTTAGATCTATACTTTACAATTCCCACAAGTCAAACATCAGAATGCTACCTCTTATACAGCACCTTTCAACAGTAGAACTCAAAAGTGTTTTAAAAAGTATGCTCAAATACTCCACACCCCAATACTCGTGCTCAAATATACATATTGGCTGTGTCTACACTGCACCCCTTTTCCAGAAAAGGGATGCAGATTAGACACTTTGGAACAGCAAAATCTGCGGGGGATTTAAATATCCCCTGCGGTATTTGCATTAACATGGCTGCCGCTTTTTTCCAGCTTGGGAATAAGCCGGAAAAAAGCGGCAGTCTAGACGTGATTCTCGGGCAAATAAACCCTTTTCCAGAGGATCTTTTATTCCTACTTTCAAGTAGGAATAAGAAATCCTCCGGAAAAGTTTTTATCCTCAAGCCGGAAAAAAGCGGCAGCCATGTTAATGCAAATACCGTGGGGGATATTTAAATGCCCCGCGGATTTTGCTATTCCAATGTTCTACATTAGCATCCCTTTTCCGGAAGGGATTCCAGTGTACACACAGCCATCCTGTTCTAGATCTAGCATAAGAGTTTTCTAGTGCGTTTGTGATGTGGATATACACTTAGCACACGTGTAAATAACATTTATAATGAATGTGATGTACAAAGCCTTTAACTGTACGACTGACTTTAGTTACAGGTTTTTAGTTAAAACAAGTTGTTTGGAAGAGCAATCATTCTGGTAAAGGGGAATTATGCTTCACTAGAATTCTTTGAGGGGGTCAACAAATGTGTGGACAAGGGGGATGCAGTGGATATAGTGTATAAAAATGTCTTTAAAAAACAATAAGATCCTTCCTTTAAGCAAAATAAGCTGGCATGGGAAGAAAGGAAAGGTTCTCTCATGGAATAATAATGGTTAAAAAACAGAAAACAAAGGTTTGGAATAAATGGTCAGTTTTCAGAATGGAGAGAAGTAAATAGTGTTATCCCCCAGGGGTCTGTACTGTGACCAGTACTGTTCAACATAGTCATAAATGATCTAGAGAAAGGGATAAAGAATAAGATGACAACATTTGCAGATGATATAAAGCTACTCTAGATAATTCACTCCAAAGTAGACTGCAAAGAGCTACAAAGGGATCTCTCAAAACTAGGTGACTAGCAGCAAAATGGCAGATGAAATTCAATGTTGATAAATGCAAATTAATGCACACGGGAAAACATAATCCTGACTATAAATATAAAATGATGGGGTCTAAATTAGATGTTACTACTCCAGAGAGCCATCTTGGGGTCATTGTACAAAGTCCTCTGAAAACATCACCTCAATATGCAGCAGCAGGCAAAAAAGTGAACAGATGTTATAAATCATTACGAAAATAAGAGATAATAAGACAGAAAATATAATATTGCCCCTATCTAAATCCACGGTAGGCCCACATCTTGCATAGTGAATGCAGATATGTTCTTCATATCTCAAAAAATATTTTAGAATTGAAAAAGGGCAACAGAAATAATTAGGGATATGAAGCAGCTTCTTTCTGAGGAGATATTAATAAGATTTGGGACTTTTCAGTTTTGAAAAGAAACAGCTAATGGGGGATATGATAGACATCTGGAAATTCATGACCTGTCAGAAAATTAACAAGGATGATTTATTTACTCCTTCTCATAACACAAGAAATAAGGGCCACCCAATGAAATTAATAGGCAGCAAAAAGAAGTATTTATTCACAAAATGCATAGTCTCTGCCAGAGACTGGTGTGAAGGTCAAAACTGCAACAGGGTTCAAAACAGAACTAGATACGTTCATGGAGGATAGGTACATCAATGACCTTTAGACAACATGGACAGGGATGGTGTCAATGGGCTCTCTTTGCCAGAAGCTGGGACTGGGCAACAGAGGATGGATCACTCAATGATTATCTTTGGTCTGATGCAGTAGGTATGTTCTTTTGTTTTGAAAAGTTCAACTCTAGAAGAGACAGCGGCAGGGCTTCTGGCCCACATGGGTTAGAAAGGTGTGGGAGAGGGAAAAGAAGGAGAGACATTAATTATTCCTAAGAGCTCAAACTAGCACACTTCCCATCCTCCTCATGCCTGCTACAATTCTAGCAATGTGGGCCTAAAATAAATACATGCATAATCATATAGCTGGAGCTCTTATTCCTTTCTCATCCCTTTCTTGCCCTATTGTGTATCACCTACAGTCACTGTGTCATGTCCAAATGAGTATTGCAAATTCTTTAGGGCAAGCACCATGTCTGATCTTCTGTGAAGCACTAAACCCAATAAATCAAATGCCATATGACTAGATGTCAGGGCACTGGAACCTGAGGCTGTGTCTAGACTGTATCCCTCTTCCAACAGAGGCATGCAAATGAAGCACTTCAGAAGTGCAAATGAGCCCGGGATTTAACTATCCCAGGCTTCATTTGCATACTCTGATGCTATGTGGATCAGGCTCAGTGTCAAAAGTAAAAGTAAAGTGTAGCTGTGGCTCTGCCGTGTTTCTGCTGAAAGCGGGGGGCTTTTTTGGCAGATTCTGTACTCCTCATTTTTTGCGTCGGCAGAGGAATGCAGTGTAGATGTAGCCTGAGAGAAAGAGTAACAGACACAGGATGTTCCTTATTCCATGACCTCAACAAGCTTAGGTTTGGGCAAAGGGAAAGACTCAAGGTATGTCTAGACTACAGGGTTTTTTCAAAAAAAGGGTCCTTTTTTCGAAAACTTCCCCTGTGTCTAGACTGCTGTCATGTTCTTTCAAAATTAAATTGAAAGAAACCGGTGGTTTTTTCGACCACGGTAAACCTCATTTTATGAGGAAGAAAGCCTTTTTTCTGAAAGTTCTCTTTTGAAAAAAGATATTCTTGAATGCAAACAGGGCTTTTTCGGAAGAGAGCACCCAGACTGCCTGGGTGTTCTCTTTCGAAAAAGTGGCTTGCTTTTTCAAAAAAAGTGGTTGCAGTGTAGACACTGTCTTTCAAAAGAGGCTTTTTTGAAAGAATCTTTTGAAAAAGCTTCTTTTGAAAGAGGCTTGTAGTCTACCTGTAGCCATATTGACTACAATGGGAAATAGCTCAGATCCTAGATCTTCAGATCCCTTTAGAAAGGAGGGGGTGGGATAAGACCAGGTTCCAGTGTTTAGGTTATCCTTATTAATTAATTTAATTGGTTCAAGGTACAGTTTAATTGGATTCAGAGATAGCTCCTGCATCCCTGCCTTGGGAGTCACCCAAGTACCTTTGATGTAGACTGCAATGATAATGGCAATGCTAACAAGTCTTATACTCGTCCACACAAATCAAAGCGGCTTTGCATGCGGTGCACTCACTTATCATACTAAAGTTTAGTAACACAGTTAACCTCCTTTCTCCCAGATTAACAAATGGGGAACTGAGGCACAGAGAAAGGAGTGACTAGGAGTAACTTGAATATTGCTAGCAGCATCTACAACAAGGATAAACCTCCCCTGTGTGGCAACAGAGACCAGAGCGTCCAAGGGGATTGTCTGTGACTCGGGCTGTTAATGTGCCTGAGGGGCTTGCACTTGATGCGGTTGGTAGGTGAAATCAAAGTTTACAGCACATGATTGTTTCGAGGTTTGCAACTTGGTTTTTGTTGGAGTTTTTAGGGGGTGTTTTTGGTGTGCCTGGAGATTAGTATGGGTACTCTTCCACTAGTACTGGGAGAGTGAGATTCATTATAGACAGTGAATGGTGCCTCTATTTTCTTATGTCAGACATCTGAAGTCATATCATAATTACGGGATAGTTGTATTTAAAAAACAAGTATCTAAACACTAATCTGGCACAAGGATGCTTGAATTAACAAGCAGCTTAGTGTGAAATCTGATTAATTTAAAATTTAGACAAAGTCTTTATGTACAAAGAAAAAGTAAAGCAACAGCCAATTTCACAAAATGAAGCAGATCAACAGGGGTAGTAGTTTAGTCCAAACTAACTACTTTAACACAAGGAAAGCACAACAGAGGCCAGTTTCAAGTGAACAAGCTTTCTAAAGAACAATGCAACATCTGAAAGCTGCCAAAAAAATTTAGTTTAGTTTGAGGGATAAAGTGCCAAAGTTTTCTGGATACAGCTCACCACCTTGATGTTTTTTGGCACTAAAGACACAATAATTTCAAAGAGATATACAGCTTGGTTTAAAGAATTAATTAAAAATAATCAGAGGGGTTCTCCCCATCTCCTCATTTGTTATGATATTATGAGCTAATGCAATGTGCCAGGATTTAACACAGTGTAATAATATATGCTGTACTAACTGCATAACCACACTGAATAGGATCAAAATTGTATAATGTAGAGATATTTCATCTATTTCATCTTCCTATAGATATCAAATTATGTCCTTTAGCACATACCCTACTATTTTATCCCATCATTTTATGGGTCCTGTGAGCTGGATTTACTGCTTTTCTTTTCTTTTTTTTTTTTCATGCTTTTTTGCCTCACGAAATTTTTAGGAATATTCTCTCAAACAGTAACCCATTATTTCCTTTGGTGTTTACTCATAGTAATTTTTGCAGGATCTTTCACAATCTATTTTTCTATATTTTTTCTAGAATTATAAGGCTGGAAAAGACCTCAGGAGGTCATCAAGTTCATCCCCCTGCCCAAAGCAGCACTAATCCCAACTAAATCAACCCAACCAGGGCTTTGTCAAGCTGGGATTTAAGAACCTCTAGGGATGAAGATTCCATCACCTCCCTAGGAAACCCATTCAAGTGCTTCACCACTCGCCGAGTGAAATAGTTTTTCCTAATATCCAACCCAGACCTCCCCTACTGTAGCTTGAGACCATTGCTCCTTGTTCTGTCATCTGTCACCTACTGAGAACAGTCTTTCTCCATCCTCTTTGGAACCTCCCTTCAAGAAGTTGAAGGCTGCTATTAAATTCTCCCTCACTCTTCTCTTCTGCAGACTAAATAAGCCTAAATCCTTCAGCCTCTCCTCATAGGTCATGTGCTCCAGGCCCCTAAACCAATCAAACCAGAAACTCAATAGCACCGCAATTTCTTTGCCATATTCATTTATTAATTAATCTATTTTCTCTCCATTATTTCTATTCCATGTTATGTTTCTCAAAGATCTCCTTCTCCTTAGCCTCTTGGGCTAGCATTAATTAATTCTGTAAGCTTTGCTTCAGCTAGCTTTGGCTGCTTTCCATTTTTGCATCTCCAAAAAAGAGAGGAAGAGAAAGAGAGACCCTAACCCTTTCTACTTTTCTCCCATCCCTTGTCCTGGGCACTTTTTCATTAAAGCAGATTAGCATAACATTAAGATGCCAGTCTCCCTTTTCAGGGGAATTTTACAGAATCTTGTGCCTCAGATATTATGTCTAACTGATTGTTCTTCTACATTAGATTATTGAATTCCTCTATGTCCTTATTTGCTCATTATTTGCTTGCTAAGGGGCTGATCCTGAAACCTGTACTCACATTTAGTCCTTACTCAGATGATTGTAGTTAAGGGCACTTCTCAAGTGGATACTTATTTGTATAAATAAAGCTGCAAGATCAGACCCTAAATCTATTATCAGAGCTGCACAGAAAATGCAATATCCACTCCACAGGGAACTCTGATAGAGGCATTTCAACACTTAGTTTCATCCCAAAAGGACAAAGTGAAAATTCTTACAGAAAGAAAAGTTTAAAATGAGTTTAATTTACTAATGTCTAATTGAGAGTGAGACTTGTGCTCCCCAACCCTCAAATAGCCAATAATCCAGTATTTAAAGAACTCATCAAAGGTGTGGGAGAGCAAGATTCATGGAGATTCACCTCACAAACTCAAACTAGTCTGCAAACAGGAGTTCTTGTTTTCCAGTCAGCTTTATTAGTTAATTCCTTCCCATCAATATGCAAAAAGTGTAGGTTAACTTATCGTTTGGTTGAAGTGTCTACATTCTGGATTATATAGTTGTTGTCTGCATAATTTTATATCGTCTTTGGTGTTTAGCATTGCCAAACGTTACAAACAGTATATTTACTACCCAGCAGATAGCATTATTTAAAAATGGGTGAATGAATGCTGCCCTCTAGCTCTTCTTGTTTTCAGTAGGCACAGTTATGCAAAACTTATTCAAGGTGATCATCCTTATTTACACCATTAGTCCCATCGAAGTCAGTGGAAATATTTAAGAGAAACTTTGGATGTTTTCACTGCAATCAGATGGCATCCCATTTAGCCACAGTCAAGCTAGTTTGGCTCTAGCTAGCTCAATCAATAGCTAGATAGCCTCAGAAGCATGAGCTATACTGCCCTTCCTGGGATCCTGAGCACATATACAAGGATCTAGCCAGGTTCAAGTCTACTCTTACCTGAATTAGGTAGATCAAAGCTAACTCGGGTATATCTGCAGCTGCTGCAGTCACACCTCTGATTGCAGTGTAGACATACCCTTTGATTGGAAAAAGTTTTTTCAAGGTCAAGTCCATGAACTGGGATGCAGTAGTTTGGGGGGAGGGAAATGCCATAAGTATTTACAGTGTTAGATCGTGACTACCATTGGACTATGCATGTTACTAAGCTCTATATCCTGTAATAAAATGTTTTAAGGACTGTGGCCTAAGGGTCTGATCCTGAAGATTTGCTCAAACTCTATTTGTCGTTAATGGGCATCTTGCCTGACTATGACATTCAGGAATGGACCTTAAATGGGACTAATCAAATATACAGTCAAGGGACATTAAATGTCTCTTTTCAATGCAACTGCACCAAATGCTTTTGAAGAGAAATCAGATGCTGAACTATACGATGATAGCTAGGCAGCCACATTTAAGCTAAATTGTAAAAGTAAAAATTTGGCATGTTTCTGAACAGCTGCACTAATTGGGCCAGATTCTCAGTTGATATAAATCCATGTATGTATGTTGACTTCAATAGAACTGTCCTAAGGCACACTTTTGGGGAGATCTGACTACTGAATTTGATATAGTCTTTTGAATGGGGCAATATTTGTTGTTTAAATCATAACGTTTTATTACTTAATTTCCTGCTGGTACACTTATTGTTAGGATTTCCTTGACTCACTTTCACTGATTTATTAGAGTGCTAGAGGTATTTTGGGTAGAAGTGGTGTAACAATAAAGAACAGATATTTATTATGTGTGACATCATGCATAATTATAGAAACATATTGGGCCAAACTTCTTGATTTTGTTCAAAGGAAATCACATGCACACACTCATTGGAATGTAATGTAAAAGGCATCATGCATTAATACCACATGCTAGATATCTAAACTGGAGCACTTCATAAAGTGTTTTTGGCCGTCAGAATCTTATCTAAGTTTCTGCATAAAACTCAAAAATTCCTTTTTTTGATAACAGCTATTCTAAGACTCAGCAATGAAAACCCCTTCAGTATATCAGGCTTGGGAATGTGATAGACCAATCAGGAAAAATGACACAATTTATGTAAGAAAAGCTGAAAAGCAGCAGTTATTTTCAATCCAGCTGAGACTACAGCTCTAGTGAATTGTAATGCATGGTTAGGGGTTTTGAGACTTTTGCATTCATTCATGTCACTTTCACTAACCCATGAACCCATGAATGAAGGGCACAATTAAAATATCTATCTGCTTCCACATGTGTTCCCCATCTTTCCCAAAAAATAATAATCCTCCCTAAAATAAAATCAGCATCAGATATTCTGTGAATAAGCCACCTGGAAAGCTTAATGCTCTGTTGTATCACGTCTTCCTTACAACTGCTTCTCAGCAGAAATTAAACATCTTGTGGACATGTACCCAAGGAGACTGCTGTGACAGTATATTATAACTGAACATCTAAATGGGCTATTACTATCTCCTACATGTTGTAAGAAAAAAGATATAATCCTTCCAGGACACACATTGCCTTGGTGTAAACTGCTTGTTCTCAAAAATTTCCATAATACATTACACAGTTTTACAATTATCTTTCAATTTAACCCATGTAGCAGGACATAAGTTGGCTGACTTCCATAAGATTCTGCAGAAGTATTGCGGATGTCGATCTAAATTTGCAAAAACTTATACACTCACATAACTTTACCCACTGTGAACAGTGCACTTCAGTGGAAATTGCACTTCAGTGGAAATATTCACAGATTAAGCATGTTCTGTGCTTAAGTTCTTTTTGGTACAGGGGCCTCAGACTGTGAAATCATCAGTGTAGAGACTGTGGTTACCTCTAAATTTCTACAGTGCCTAGCATAGTGGGCCTAAATGCTCACTGGCATCTCTTGGCACTACCATAATATATATTTAATCATTAAAATAGTTAATTTACATGACTATAGTTGCAATCATCATTTTCCATCATATGTATAGTAGCCCAGTGTCTGTGAGTCTGAAACGCTGACGTACACAGCCATGCCCCTGTCTGTGTTCGTCAGCGCCCCCCCTCCTCTCCCACTGTGGTGCTCAGCTGAGTGCTGTGCCCCTCAGCCAGGCCGCCATGGGGGAGCCAGAGGCTCAAGGGGCCATTTGGGCTCCCTCGCGGCATCCTGGCTGAGCAGGCAGCACTCAACCGAGCACCACAGCGAGAGGGGAAGAGGAAGGTGAACGGAGCGGGAAGAGATGGAGGGGAGAGGAGACCGAGACCGAGACCAAAGTCTCAGGAGAGAAGACCAAGGTGGAGGAGAGACCTGAAAATCCCATCTTATGACAGGCTAATTGGCTAGTTTTAAAATAATGCTTAGCTAGAAAAGGAATTTCTGTATTTATCAATGTTGCTGTCTCTTGTCAGCTGATTAGTAGACTTTAAGAATCATATATCATGTGCTGATATAAGATGCTAAGTTAAAATTGGGTCCTGGTTGACAATATTTCAATAGTTCCTTGTGGAGGAAATTTTTCAAAACTGACAACTTTTCATGGGGTTTGTAAGTTTTTCAAAATTTACAAACCTTTCATTGAGAAGGCTTCTCAAATCCAAGATGAAATTTGTGGTCAAAATCAAAGACTCACACTCCAAACAGGCTTATTGGCTAGTCTGGAATAGGCCTGTTTGGTTTTGCCCTGAAATCCCATCTTGGACTTGAGAAACCTATTAGCTATTCTCTGGTGGATGAGTCTCTCCCTCTCTCGGAATCCTCTACTCTTTTTTGAGAAAGAGGAATGTTTTCCAGACAGCCATATTTAAAATATCATAAGGTCTTTGGGAAAACAAAAGCAAATAAAAACATTTCTGATAGGATTCTCCTTCAGAATGATATTTAAAAATATTCTTTTTAGTTTGTAACCAAAATTTTGTGTTTTAAGTGAAATATAATTGAACTTTTAAGTCTCCCCTTTTTCTTTGTACATTTTTCTATTCATGACTGTCTCTCTGTGTATGCATGGGCAGGAACAAGGGGCATTGGATGGGAATTCTACCTGTTATTTATTTTGGAAATATCAGGAAATATACTAAGTCCCTGATCTAGCAAAACTGGATAATGAGGATGAACGATTAATGTCATAATAGGCTAAAACCTGAGTTTCTGCTTTCTCAGGCCTCTAGTGAATATGAGGCTGATGCATGGTGTTATGAAATCACATTCACCAGAACCACTCTTTTTAACAATTGGCTACCATTTACACTACTGCTTTCAAAAGGTTATTTAAAAATGCAATTTAAATTTGTCTGTGATGGATATTAAGCATTATATGCTCAGCCCTTCACCAATACTTCCTATGGTATTTGTGTCACCAAATGTTTGGTATTGGGCTGAAATATTATGTTATTTTGTTGTTTGTTTGTGATCAGCTTGAAACAAAGCTCTGTTTCCAAACATGCTCAGAGGTAATGGGCTGATTCTATATCCAAATGCTTATTTTTCCAGTAGTTAAACCATTTGTGGTTTGATGTTTGGATTTGGTCATTTTCAGAGAGGGAATTGTGGGATTCAAGCAACAAATACACAAATGAGTTAGGATCCAATGAGAATAAGATGAAAGGGGTAATATATTTTGTTGGGTCACTTTTTTGCTGGTGAAAGAGATAAGCTTTTGAATTTACATAGAATTCTTTGTGAACTCTTCTTTAAGTTTGGGAAAGTACTCAGACTGACACAACTAAACACAAAGTAGGATAGAGTGTTTAGCACAGGTAGTTAATATGCATATTGTAAAAGACAATTCAAGTGGTGAGTTAACATCTTTGCAATCATAGGACTGAAAAGAGGCTTGATGGGTTATAGATTTCTGTAAGAATAAAGACTCTGAATGTATGGTTTCAGTCCATAATTCTTAGCATCTAGCAAAGCTATGAATTTAAGCTCCCAGGCTCTTCCTTAGAAAGTGGTTTACAGGTGTCTTTTGGGGATGAGGATTGAGAGGTCAGATATGGAGTGGTCTTTCTATGAAAAGTGGTCACCCACAAGTGATATGGGATTTATTGTATTTTATCATTTAAAATCTGATGCTTTTATCTAGAACTTTGATTTGGAACCAGTTGTTGCTAACTTCTAAATATCTCCTACATTTGCATCTGTGTGTGAAATATCAAACAAATAAAAAAGCCCCAAATGCTCTGTAGTCGGATGGTCTAATATTAATCAAACTCCTAATGAGATAGGGGGGTTATGGAGCTCAAAGAGCTCAGCTGTCCAAGCTGATGGGATATTTACTGCAAGTGGAGAATATATTGGAGCTATATCAGAGGATTGGAAGAGGATCAGATAATTTTGATAGAACTCAAAGATAACTCAGGTCATACTAGAAGATGAAAGAGGATTAAAAGAAGCAGAGGAGTGAAGGGAAAGCTACAGAATGCTTTCACTAAATTCAGTTCTCTTGGGGTTGCAGAATAACTGCATTAGTAAGTGTATTTGCGGAAGATCTGTACATTATAGTCATTAGATAAGGGAGAGTGAAGAGCTAGCACACCAGTTCAGATAATGGACTACTTCTTAGGATCCTTATGAAACTTGAGTGATTAGTAGAGTTCCTTTAGGACTTAGTGTGACTTGACATCTGATATTTTCTTTATTAAACAGCTAAGGTTTCATCTATAGAAAAATCCTATATATTTAAGACAGATGATAAAGGACCATATAAAAATAAAATGGGATTCTATGTAAATTAGTTTAAAAGCCTGTAGATTTTTACAGGAACATGTGAAAATTAAGGTGTGCTGAAAGCTATCTGTTGTAGAAATTTAGTCATTTAGAGGCATCTGAGTAGTTGATGCTACAATTTCATCATCTGATGGAAACAAATGAAACATTGACTTAGTGGTTCTCTAGCATAAATTCCCAGTATGTCTGAGCTAGGAAATCAAATTAATAAGATTGGTGACATCAATAAAAGACCCATTTTCAGCAAAGCTAATGGGCATACTTCAGGGTGAATATCTGTCACAACCGTGACTTCCTTGACAAAAGAATGACTTTTGGTGGGGAGAGATTCCCCTCCAAAAAAAAAAAAAAAAAAAAAAAACAGGCCTGAATTCCATTGATACTAAGAACTACATTGATGTGGCACTTTAAAAGATCTTAAAGTTTAACTTACCCAATTTTAAGACCCTATTTCCTGCTACAGTGGTGGCAGAAGAGACACTAATGTAAATGAGAATCAGGTCTATAGTCTTTGTCACTCTGGACAGCTCACTACAGAGCAAAGCTCCTTGTTAATTAACAAAAACAAAACAAATTAACCTTTGTTGAGAGGTTTAGATGGTATTAAATGTTATTAATCTATTCATTAAATACACTTCATTGTTTTTAAAACAAGGGATATTTGCTGTTTCTCAACGGTTTCTTTAGACAGTTACTCATTCCCACGTGAGGGTGTACACATACTTTAAGAGAGATCAGACCCCAATACAAGTGGGTTTCACCTAAAAAAGCTCATTATATAATATACTGGTTAGTCTCTAAGGGTATGTCTACACTACCCCGCTAGTTCGAATTAGCGGGGTAATGTAGGCATACCGCACTTGCAAATGAAGCCCGGGATTTGAATTTCCTGGGCTTCATTTGCATAAGCCGGGCGCCGCCATTTTAAAATCCCGGCTAGTTCGAACCCCGTGCCGCGCGGCTACACGCGGCACGGAGTAGCTAGTTCGGATTAGGCTTCCTAATCCGAACTAGCTGTACTCCTCATTCCACGAGGAGTACAGCTAGTTCGGATTAGGAAGCCTAATCTGAACTAGCTACTCCGTGCCGCGTGTAGCCGCGTGGCACGGGGTTCGAACTAGCCGGGATTTAAAAATGGCGGCGCCCGTCTTATGCAAATGAAGCCCGGGAAATTCAAATCCTGGGCTTCATTTGCAAGTGCGGTATGCCTACATTACCCCTCCTAGTTCGAATTAGGAGGGTAGTGTAGACATACCCTAAGTGTATGTCTAGACTGCGTCCCTCTGTCGGCATAGGGATGCAGATTAGGCAGGTCAACATTTAAATATCCCGTGCTTAATTTGCATAAAAATGGCTTCCATTTTGCTGACTCCGCAATTTGAGGAGGTTTACGGGATCTGTTCAAAAAGGCTTTCTTTCTCGACAGATCCCCCTCTAGACTACCTCTTTTTGCTGACAAAGTGCTGAGTTGGCAAAAACGGTGGCCATTTTTATGCAAATTAAGCACAGGATAAATCCCCACTTCATTTGCAATGTCGACCTGCCTAATCTGCATCCCTCTGCTGACAGAGGGATGCAGTCTAGACATAGTCTAAGTTGCAACAGGACTGCTCATTGTTTTTAAAGTTACAGACTAACATGATTACCCATCTGAGACTTTTGGAAGTAGAGAAGTTATCGATAGAAAAGGATCTTCACTGTGCACAGCAGATATTCCATTGTGTTGTTTATGTAATCATGACCTTGATTAACCAAGCAAATAACACACATGCTATGATTTGGTGAAGGAATCCATTATATGCACTTTATTCATACCATGTCTAGAAGGAAAACACAAAATATTCGTTCATGCTCACCCCAACCAGTGGTTGTCCACCTGGGATGTCTCTCCCCCTCTCCATCCCCCATGCACACACACTAAGCTATTCATAGTGGGATTGAGCTTTTAAAATTTGTTTATACTGACACTCAGGGAGGGTTCATACATATTTATGAAGGTTTGAACTCCCTTTTCCTTATTTAAACTTCTACGACCCACTACTTTTGAGATGCCCTGGTTTTCATAGGTTAACTCATTAATTCCATTTATACTCAATATTTGCATAACTTTATTGCCTTAGTAACAGGTGGTTACTGAAGAGAGTCTCTCACATTTCACCTTGACTACCAAGGATCATCTTGTGGTATCTACTGTCTAAGCATAGACATTATCCAAACTTAGCAGTCATTTTGAAAGCATCAGCATATCACGAACAGATATAAACTCAGCAGGTGTATTACTCTTGCAAATATCCTAAAACCTAAATTTGCTATGTGAAACATCTTCCAGTCTTGTAGGCCTTCTAATACAACATTAGTTACTGGTTACATATCACTACGTCTATACTGCAAGAGCGTGTCCACACTGCTATGTGTTTTTGCGCCAGAGCTTCCATGGCAGTGTGGATGCTCTCTTGCACAAGAAAGCTCTGATGGCCATTTTAGCCATAGGAGTTTCTTGCACATGAATCCCTGTTGCCCGTCCTCACTGCCTTCTCGCGTAAGAGCGCTTGTGCAAAAGGGCTTATTCCTCGTGGGGAGAGGAATAACTCTTGCGCAAGAAGCCCTCTCTTCTGATGCTTTACTGTAAATTTACTTGCGCAAGAACACACATGCAGTGTAGACTGTCCACGGGTATGTCTACACTACCCTCCTAGTTCGAACTAGGAGGGTAATGTAGGCATACCGCACTTGCAAATGAAGCCCGGGATTTGAATTTCCCGGGCTTCATTTGCATAAACTGGGCGCCGCCATTTTTAAATCCCTGCTCGTTCGAACCCCGTGCTGCGCGGCTACACGCGGCACGAACTAGGTAGTTCGGACTAGGCTTCCTAGTCCGAACTACCGTTACTCCTCATTCCACGAGGAGTAACGGTAGTTCGGACTAGGAAGCGTAGTCCGAACTACCTAGTTCGTGCCGCGTGTAGCCGCGCGGCACAGGGTTCGAAAAAGCGGGGATTTAAAAATGGCGGCGCCCAGTTTATGCAAATGAATCCCGGGAAATTCAAATCCCGGGCTTCATTTGCAAGTGCAGTATGCCTACATTACCCCGCTACTTCGAACTAGCAGGGTAGTGTAGACATACCCCACAAGTTTTTCAAAAGAACAACCATTCTTGCACAAAAAGCCTGCAGTGTAGACATAACCCCACAGTATCCCCAGGCAAGTAATTTAAGATTAACTATTGTGCATAACAGTTAGTGGTTCTTAGCTAAAATTTTTACTTCTGCATTTTTATTGCTATGACTTTTCCCTTATTTTGGTATGATGAGCAGCCAGTCTGAGGCCACATATACACTGGGGCTGTGTCTATACTGGCACCTTTTTCCGGAAATGCTTAAAACGGAACAGTTTTCCGTTATAAGTATTTCCAGAAAAAGAGCGTCTACATTGGCAAGATGCTTTTCCGGAAAAGCCCTTTTTCCGGAAAAGCGTCTGTGGCCAATGTAGACGCGCTTTTCCGCAAAAAAGCCCCGATCGTCATTTTCGCGATCAGTGCTTTTTTGCAGAAAAGACTACTGTGCCGTCTACACTGGCCCTTTTCTGGAACAGTTTTCCGAAAAAAGGACTTTTGTCCGAGCGGGAGCAGCATAGTTTTTCTGGAAAAGCAGCTGATTTCTTGCAGTAAATCGTCACTGCTTTTCCGGAAATTCAAGGGGCCAGTGTAGACAGCTCGCAGCTTATTCCGGAAAAGCGGCTGCTATTCCGGAATAAGTGGCCCACTGTAGACACAGCCTGGGATATGTAAAGCTCTGGTAGTTGCAGTGCTGCTCACAAAGGGCTGCAGAGAAACCCCTATTGTGTGTCCACACCGTGTTCCTTGTGATGGTGAAGCATGTCCACATTAGCAATGCAGAGACCAGTGCATTGTGGTAGTTCCTTGTTGAGGCTCAATAAGGACAAGTGCACAGTTCTGAACATGGGATGGAAGAATCCCGAGCATTGTTACAGGCTAGAGATCGACTGGCTAAGTAGCAGTTCTGCAGAAAAGGACCTGGGGATAACATTGGATGAGAAGCTAGATATGAGTCATCAGTGTGCCCTTGTAGCCAAGAAGGCTAATGGCATATTAGGGTGCATTAGGAGGAGCACTGTCAGCAGGTCCAGAGAAGTGATTATTCCCCTTTATTCAGCTCTGGTGAGGCCACATCTGGAGTATTGCATCCAGTTCTGGGGCCCCCACTATAGAAAGGATGTGGACACATTGGGGAGGGTCCAGTGGAGGGCAACCAAAATGATTAGGGGACTGGAGCACATGACCTACGAAGAGCGGTTGGGGGATTTGGGTTTATTTAGTTGGCAGAAGAGAAGAGTGAGGGGGGATTTGACAGCAGCCTTCAACTTCCTGAAGGGAGGTTCCAAAGAGGATGGAGAAAGGCTGTTCTCAGTGGGGAGGGATGGCAGAACAAGGAGCAATGGTCTCAAGTTACAGTTGGGGAGGTCTAGGTTGGATATTAGGAAAAACTTTTTCACTAGGAGAGCAGTGATGCACTGGAATGGGTTACCTAGGGAGGTGGTGGAATCTCCATCCCTAGAGGTTTTTAAGTCCCGGCTTGACAAAGCCCTGGTTGGGTTGATTTAGTAGGGGTTGGTTCTGCTTTGGTCTCTTCCAGCCCTAGGATTCTATGATTCTATGATTCACTGTGCAACCTGCCACAGGGTAGTGTTTACAATGCTGCATGGAACAGTCAGTGTCACATGATGCAGGTTTTCCAGCCCTATTGCTCCATAGTCATCCTGCTACATTAACAGCGTTTTTTCAACAAAAGTCAGGAGAAAGTGGGGGAGAGTGTGACAGGGAATGTGAGTGTGTGTGTGGGGAGGGGCAGGGGGGAAGATAGTGTGTTTTGTGGGATATCAGCATGCTGTTTTGTAAGTTCAGACAGCTGCAGGAAAGAACCCATCCTGAGACAGTGGAAGGGGAAACTCTGATATCTTAGCCCCCTCTTTCCTCATCTCCTTCCCTGGACCAATGCATATCCCTCACACTCACACAAACAGATGCCTGCCTTTGTATTCAACAGCACCAGCATTTTATCTGAATGGTTTGCTCTGTGTCCTGGAGCAAATCAGCACAGCAAACAGGTTGTCAGAAACAGAGCTCTGAAAGGAGATATATACATGCCTAAAAAACAGATGAGTCCCACAAACAAAGAGCAGAGATGATTTGAGGGATTATGGGCCCCTCCTGGAGGCCATTCAGAATGCAGCAATCATTCAAGTGTCCTCACTGGTAATCTAGTGCTGTATCCAAAGTGCATCAAGCTCTACACTTCTCATTGAGATGTTTTACCTAGAGCTCAGCAAGTTCAGAGCTAGTGCACACTAGCACTCAGTATGGACAACCTCAAGAGTTACAATTCTGGGAGTTTATTTACTAATAGTAACTTGCCAGTATAGACTTGGCCTTAGAAATACTCCTGTAACATGCCTGATCTAGAAGTTAAATATTAAACTTTCTACTTTACAGTTAAAGTTAACTTGCTCTGTTAAAATGAACTTCTGCACAATCATCATGACAGCTGCTTTACAAAGTAACATCGCTCTATCTTTCTCACACACATGTTTCATGAGCTCCACAGAGCATGTTTGGAAAGCACCTAGTGGGCACTACCCTCAGTAAAAATTCAGAAGGGGCATTTTCCATGCCTGAAAAATAAACATTCATAGATTTGCATCCTCCCCTTTGGCAGTGATAGTACTGTTTGCATACCTGTATGGCATACCACTTTATGCCTCTTCAGTAAACCCAAAAGTGAGCATAGCAATTTAGTGGTAATTATAAAATAATGGCTGTGCCCCCTGAGGACTACACTGCAAAATGAAATTACTACTCTGGTGTATTTATTCATCTTGACAGTTGAACATCATTAGCTTCTCTGAATTTTGTAACTAGTTTCCCACTTCAACTGTTCTGATTTTCCAGCTCCATGCAAGGATGCATTCCATTCAGATGTCAGTATCCAATGGCTGTACTGATGTTGCCTTGTAGGAGGAGGAGCACAAAGACTCCCCACCATTTTAATGTGATCGATTAAGCAGGTGGTGGTTAACAAATTACAAAAATTAGCCTTTAAGTCTCTAGTGAAATTTTTAAAAGCCGTAGGATGATCTCTTGCACAAGAAGTCAGTGTAGACAGGCAACAGGCTAAAAGGGCCATCAGAGCTTTCTTGCTCAAGAAAGCATCCACACTGCCATGGAAGCTCTTGCCCAAAAGCACATCTCTTGCACAAAAACACATGGCAGTGTGGACGCGCTCTTGCGCAAGACCTTTTGTGCAAGAACTCTTGCACAAAACAGTTCTTGCACAAGAAGCCTGCGTGTGGATATAGCCAGTTTAATGTAGCAAACTGCAAGTTAGGAAAACTGATCAGGCTTCTGGGAAAATGGACATTATCTTAAGAAATCAGAATAGTCCTAGAGATATTACAGCAGGTGCTATATCTAAATGGAAGATTAATGTTAAGCCATCTGCCTTGTATTTGATGCTAATGTCAAGAGGCAGACACAGGAAGAAGAGGACAGCACAATTGTCTCACTGATGTTAGGAAGAGAAAGTTGGAAGCAAGGGAGGGAAAGCTTTTTGCAGAGGAGTATTACAAATGTTAAAGTTTCAATACCTGCTTTATAAAACAAGGAATGGTACTTGACTTAAACTACTTAAGTAGGACCCAACATAAGTTAGATGTAATGTTTCAGATGCTTATGCACATTTTGAGTAAGCATCAGTTGCATGTTATCTGTTCTGTTTTAGAATTTGATATATTCTTTGCATTCCCTTCCCCTCCCCAGAATTAAAAGTTGTCCTTCTCTGTCACTTTGAGGGTGGGAATTCAATCAGGAGAGAAATCACACTGAATAACTCAGAAATTGTAGAAATTTCATTGATGAGAAAACTACATGTTCATGTTTTGTGACATCTAGCATGAGTATGTGTGCTAAAAAACAGAGTGTAGCCTCTTCTGCACAAGCAGTGAGCAGGGCTTGTCATTCTGAGCATGTGCCTTGAGTGTCAGATGGCAGGTATTCCGGATGGCTAGGCTGTCCCTAGAGCACATAAGGCTGTGGTCACATTCTGTTCTTGCTGAATGTTGCAATGGTAATGCTGCTAGTTCAATGATAACTAGCATAAGTACATTTCCTCAGAGCTGGGAGTGCGATTCCTTTCCCGAAGTTCAGGCAGAACCACTGGCAGATTTTCTGGACAAGGACTCAGGAAATCTAGGTTCTATTCCCAATCTATCACTGGCTTATTGAGTCACCTTTGCCAAGTCATTTCCCCTCCCTGTGTCTCAGTTTCTCCATCTGTAAAATATGGATAATGATACTGATCCTCTTCTTAAAGTCCTTTGACATCTACTTATGAAAGTGAAATATAAGAACTAGCTATATTAGTATCAAGTATCAGAGAAGTAGCCGTGTTAGTCTGAATCTGAAAAAGTGGCAAGGAGTCCTGTGGCACCTTATAGACTAGCAGAAGTGTTGGAGCATAAGCTTTCGTGGGAAAAGACCCACTTCATCAGATGCATGTAGTGGAAATTTCCAGAGGCAGGTATAAATATGCAGGCCAGAATCAGGCTAGAGATAATAAGGTGAATCCAATCAGGGAGGATGAGACCGACTTTTTGCAGCTGATCTGGAGGTGTGAATACCAAGATATTAGTATGTTATTGCTGATATTGCTTTCCTCACTAATGCATAATTATGTCATTGTGGGGTTGTTTCTAGATCACAAGCACCTTTGGATAGAAGCATTTTTATTTATTCTTCTGTATCAGAAGTCCTGGACACACTTATGCACAGGCTTACATCCAAACATGTAAATAATCCTATTGAAGGAAACTGGCCTACTTACATATTTAAAAGTTAAGGATTTACTCCAGATCAGCAGTCCTATATCGGGGGAGGGCAAAGGGCCAATTACCCCAGGGGGCTGGGCAATTCAAAAGGGCCTGTGGGTCCAGTCGCCACTGCTGCTGCAGAACAGAGTGGCTCTTAGCCCCACCCCTTAGATTCGAGGCCCCGCCCCTTCTGAGAGTAGGGGCACTGAGCTGGGACCCCATCCCATGTTGCCCAGGACCCTGCAGAGGCTGTCAGCTCGGCTGAAGATCAGGGCCTCATTAAAATCTAAACTAACACAACACCCATTGTGGTAGCATCTATATGCTAAACTGACATCATGATCAGAGTCTGGTTTTTAGCCCCCTATTCTCTTCCTAAAGATGATAAATCTGATGCAAAATCATAGTGCCTTTTCATTGACTTTCACAGATGTGGAATCAGGCCCTACATAGCTTTGTGGGTTTTGTTAATGTGGGTGTTAAGAGTTCCTTGTCTTCCATTGTGGCATGAAGGCTGTACCAAATGGGGTGAGCTTTGCAGTTTTCTCTCAAGACAGCTAGGTTTGGATACAATTTTATTTCCTACAGTAACCCATTTCACTTTCAGGGTCATTCCATATTCTTCCCAGCCTGTGTTTTCTCAGTAGAAGTTGAGGGAGCAATCCATATAAATTTTAGTAGATTGAGCAGCAGAGATAGTAATTCTCATTTAAAATGGAGCCAAGCAGATATGTGCTTAATGTTTCAGTATTATGTACAGCTGAACCTGAAATAATTTAATACTAACCACAGAAGAAGGTATGGAACATTTGATCTGAATTTTATTATGGTTACTGAACCATGTTATTAAATATTAATAAAGATGGATTTTTTCTAATACCTTCAACAGTTGGGCTGAAAAGAGTTCTATGCACCAGAAACTTCGATTTAACTGCATACTGGAGAGCTGTCCAATGTTTCAAATGTTGGCTGAAGTAACTAAACAGGCAACATCAGCACAACTAGCAAAGAAAACAACTCTGAACAGCAGAAACAGAAATAGATTAAGGAGATGAAACTGCTAGCTATGAAAAGGAAACACGTTCATCACTTGTCAGCAAGGTCTGCAAGAAGAAAGGAAGAAACCCTGGTTCATTCCCAGATTAGAGACATATGGAAGCAGTAGTATGCTGCTAAAAAATCTTAAAGACTTCCTCAACATTTTTGCATGTCTGCCATTAGTATATAGCCCCTTGGATGGTGACTTGGAGTTTGACTTGGGAAAGTTTGACTTTCCTTGATTGTTGGCTGTCTCCCCCTAGCTTTTGCAAGAATGGAACAAACATGGAGTGCCCTGTAATGATTTATTAATCTTGTCAGTTGATCAGCCTTAGGAATATTGCTTCCAATAGAAATATTTGGGTTTCGGGACTGATTAAGCAACTGATTAATGTAATTCAGGCAGGCAGGTGGAGATAGGTCAGGGTAGTCACCTATCAGTTAACATTGTAGGGAACAATAGTAAAAGACCCCCAGAAAACAATGGCAGCACAATTACAGTATCAAAGTAATCCATAAAAGAACTGTGCAGTGGTTGCTGTCTTAACTGAAGATTAGAGACACAATTTCAACTTCCAGGTAATTAGTTTCTGAATACTCACAGATTTTTCAGTCCTCCCCATGAAAGAAAGAAGGCTGATTACCTGTGGAGAAACTCTTGGGAAGTAACAATAGCAAACTCTGATTGCTTTTTTTCCTCCTGTATTTTATTGAGACAGTGTTGTGAACAAGAAAACATATATAACAAGATGGTGCATATGTTTCCTAATCATCTAAGGCCAGCTCAAGAATGCCATGAAGGCTCATGAGACAGAAACCTAATTCTGAATACAAAAGATACTGCACGTACAACAAAAATAAAGATTAAAACTGTACACGGTAGCTTTGAATTATTACCATTAAAAGAGATTCTTTGTGGGAAATGAATTAAAGTCAATTTGTGCAAGTCTTACTTAGGTAAATCTGATTCTCAGTTAAAGCAATGGAAGCTTTTCCTTACTAAAGACTAAGGCTTGTATAACTAGAAGAGTTCAGGAATAACTATTTTAAGCCAATAATAAAAGGATAACATTTTGCACTTATCAAGCCTGGTATCTCAATACACCACATGTTAGTAAATAGATAGCAAGGAACTAGGTATTAATATTGTATAGATGAGGAAATGGAGGCACAGACATGCCCAAGGCAATACAGATTATGGTAAAGCTAAGCGGGGTGGGGAGCAGGTATTCTGATTTTGAATTAAACACTACATGTAACGATTGACACTTGGACGGGGGTGGGGGTCTATTTACCAGACCACTGATAGGATTAAAAAGCAATTTTCTGATTTCTTGAGGTTCTTTCCTGTTTCTCTTCTCCTAGTGCAATGTGTATTTGGGCCACCTTCCGTGTGGCTATAGAATCAACCTTATCTTTAAATGGTCATAGTATAACTGCAAAATAGATTAAGAAGTAGCAATGAGATATAAGATGTACTGCTTTTACTCTTCATACTGTGCCACCGATGACAATCACCCACTCACAGAAGAGCACCTTCCACCCACTTTCCACAGCACTTGCTATGATAATTCTTCCGAGCATAAATATGCCCAGTTTTTACCGTGAAACCTGGGTATGTAGGAGTCCCATAATGCTCCAAAATGTACAGAAATGTAAATATTAAGGATAAAATATTAGCTCCACTGAAGTTAGAGGCAAAATTCCTACGGATTTCAGTGAGTCCAGGATTTCATGATAGATTAGATAGCAAGCTATTCTTTTGGGGGGAATTATGGGACTCACCAGCTGGGCAGTTAAGGCACTGTACCCCTCAGTGGAGCACTTGAAGATGTGATTTTATCATTTCCTTCTTGACCTCTCTCATTGCAAAACAGTGAGAAATGGATACTAATCTCCCATTAAGCACACGATTAACTTCTAACGGGAGAAATTCATAACAAATGAAGCTCATTGTGTTGAAGGGCATTGTAATTGAACAGCAGCAAGTGATGGCTTTTCCTGGAGGAAAGCAAACAAATTCAGCAGTACAGTAATGTGTTCTGGAGTGACCATGAACTGCTAAATGAACACAGGTGGTTGTTTCCTCTGAGAGCTGTTCATAATAGACTTTAAATTAGCACAGGGAGGCATCAGCTTTAAATACTTTTGAAATCTCACAAGTGTGAAAGACTTCATACATCATAACTGAAATAATGGAAGGTGATTAATAATTGTCCTTTACCTAAATGAGTTGCCAGATGCATTCACTCTCAAGTGTGAAAAAATAATCTAGAAAAAAATCGAAGTCTTGATGCAAAATCTGTTCACCATTATTTTTGTTAATCCTCTACGACCCATGTAGTTTAAGATATGATACTACTCCGTAAGCTAGAAAAACTATTCACTGATCTTTTGAGAGGAGTTCAGGGAATTTTGGATTTAAAGAGATGATCTCATTCACTAGTCCATCCAGTTTCACTTCTTTCTTTCCAAATATTGCCATAATGAACACCCATGCAGAAGTGCCTCTTGTTTTAGGAATGTATCCTGAAGATACTCATTCTTTCAAAGATGTTTCAAAATACACTCTTCAAGCCAGAATAATTCTAGGAATGTTTTCCCTTGCCACAGTTAGTTTATCAAATAAAAACAAATAAGAACACTACATTTCCTTTTCCCCTTTACCAGGAAAACCCATTTCTTTCTCAACCTCTCCCCTCTTGGCCCAGTCCCTTCCCTTCCCACAACACACTTGAGCCACTTGAGCTGTGAAACCCAGTGGTAAAATGATGGCCTCTTCCTTGCCCCAAATCCCCATTAGTGAATGGCCAACAGAGGATATCAGCCTACTGCTGCTACAAGTTATCCCATTGGTCAAGTGACTCAACTGTGTTATGGGAGACTTCTGCAGGCTGGGGGGGAAGGCAGGGAGAATATATTGCCCTGCCTGATGGAACTGTTTGTTTGCCACAGTTTTTTCTTAGCACATTATATATTGTCACCTTTGCAAGCTGTGTAATTGCTCTGAGTCACATGCTATTATTTCTGTTAACTGATTGAATGACCAACCCATTCTAAGGTAATTTCACTTGAGATAATTTCATTTCATGGTTGTATAAATTAAAGTTCAGCTCTCAATTTAGTTTTCTGCTGAAATTCCATATGAGCAAAAACTTAATGGTTCTTCACTCCCCTCTCTCCGATTCCCCTTACCTCCTCCCCAAATAAATAAATACACAGATAGTCTGGGCATTGAGGACATTCATATACTTAAATAAGCATCTTGGGAAAAAAAGAATGAAAATTGTAATGAGGTGTGAACATGGATGATGCTAAGTTCATGGGTGAAATGAGAGATTTCATTAAATGTTTCCCATTATGGGCTGAGGCTCATCATAAGGTTGCCATTATTCTCAGCTTCATTGTGATCATAGTTTTACATTGTCCTCGAAAACATAAAAGTGACATGGAAGAATATATGGTAATATAACCCTTCTGCCAAGTGGAGCCAGCAGTTCCTGGTCTGGGTTCAATATCTAAGGGTTCTTCTCCCCATCCATCCAACACAGAACTTGCTTGAGCCCTCACTCAGTAGCCCAGAAAATTCACACATCAACCCTGTGCACCTCTGGAAGGCAATGCTTACCCATTTGCAAGTACAGAGTCTGAGTGTAGGAATGACACTTTTAATAAAAGGAAGAAAATAACTTGGCATTAATTTGGGAAAACACCACAAACAGGGGTCATAAACAGAAACCACGATTAAAATTCCTGCCCGAAGTAAGTTGGACAGTGCCCGCCTGCTCAGTGGTCTCTGCCACCACCCTGCTGATTGCTTGTTGCACCTCTCCATCACCTCCCTGTCATGCCACCACCACCACGTTGGCCTCTCGTAACTTTCCTCCATCGCCACCCTCCTGGCCTCTTATTGCATCTCTCTGCCACCACCCTGTTGGCTTTCAGTCTCCACCCCCTGCCATCCACATCTTGGCTGAGATTTCTGCCCATTCGTCTCAAGTATTTTTAGCTCCCAGGGTATGTCTACACTACCACCCTAGT
Source organism: Pelodiscus sinensis (assembly GCF_052426305.1). Lineage (NCBI taxonomy): Eukaryota > Metazoa > Chordata > Testudines > Trionychidae > Pelodiscus > Pelodiscus sinensis. Next base: position 183,187,371 of record NC_143052.1, read on the forward strand.
TTGAACTAGGGTGGTTAATGTAGGCAACTGAAGTTGCAAATGAAGCCCGGGATTTAAATATCCCGGGCTTCATTTGCATCTTGCCAGGCACCGCCATTCTTAAAGCCCCGGTAGTTCGAACACCGTGCCCGCGGCTACATGTGGCACGGAGTAGGTAGTTTGGATTAGGCTCTCTAATCCGAACTACCGGTACTCCTCATGGTACTCCTCGAGAGAGCCTAATCCGAACTACCTACTCCATGCCGCGTGTAGCCGCGGGCACGGAGTCCGAACTACCGGGGCTTTAAAAATGGCAGCGCCCAGCAAGGTGCAAATGAAGCCCAGGATATTTAAATCCCGGGCTTCATTTGCAACTTCGGTTGCCTACATTAACCACCCTAGTTCGAACTAGGGTGGTAGTGTAGACATACCCCCAGTTATTTCAACTCTTAGCAAGCAGAACAGAAGAAACACGGCTCCAATACAACGAACATAAGGCTCTTCATGATGCCTATTTAGCTCTGATATTTCAATTGCGGGGGAAACAAGTCAAAGCAGACATCCAGGCAAGGGAGGGTATGTTGGCTCCTGACCAGAATAAACTTCTCTCACTCTCTCAGGGTATGTCTACACTACAGCGCTAATTTGAACTAACTTAGTTCGAATTAGTTAATTCGAACTAAGCTAATTCGAACTAACGCATCTAGAACTAAAAACTAGATTGAATTAGCGTTTTGCTAATTCGAACTAGTACGTCCACATTAAGTGGACCCTGAAGCGGGGTTAAGGATGGCCGGAAGCAGTGCCGGCAGTGCATCAGAGGAGGACTGAGAGCGTGGAGATGCTGTCTCAGGCTAGCCGAGGGTTGTGCTTAAAGGGTCCCGACCCCCACCCTGGACAGACAGTTCTCAAGGGTGCCCCGCTTGCAAAGCAGTCCTGGCTTGGAGTGTCCTGAGTGCCCACACTGGGCACATCACAGCACTCGGCCATCAGCTCGGCTGCACTTGCCGCAGGCTGCCATCTGGGGAGAGGGGCAATTGGGGGGCTGCAGGAGAGCTTCCACCCCCAGAAGCCCGCAGAGCCAGCCCAGTCCTCCCCATCGGGGGCTCGTGCCACATTCCTCACTCACGTCCTTCCACTTACCCTTCCCTAGCCCCTCTTCTTGATGTACAAAATAAAGATAACGTGTCTTCCAAAATGGAATCTGTCTTTATTGAACAAAACTGGGGGAGACTGGGAAAAGGAGGTGGGAGAGGGGAAGAGAGAGGTTGGGAGAAGGGAGGGCAACTAAAATGATCAGGGGTTTGGAACAGGTCTCATATGAAGAGAGGCTAAAGAGACTGGGACTTTTCAGCTTAGAAAAGAGGAGACGGAGGGGGGACAGGATAGAGGTCTCTAAAAGCAGGAGTTGGGTGGAAAAGGTGCATACAGAAAAGTTCTTCATTAGTTCCCATAAAGAAGGACTAGAGTACACCAAAGGAAAGGAATGGGTAGCAGGCTTCAAACTCGTAACAGAAAGTTGTTCTTCACAAAGCAAAGAGTCAACCTGTGGAACTCCTTGCTGCAGGAGGCTGTGAAGGCTACAACTGGAACAGAGTTTAAAGGAAAGTGAGATCAAGTCATGGAGTGCTATTAGCCAGGGGGTAGGAGTGGTGTCCCTGCCCAAGGTTTGTGGAAGGCTGGAGAGGGATGGCACGAGACAAATGGCTTGGTCACTGTCTTCGGTCCATCCCCTCCAGGGTCCCTAGGGTTGGCCACTGTCTGCAGACAGGCTACTGGGCTAGATGGACCTTTGGTCTGACCCAGTACGGCCATTGTAAGCTCAGGGCTCAGGGTCGGGGGTCTCAGTGGACCCCCTTGATTCTCTTGCACACCTGATCCTGGGTGGCCAGGCTGGCAGCTATCCTGCCAAGTTGGCCACTTTCCTGTGCCTAGTGCAGATCTCGCACTAGCCCAGGTGGGTGCCCGCCTCTTGCGGTCCCGGGCAAGCTCCCAGGAGCCGCCAGCCTGGTCCCGAGAAGAGGGGGAGGGCTTGGGGGCATCGGGTGGGTGGCTCGATCCGTGCCAGGTGCAGGGTCTGCTGGCTGGGTGCTGGTCAGGTTTGCACCTGGCACGGGCACCGTAGCCAGCCCGTGCCCCTTTATGGGGTCTGGGGCCGGGAGGGAGCAGTAGACTTTCCCTGGTGTTGGCCAGAGTGGCCACCAGGGAAAGCTGGGGAGGGCTAGCCTCCCACTAGTTTGAAGTAAGGGGCTACACAGCCCTTAATTCGAACTAGCTAGTTCGAACTAGTCTTAATCCTCGTTGAATGGGGATTACCTAGTTCAAACTAACGGAGCTCTAGTGTAGCGCCTATGAAAGTTAGTTCGAACTAATATCCTCATAGAGCTCTGAAAGTCAAGCCCCTACGTTAGCAAGATTCTGCTAACTCTGAGCCCTTTCCTTTGGCACAGTCCTATTTTTCTTTATTCCCACAAAACTGCAAACGTCAGTAAGCATATTTCAGTTATCCCTGCATTTCATACAAATACATCTAGTGTTGGGTCACAAATTAAGCAAAACAGAACTTCATCTGCTGAATATCTGACAATCTAAGCAAAGCAAGAGCAAATTATATTTATATAGACTCACTCAGGGTTTTTCCCTTCCCCTCCCTTGCAGATAGCTATAAGGGATGCATTCCTTCAGATTCTGCTTACAGTAGTTTGAGGCAAAGGCAGGGATATACACGGAAAATGGTAGTAGGAATGGCTTTGGAAACATACTATATTTTTTTAAAGACAGCTTGTCTGCAATATGTAGTAGCTATCCTGAGGAATTTTGCAGAACCTTCTTTTCAGGATATGCTTACACTCTTTGAGAAAGGAAAATGGATTTTTGCAAAACAGGATAAACAAATTTGTAGTCACTTTTCAAGTCCAAAGATAACTCTAGTCCCAGGCGGTCAGCATACCTCTAGAGTCTTCCAAAAAGCCAGATGTTGAAGCTGTGAAAGATTTTTTTTTTCTAATTCAACACGTGTGTTCCACAACTTCCAATTCAAACAGGAAATGAGAGCAGTATAATATTCTGTATTCAGATGAATACTATCTCTAATTCCGTTGGCATTTTCTTGCTGGTTGACTGAATAGATCGTAACTTTCAAGGTGGAAGGAGAAAATACACACAGTGTTGTTTTAAGAGAGAAAAGACATTTTTAAATTGGAATGATTATATCTGTGGCATCACTAGGGTGGCCCATCTTGGTTGGGATGGTCTCTCTTTTAAGCTTGGCAATCCCTACTTTTTTTGCAAAAGTGGGCACTTATCCTCAAAAGTGGGCACTTTACTCAAAAATGGGGTGGGGAGTGGGAGGAACTTGTGGGCAGGGGTGAGAACTGATGCCAGCCCCACACAAGGGGCAGAACTCTGGCAGTAAGAGCTTGAGCAAGCAGTGCCACCACCCCCATGTGGGGACAGGGAGACAGGGCCTTCATGTACAGCTGAGGCCAGCACTGTGAGGGGAGAGTAGGGCTCAGGTGAGCAGTTCAGGGTAGCCTTGCGCTAGCCCCATGCAATACCTGCTTTCCCTTTTGAAAATAAGGTCACTCTCAGCATCTATAAATTAGCACTCAGCAGCATTGTACCTTATTTTTCTAGGAATCATATTGAATTTTCATATGTTATAAGATAATGTGGATGAGGGGCATTGCTTGAAGACTTTTTGAAAGATGCCTCTCTCAAATTTAAGGAGTACTTGGGAAAAGAACAAAAACTTAGAAATTCACTAAGGCATTCCACTGGTTTTTACCCACTGTGGAATAGACAGCACATGAAGTATTTTCATCAATGAAAAATGTATTCTAGTTAAGTCATAGGATCCTGGTTCATCAGGCAGCAAAAGCATGTTTATAACTAAGCATAAGGGTGTTCTCACTGATTCCAAAAGGGCTAAACACATGACTGTGAGCCAAGCACCTTACTGAATTAAATTTGCATTCACTTTCTCACTACTAGTGAAAAAATTTATTGAAATTTTTCATAGTTCAGTTTTGAACTGGGTAAGTAAAGTTTTGAAACTTGGATGAAGTTACATGCTATTTATTCAGGTCTATTGATTAGCTACACATATCATACAGTCAAGAGGGTTGGAGGACATTTGGATTCACTTTCTCAAGTTTTTGCAAGAGCAGAGATCAATTCTTAGAGCATATAGCCCAGTATATTCTATGCTGGTGATGTTGGATCAAACAGGGAATTTTGCCGGAACATAGCGTTTCCACATGGGGAATAGCCATTTTATTTTGTTCACTGCAAGGTTTAAAATGTTAAAATAGTGAGCGTGTAAAATATTTATATTATACAAACCAATGCAATAAAAGAAAAATACCATTTGAGCCCTACTTGGTAACTCCATGTTAAAGTATGGTTCCCAAGTTGATGTGATGTTTCAAAAGATGGAGCATGTTGAGGTATTTTTTGACGTCAGTATAGCTCATAAGCTCCCCTTAGAGGTTATGTCTATAGCACAGTTTATGTCGGAATAATTTATGTTGTTCAAGGGTGTAAAAAAACCACATCTCTGAGCAACACAAGTTACATTGACATAAGTGGACAGGACTAGGTATGTGGGAGAGCTTCTCCCACTACCATTACTGCTGCTGCTCCTGGGGGCTGGAGTAGTTAAGCAGACAGAAGAGCTTAGAGCAGATTCATTAGAGAGCTTATGGGATGTAATAGTATAGCCATGCCTCATATGCCAGGAAGTGCCTCTGGTTTTCATGACTTCAAGCTCTGTGGCCATTCTGTAGCTTTTGTTGTGCTCATTTGTTTGGAGAGTTTTTTGCAAAATATTTTAACACATTGAATTTAACGCTTATGTCTGATCAGCCTGTCTCTTTAAAAGATGATATGCAGATTGCCTCAATATGAACAAGTGAACTTGATGTAAAATATGCTAATATAATTCAAATGATTTTTAAAGTGCTCAGGATTTCTACATTAATCTCTATGCCTGTTTCCAATTGAAAACTCAGGCACTACTCAAATTCAAACCGGTAACAATTACATTTAAATTATTAGTGCCCTAACAATTACTTGAAAGATCAGGGGTTTTTACAACAAATGATGTTATTGCTCTGTGATTGTTAGAGAATTTTGGAAAGGGCAGCAAATTTTTCTTTCACATTTCTGTAGGCTCTGACCATCTCCCATCAGATTCCTAATTTCTACCTATCAAAGAAAGGGAAACCCTGGTGTTACCCTCTAGGCCTTAGTGGAATGTACCTCCTCATGCAATATCTATTTTACTGTGTTCTTGCCTAACTCCTTGCCCTCTTCTCTGCTAGCTCTGATTACCAAAGTAAAAAAATGGCCTCAAGGTTTATGACAGAAAAGTTGCCTCCAACTGCCCTTTCAATAATTCACACCACAGATTCAATTACTGCAGTCAGATTAATATAAATGTACTGAATTTAACAAACAATACATATACAATGTTTACTAGCTGGCAACATAGCTAGAATTCCCTGGCCCAGAGTTGATTTAAAATCAGAAGAGCTTTTAACTTCAATAGAGCTATGCATTAGTTGAAGGTCTGGACCCCTGTGCTGAAATGGAAAGAAATGGTATTTTGAACACCTATGTGACAAGTCATAAATGTGAATCTACAGCTCACCAGCTTGGCATGTAGCAATGTCCCATTTGGCCACTAGGACAGTGCGCAGAAAGTCCAAGCGTGCAGCTTGGTGTACAACTTGGAAAAGCAGTATGTTAAGCCATACTTCAGACCTTTCAGTGTGGTAGCATTTTCTGCACACAAACTTGCAACATAGCAACATTGAGATCAACCTGGCTTAGAAACAACTGACTATGGACCGGTCTACACTACACAGTTAGGTTAAATGACAGCTTAGTTGTGTCAGCATACACACAACATAAGTGTGTCCCACTGTTATAAGTGGTCTATTACACAGATATGATAACTCCACCTCCACAAGAGCTGTAGGGCTTATGTCAGTGTAGTTAAGGTGAAGCAGTGCAGTTACTTATATTGGCTTTTGGTTGTCTTGTCAATTTTCAGGCCCAATGCTGGAGCCATGAAATTGACAAGAAAGCCAAACAGCTAGAGCCTAACTGCCCGGGCTCCCCTCCCCAACCCCAATCCCTTGTTCAAGAATATACTGGACCTTTCTTCATATTGTCCCAGTGCTTCTCAGATACTTCAAGGTGGATAAATGATGTCTTGATGATAATGACACTAATTAAGGGGAGGGGTCTGGCAAAGAAAAGGGGATGGAATTGGCTTTTTTAAATATTTTAGGGATTTTTGTGCTTTCACTTCTCTTGTAGTAGGACATTAAGAAGTGTGGAAGGACTGTTCTTAGGTATACTGGTGAAATTCCATATCACTTGAGGCAAAATTTTACCAGCCCACACATGGAACCCCATTGAAGTCAAAAGGATGCAGAGGTGTAAGAACAGAATGTGACTCTTAGGCGTTGTCAAAAAATTACCCCATCTATATTTGTTATCTCAGCTATATCCTGAAGTAAAAAATCAACATTATCCTATATAGCGGTTTAGCTGTGTTTTTATTTCTGAAATTTTGACTTCCATATCTTTCATTCTAGAGATCCTTCTGGATCTCAGTACTCTCTTCACTGTGTGTAGCATATTAACATGGGTAGAAAGCCATTTGATAGCTAAGGCCAAGGTTTTCAAGTATAAATGCCTAAAAATTAGGCTTTAAAATAATTGATCTGACTTTCAAAAGTACTGAGTCCCCACTAAAGTCAATGGGAACAGTGGCTGCTCCACACTTTTGAAAATTAGGCCATTATTTTGGGAGTAGAAGTAGGGACTAAAGTAGTCCAGCCGATGTTGAGGGACAAAGGGGTCAATTGCCCTGGGGCCTGGCAATTTCCGAAAGCCCCAGGCCCTTTAAACTGCAGACGGAGAGCCGTGTGGCATGCTACATACAACTCTAAAGGCAGCAGAGAAGTGGAGGGCTGAGTGAAGGCAGGTGTGGCATGCCCCTGACCCTTCAGACCAAGGCCTCACCCTTTCCAGGAGTGCGGAGTCAACCTCCCCTGTCCACACACACACACACCTTGTACAGTGGCCCAGCATGGTTGTTGGCTCCCCTGGACCCAGAAGACAGATTTTGGCCTCCTGTATTATGAGAGCCTTAACCTAGGTTCAGAAAAAAGTCAATTCCAATACCCTATTATTTTCTTCAGGCTCATGAGTATCAGAGAACATAATTGGAAGGTCAGGATATGTCTACACTACAGCGTTATTTCATAATATCTTATTTCGAAATAACGCATCTACACATGAAATGCATTTCGAAATAGCATTTTGCTATTTCAAAATAGCGTGTCCACACTGAGTGGACACTGAATCACATTTAAGGCCAGACAGAACTAGGTCTGGCAGGGCATCAGGTCAAGAGTTAAGTTGTGTGATTTCTGCCTGAGGCTATCTGAGGCCTGTGCTTAAAGGGACGCCCTCTTCTTCCCGCTCCCCCCACTCCCACCCCCGCATACAGCCGGTTCTCAGGTTTCCTTGTTTGCTTGTCTACCTCGTGAGGGACAGCAAAGCATTTTGTCTGTGCATGCTCTGGTTGCTCTCGCTCGGGACATCACAGCACTCTGCAACATGGAGCCAGAGCTGCCCCTGGGCACTCTGGTGCTTCTTGTGGACATGTTGCTGCAAGCCTGGCTGCATTTTTTACAGGCTTCCATCCATGAGGCCCATTGGGGGACTGTCAGTATTCAGGAGGCCCTGTAGGAGATCTTCCACCCTTAGAAGCACTAAGAGCCTCCCTGGTCTGCCCCACTGGGGGCTTGTGCATCATTCCTCCCTCACGTTCTTCCACTTACCCCTCACTAACTCTCTTTCCTGATGTCAAATAAAATACACATATTTTCATGAACACAAACTCTCTTTATTTAACAAAATGGAGGGGTGTAATGAAACTCTGATAAAACTGGGGAAAGGAGGCAGGAGAGGGGAGAAGAGAGGGTGGGAGAGGAGAGGGTTAAACCTGGGAGGAGGGAGCTGGTAGGGAGAAGCAGGGAGAAGAAGGGGGATGGGAAGATCAGGGCTCAGGGTTGGGGGTCTCGCCGGACCAACTTGATTTTCATGCGAACTTGCTCCTGGGTTCGCAGGTGGACTTTGGTGGCCAGGCTGGCAGCTATCATGCCCTAGATGGCCATGTTCCCCCATCTAGTGCAGAGATCATGGATGTTGGGGGCATCCCCCCCAAACCTGAATAAGATCCATGATCTCCACCCTGGACCAGGGGTGGCTGCCAGTGGTTTGCTGGCTCATGTTTTGAGGCCACTGGGTCAGGGGCTGTGACTTCTGGATCTGAGCTGGCAGACATGGAACTGGCATGGGCTCCAGGGAGGGGGAAGGGAGAAGAGTGTTCTTGGTCGAGGCTGGAGTGGCCACCAAGGCACACTGGGAAGGCTGGAGGGCCCCTATTTCGATATAAGTGTCTACACATCACTTATTTCGAAATAGCTATTTTGAATTTGGCGTTATTCTCCGTGGAATGAGGTTTACAAAATTTGAAATAAGTGCTGCACTATTTTGAATTAATTTTGAAATAGCGGTTTGGCTGTGTAGAAGCTAGTAAAGTTATTTTGAAATAACGGTTGTTATTTGGAAATAACTTTGCTGTGTAGACATACCTTCAGCTAAAATTTCTAAACAAATCAGTGGACAAAATTACAACAATAGTCACTAATAGAATTCATTGTGATTACTGATGTTCCATTTTCCAATAGTCATCCTAATAATAGCGTTAGTGGGAGGGATGATTTATGTAAAAAGTAACAGTTATTTTGAGGATTTAAAAGAGAAAATATGACAATCTATCTCCTCCCCCACTCCAAAAATAAATAATGGAAAGGAGGGAGACTGGCCCTTTGCTTATCACCATTTGTGATGAAATAGCATAAATATACTGTCTCTTTTATGGCCCTTAACATTTTGTTTTCTTTCTTTTTTTCCTAGTCATAGTACCGCTAGAGCTCTATTTTCCAGATATCAGCCAGATGACTCAAACCAAGCATCATGACCAGTTGCTATCATTGAGAGAAGCCTTCCTGGGGACAGAGACATTGATTCTTTATCCAGAAAAATTACAGTTCCAGTTACAGAACAAGTCATTTAGTTTCTGGGATGTAAAGTCTGTAGAAAAAATTAATTGTCAAGGTTAAGAAGTTGGCAGGTACCTTTAATTCACTGAAACATAGAATTTAAGTGATATAATCTTATGACAGGAATTGGTTAGTCGGAAATTATATGGACTATACATGACAACTGATTTTATTCTGTAGCCAGAGTAAGTGTCTTTTTGTCTTCCACTTTTCACTCGGTATCTCTAATACTTTTTCCATTTCTGTTTAGAATAATGTCAATGAAAAGTATGTATTACACAGGCATGAAATTTAAAGTATTAAACTGGTATGGATATATTTGTTGAGTGATTTAGAAAAAAAAGTATTTTTCTTTGGGGATGTGAATCTTTGGAGACTTTCCTGATATTGCCTTCATTGGTGAATCAAGTCTTCCTTTAATATCATCAGACTTACGTATGCATATTTTAGAAAAGGGGATAGAGCATCCATTCACATGCTCTATGCATTCTTGACATAAAAAAAAACAGATAAGTAATATTTTATTTTTGCCCATATATAATCAAAATGCAGCAAGTTTTCTTGCATAGAAACCAGGTTACTCAAAATCTCAAATCATCTTTAGAACCTTATCTTTCTGGACACATCAATAGGGTCCAAAATATTGCTATTCAATAAAGGGGAGAGGAAGAAAAAGAGCTGAAGTTTCAGTGAATTAGTATGTTTGCATTCAAAGAAATATATAGGTATAAACCTTCAAATACTTAGTTCTAGCATATCTGCTAATGCTATTCCTCTCATGCACTACCACTCAGTAGAGATGTGTTAAGCAGATTCTCCTCTTTGACCGGGGAAACTCTGGGCAGTTCAGTGAACAATGTGCATATGAGGCATTCCATTATAATTCACTCAACATAGTTTCTCATTTTGGTTCATCAAGATTTTAGGTATCTCTTTTTACATCAGAGAACTGGAAAATGTGAAAGTTAACCAGATCATTAAGGATACATTCTATACAATTACCTCAGTGGTGGGATTTTTGGAAAGTAATTTAAATAAGAGAAATTTGCTAACTTATTTGATATTTAACATGTGTTGTTTCCTGCCTCCTCTGCACCCATCTCACACACATGCACTTACCCTATCACAGCATTACATTTTGAAAGCATTGAAATTGCAGTGCATTCTCAATTTGTCATATCAGCATATGCCTGTTCCACCTCAAGAGCACATTTTCATAGTGTGCTGACAGTTGAGAACTATCCTTTTTCTTAATGTTCCTCAAACGTCATTCCGTATCATTTCCCTACCGCTGCCTACTCTATTTACATTGTCAGCTTCTTGATTGGTAGGTTGTTCATAATATAATCAATCCATAAAGTTCAGAGATTAGCAACACATTACATGTCAAAGGGTGTCTATAAAATATAAAGACATGTAGAAATATTCCAGTATTTCATTATTGCATTTTTCATTCATGCATCATTCACTTCTCATCTGAGATTTTTAAAAGGATTCTTTCTTAGGTCCCAATCCTGCATATATGCACATACCTCACTTTAAATATTCGAGAAGTCCCACTGATTTCACATGGGACAGGAGACAGATAATTTATAGTGAGCTGATTGAAACTTTATTGGGGTATATATGTGCTTGTGTGTGTGTGAGAGAGAGACTGAGTATTCTGTTCAAATCAAATCTGCAAAGTAAGTCAGGTTCAAAAAAAATTCCCAGTATGGAGATGGAAAATTGAGAAAAAGAAATGAAGTTATTAAAAAGAAACCTTACAATGTTTTCAAAAAAGAAAATAGCTCACTAATTTAAATTAAATAAACACTGACTAAACATTTTGCAATCCATATGAAATATTTAGATTGTCCTGAAATGAAAATAAAAAAAAGTTTTCATTCAGATATATTTTTTAATTTTTCATTCCAGTTCAGACCAGGGGAAAATTTTGAATTCAATATTCATAGGATGGGAAAACCATTTCCCATCCAGCTCTATTCAGTTACCATGGAGTCTAATTGAAGAAGACTCAGAGGGAAAGAAAAATTAAAAATGATAATTATAGCAAACTCTTATACATAAAAATTTCAGTGTTTTATAGTCTGATGTCATACCTGCTAATTCTGGAATCTGCTGCTGTGTCTCTTATTGGGAATCTTCCTTTTCCAGTCAAAGAATGTTCTTGGGTTTTTTAGTCCTGCAAGATCACAAGCTATCAAACATTAATGTAACATTCATCAATGAAAAAGTAGGTCTCTGTCCCAGCTCATACTTTTGCCTTTCCTAGGCCTCCAGCCAATGTAGGCAGAGGGCAGGTAGACTACTCAGAGGCACATGATAAATGAGCATGTCCAATAGATTATAATACAAATTAATTACTGTATAGAATATCATTAATATTGTCAAAATATCATGATAAATAAATTCAATTTATCACATGAATCTCACCTATATGTGTGAAGGAGGAGAGGGGCTGAGAAGGGTAGCCAGATATTCTCAGACTATTACCATTAACCTCAGCATTTGTTAGCAGTTACTACCAAATGTAATCTGAGATCTTGAAGTATGAGCTATTCTAAGAACAGAGAACTATTATTTCATAATGTCTGAATTACTGCAGATAACTACAAGTGAACACTGATTATACATCAAGTACTCATAACATGTGCAGTGCTAATTGCTGACCGGAACAGCAAAATGCTGAGTATGTGCCCTACCCATTGAAGCCAATGGGAGCTCTAAACCCTTGTTTCCATACAGTATTTAGCCCTCATTCTAGTCACCCAGAAAACACAACAGAATTTTGGCAAATGCAGAAAAGAAAATGAAGGAAACAGTTTTGATTTGTGAGGTGTCATAAGTTCTTTTTCTGTCATCTAAGGATATGTTCTGTCTTGGGAAGACATGTTATTTGCTGTGAATTTTGGATTATGCAAATGTCCAAGGGGTGGGAGCTGAAAGACTGCATGAGCAGCAAGAGGTTTTGCACTTTGCCCTGGAATTTTAGGAAAGACTTGTTCCTGGGAACTGGCCATTAATGTTGGGATGAGAATCTTGGAAGAAATGATTGCCCTGCAAACTGTTTATGACAACCTGTGTTAAAGGAATCGTCTGTGTCAATAAATCAAGTTCCAAGTAGAATGAAACCAGACTTCGTCACTGATTCTTCCTCCATCAGGAAGCCAACAAGCAAGCTCTCAGACGTCTAGTACTGCTCACAGAGCGGTTGTGGAGAGGACAATACAATAATATAGCCAGGGAAAATTGTTCAATTGTCTGAACATTACAAGGTGTTTGCTCCTACTGGGGTCCAGGAGTTGGGCAGGTGTAAGCCCACCCACATCTAAAGGACCCTCCCCAGCCTACAGGGAGAATCCACAGAGCCCTGAACTCCAAGGCTACACTGCACTGCTCTTCCGGAAAAAGCTACACAAATTGCAAACCACAATTTGCATAACTTTTTCCACTTTTTTTTGAAAGCAGCTTTTCCAACATTTGGCCCGTCTACACTGGGCCAAATGTAAATCTTTTTTGGAACATCCCTTCTTCCTCATAAAATAAGGTTTACAGGGATGCTGAAAAAGCACAACTGCTGTTCTGAAAAAAATTTAGGAAGAGCAGATGCATTCCCTGGACACAGCAGAGTTTTTCTGGGATACCTCTGGTATTGTGAGAAAACTCTGCAGTGTAGACATAGCTCAAATTATTACAGAGGACAAATCAAAGGAAAAACAGGGACAGGTGTGAAGGTCAAAGGGCTAAAATGAGGAAACCAGATGGGATACCAAGCAGAGAGCTCTGGACAGTGCCCACTGCCCCTTAAAGGCATTGAGAGAGCCAGCGGACACCACCCAGTGGAACTCTGCCCAGATACATGAGCTGATACAGGAGTGAAAATAGGTTCCACAGTTGCAGGCCCCTCCCTCATCCAACCTCTGCTCCCTGGTTTTATAAATAGCCATCTTAGCTACAGAGTGTTTGCTAATAAGGGTGAGAATTACTTTTAAATAACGATGTCTGTGTCCCTGCAGAAATCATTACACATGTTATGAATTGTAGATTTGAAGATTCAATATCTAGAAGGGACAACTGTGATCATCTAGTCAGACCTCTTGTATAACAGAACTGCCCTCAAATAATTCCTTCAATATATCTTGATTTGAAAATGGAGAGTGATAGAGAATCCTTCTTGACTTTAGGTGAATTGTTTCAACGAGTAATTGCCCTCACTGTTGAAAGTTTCCACTTCTTTCCAGTGTGAATTTCTCTATGTTCAACTTCCATCCCCTTGGATTTGTCTGCTAGACTGAATAACTCATCATTAAATATTTGTTCCTAATTTAGCTACCTATAGATTACATTAAGTCACCCCTTAACCTTCCTCTTTGTTCAACTGAATTGAGCCCCTTGACTCCAAGGCATGTTTTCTAATCCTTGTTTCATTCACTTGGCTTTTCTCTGAACACTCTCTAAGGGTATGTCTACACTACCCCGCTAGTTCGAACTAGCGGGGTAATGTAGGCATACCGCACTTGCAAATGAAGCCCGGGATTTGAATTTCCCGGGCTTCATTTGCATAAGTGGGGCGCCGCCATTTTTAAAACCCCGCTCGTTCGAACCCCGTGCAGCGCGGCTACACGGGGCACGAACTAGGTAGTTCGAACTAGGCTTCCTAGTTCGAACTACCGTTACTCCTCATGAAATTCAAATCCCGGGCTTCATTTGCAAGTGCGGTATGCCTACATTACCCTCCTAGTTCGAACTAGGAGGGTAGTGTAGACATACCCTAATGTACTCCACATCTGTCTTGAATGACTGGAACTAGTGTAGGACACAGTATTCTAGCTATTGTCACACCAGTGCCAAAATACAGAGGTAAAATAATATCCTATGCTTACTGGAGACTCCTGTTTATCTCAGAATTGCATTGGCGATAACAAGTCTTGTGCATAAGGGAGAAGTGGTGGATGTGATATATATAGACTTTAATAAGACATTTGATATGGTCTCGCATTATCTTCTTATCAATAAACTAGGAAAATACAACTTAGATGGGATAGATAACCATTCTCAGAGTGTAGTTATTAACAGTTCACAGTCATGCTGGAAGGGCATAACAAGTGGGGTTCTGCAGAGGTCTGTTCAGTATCTTCAGCGACGATTTAGATGATGGCATATTGAGAGTACGCTTATTAAGTTTGCAGATGATACGAAGCTAAGAATGGGTTTCAACTGCTTTGAGGGATAAGATCATAATTCAAAATGATCTGGACAAATTGCAGAAATGGTCTAAGGCGAAATTGGATGAAGTTTCCTAAGGACAAATGCAAAGTACTCCAATTAGGAAGGAACAATCAATTTCACACATGCAGAATGGGAAGTGATTTTCTAGGAAGAAGTACTGGACAAAAGGATCTAGGGGTCATAGTCAACCACAAGCTAAATATGAGTCAACACTGTGACACTGTTGCAAAAAAAGCAAACACGATTCTGGGATGCATTAACAAGAGTGTTGTAAGACACAAGAAGTAATTCTTCTACTCTACTCTACTCTGCATTGATTAGGCTGCAACTGGAGTATTGTGTCCATTTCTGGGCAGCACATTTCAAGAAAGATGTGGAGAAATTGGATAAGGTTCAGAGAAGAGCAACAAGAATGGTTAAAGGTCTAGAAAACATGAGCTATGAGTCAAGGCTGAAGGAAATGGGCTTTTTTTAGTTTGGAAAAGAGAAGGCTGAGCGGGAACATGAGAGCAGTTTTCAGGTATTTAAAAGGGTGTCACAGGCAGGAGGAGGTTAAGTTGTTCTACTTGGCCTCTGAGGATAGTACAAGAAGAAATGGGCTTAACCTGCAACAAGGGAGGTTTAGGTCAGACAATAGGGAAAAACTTCCTAATGGTCAGGGTGGTTAAGCAGTGGAATAAATTTCCTTGGGAAGTTGTGGAATGTCCAGCACTGAAGATATTTAAGATCAGGTTAGATAGACATCTATCAGGGATGCCAGACACTGTAACTGGTCCCGCCATAAGGGCAGGGAACTGGACTGGATGACCTCTCAAGGTCCCTTCCAGTTCTAGTGTTCTATGATTCTATGATTTTGACCACAGCATCACACTGTCCATGTATGTTCAGCTGATTATCCGCTATGCTCTAAGCCAATTTTTTCCAAAACCACTTCTTCCCAGGATAGAGTCTCTTTGTTCCTAAATGTATACATTTAACTGTATTAAAAACTGGATACAGTTGTTTGCTTGCACCCAGTTCACCTAGTGATCTACATTGCTGATCTGTCCTCTTCATTATTTACCATTCCCACAAATTAGAGGGAGGGAAAATCTGAAATTTTATCAGTGGTGATTTTATTCAGTCTTTCAGGTTGAGTAACATTGAATAGCATAGCCCTCAAAACAAATCCCTGTAGGATCCTATTGGAAATACTCTCACTTGATAATTTCCTATTTCTCATTTACTTTTTGAGACTTATCAAAAAGCTGTCTTTTAATCCACTTAATGTACACCATATTAATTGTCCTAGGGTTGCTTGTAAGAAAAATCATCATGCAAGAGCAGGTCAAATGTCCTAAAGAAATATCAAATTATTACATGAGCAATATTTCATTTATCAACTAACCTCATAATTTCATCAAAACAAGATATCAAGTTAGATATGGAAGTTTCTTGAAATATCATTTGGAGTCCTTATTGAATTAAGTTGAGTTATCTTTGGGTTCTATTGTATTAAGTATAATGCTTATTTATTATTGTGGGCTGGGATTTTATGTATCCTTTCCCCATAGAGATGTTATGTGAGGTCTGGGCATTCAAAGGACTCTATTAAAGGCTAGCATTGCATAAGAAACAGCTGAACTGCCAAACCGGGGTTCTAGTTTTGAATCTGAGACAGTTACAACTCATAACTAGGAGTGTAAAGGAAAAATGCCTACCAGCCTAGGAAGCTGGAGGCAAACTCTGGTAATGTTTTTAGCATGTTTATTACTTTTAAATGTGTGCTTTCTGTGGTACTTTCACCTTAAGAATAAAATGTGCTTGTTTAGAAAGTGCTGTGCAGTGACTTAGAACTCTTGGCAGTGTTCCCTCTAGGCTGTGTGCTTGTGCAGCTGCTTAGTTGAATTTCAAACGATGAATGTCAGAGCGCCCACAGCTAGGCTTTGTGTTTCTATGGATAGTGCACATTCTTACATGCTTTGGTGAACATAAAAAAAAATATTCCACACATGGATGGAAAAAAATAGAGGGAACATTGCCTGTGGGCAGAGACTCTGCAGAGAAATCCAAGCACAAACACCAGCCTCTTGTGTATGTGTATATATATATATATATATATGGGTATATCAATGTCGACAGTGGTCTGTACCGTTTTAAAGATCCCATGGTCAGAGAGGAGTGAAGCTCAACTCTCCTCTCAGGCTGGGAGTCAGAAGCCTAGAGTGGGTGCCCTTGGTGAATCAACAAATGCACATACAGGGTATATCTACATTTCACACTTATTTTGGAATAAGTTATTCCAGAAGAAATACTCCAAAATAGCTAATTTCAAAATAGCGTGTCTACACTACAGGGAAGCCTCAAAATTAGTCTGAGGCAGGCTTCTCTAATGTGAATGTGCTACCTCGATTTAGAGCCCCAGGATGCATTAGGGAGTGATTTTGGCAAGAAAACAACAAAAAATAAATGTTAACAAAAAGACAAAATCATTTGGGACTGAATGCAGCTGTTTGATCCAAAACAAGTGATTTCCCCTCCCAATATACCACCTTTTTAAAATTTTGAAATAGTGAATAAAGTTCATTTTGAAATGCCAGAGTGAACCATTTGGACTTTAAAAAATGCAAAAATAAAACAAAACTAACAAACAAAAAAACAGTTGCCCCGGCACTTGTCCTGAACAATGAACTTCAGAAACACTTAACTTTAAGCAAGTTACTAGTCCAACTGACTTCAATGACACCCACACTTGTGTAAAGTTAAACACATACTCACAGGCTTTGCGAAATCATAGCATCATCAAAATATAGGGCATAGGGTGACCTCAAGAGGTCATCTAGTCTAGCTTGCTGCACGGAGGCAGGACTAAATATATCTAAATCATCCCTGGCAAGTGTCTGTCCAACCTGCCCTTCAAAACCTTCAGCGACGGGATTCCACAACCTCCCTTCAAAAAGCCTATCCCAGTGCTTAGCTACCATGTATATCGTCAGGAAATTTTTCTAATATCTAACCTAAATCTACTTTACTGGTAATTAAGACCATTATTTCTTGTTCTACCTTCATTGAACATGGAGAACAACAGATTACTATCCTCTTTATAAATTCCTCATAACATTTTTGAAAGCTTATCTGCTTCTCCCTCTCCAGTCTTCTTGTGGCTAAATATGCCCTTTCTATACATCTTTCCTCATAGGTCAGGTTTTCTAAACCCTTCATCATTTTTGTAGCATTCCTCTGGGTGCTCTTCAATTTGTACACATCTTTCCTTAGATATGAAATCCAGAAATGGAAGCAACACTCCAGCTGAGACTTCACCACTCCTGAGTAGAGCAGAATAATTACTTTCTGTGTCTTACATATGACACTCCTATTAGCATGCCTCAGAATATCAGCTCTTTTTCACAAGTGTGTCACAGTGTTAACTCATATTCAGTTTGTGATCCACTATCACATCACAATCTGGACAAGTTATTCCCATTTGACTTCTATGCATTTGACTTTTCTTCTCAAGTGAAGTACTTATCGTTATTGAATTTCATCTTGTTGATTTCAGACCAACTCTCCAATATGTCAGGGTCATTTTGAATTCTAATCCTATCCTCCAAAATATTTGCACACCCAATCAGATTCATGTCATCAGCAAATATTATAAGACTTCTATCCACAATATTATATAGGTCACTTATTAAATTAACTAATGCTGTACCTAGAACAGTCACCTGCAGGATCCCACTAGATATATCCCTGTGAAATTCCATTCTAAGGAATGAATCAGGACAGATGGACAACTGTGTATCCTCAAATCTCCAATCTGGGGTGCCTTTTACACTGTTTTACTTTGAGAACCATTCCTGGTCAGTTTGCAAACAACCTCTAGCATGCAAAATCACTCCCAGCTGAATTACACGAATGTTCTGTCAGTCACTCATGAATTATATACAAGGCATTAGAAGCAAACTCCTAGATCTTCTCCCCAGAAATGAAAATCTTGTATTGCCCAGCTGTCTCCTGGACAGTAGAAAGCTCATACAATGTCCATCATTTCATCAATGAAAAGTAACAGGAACAAACCTTGTTATGTTAAGTGGAGGTTTCCAAAAATTTCCATCCAAACACACTGGTTTAGATAAAACAAGTTTATTAACTCGAGAAAATTAGATTTTTAAGTAATAAGTAGGAAGGTATAAAAGCCAGAATTGGTTGGAAAAAAATAAATAAAACAAACTAATATCTAACCTAGCAAACTGAAATGTGTTTAAAACAAAAGTTTCTCACCACCTGCTCTTTATCATCTTTACTCCAAGACATGACCCCTCCTCCAGTTTAGTGGTTCTTCAGTCACTGTTGCTGCCATGAGAAGAAGAAAGTGGAGTAGAGAGGTAATTTGTGTTGATTGTGTTCTCTTTTCTTACACCATTGTTTCCTCTTTAAGTACCAATTCTAGTTGGGGTTTAGGTGACAGCCAGTCTGTTAATACAGGAACTCCCAGCAATTTCCCATTGCTAATATGTACAATTTCTCCTTTACCCCCTACATCCTGCCAAAGAATGGCTGTTTAACTAGGCATTGGTCATATAGTTTTTGTTGATACCTGGCTGAGGTGTTGATTTATCTTTTGTTTCTGAGGAACTGGCCTATGCCTGCTTTTCTAAACTTGGAGCATGTTACAGCAATGTCATACAGCAGAATCATATAACTTCATATGATGTTCTGGAAGCCAGCTATACATACGGAAATTAACTCACAAATGCAATAATCACAAAGAGAAACAATGATCCCCAAAATTTCATCATGATAGCAATATTAGTAGGCATCATGGTGTAGGAAGCTGCCAGCAAGATGAAATAGTGAGTGGTGAAGTGATCTAAGGTATATCTATACTGCACCATTATTTCGAAATAACAATGCCAGCATCTACACAGCCATTCTGGTATTTCGAAATAATTTTGAAATAACGGATGGCTTATTTGGAAATCTGTAAGCCTCATTCTATGAGGAATAATGTCTATTCTGAAATAGCTATTTCAAAATAAGGTATGTATAGATGCTCCACTTCTGCTATTTCGAACTAGCCCGTCACCAGGGTCATTCTAAGTTATTCCTCCCCAGTGCCTCCTGGGGCTCTAACTCGAGATATCAAGTCTATATTAGGGAAGTCTGCCATTAGGGACTAATTTTGAGGCTTTCTTGAAGTGTAGACATTCTATTTCGAAATAAGCTATTTTGGAATAACTATTCTGGAATAGCTTATTTCAAAATAAGCATGCAGTGTAGATGTACCCTAAGACTAGATAATCATTACCTGAAGTTTTATTTTTAATACACTTTGTATGGATAATAGAAGTGAACAATCTTCTATCAGATTCTATTATTGCAAAAGGCATGTCTCCTATTTCAACTCATGCTAAAAAAAGAAATTGGAATACACTACCTGTCATTACACTCAAGAGCAACAGTTTTAACCATCTCCCATCTCATAATATAGAACCAGATTCTTATTTAGTATAAAGTCAGAATAACACTGTTGACTTCAGTGGAGCTATATTAATGTACACCATCTGGGACTCTGGACCACAGCTTCGGTCTATCACACCCCGCTCTCTGCAGTTGAGGATCTGCAGCTTTAATATGCTCTTACCACTTTGTTTGTATGGAAGAATATCAATGGCACCTCCCTAAGCAAGGAAAAAGACTGAATTTCCCCATAAGATTTATTTTTGCTACAGAATATTGGTGGATTTTCATATTGCTCTTAGACAATTTGACAGAACAACGCAAGAATATATTTGCATTTGTTGATACTAGTCATTTTAAGAGCAGCACTGAAGTCTAAGATGTGTAAGTACTATTAAAATAATGTAATACTGTGATATGACAGGTAGCAGCAGAATTTATATATCTTGCTAGATGTGTGTTTAGCTAACAGTGATGTCTTATGACTACAGATTAGGGTCCCAATTTTTGTTCAATACTGCACAGGGTATGGCTTCGCTACAAAGTTTTGTCGGAAAAACGGCCGTTTTTCTGATAAAACCTGCATTATGTCCACACTGCAATCACGTTCTTCTGAAAGTAAATCAAAAGGACAGAGGGATTTTTCCAGCATTGGTACTCTTCTTTCTTCGAGGAAGAAGCCTTTTTCCAAAAGAGCTCTTTCAGAAAAAGGCATGTGCGGATGGGGAGGAGGTTTTTTTTTTTTTTTTAAAAAAAAAGAAGAGGCCTCCAGGAAATAACAGAGGTGGCCACTACATCCAAATTAATCAGGACTGTATAATTCCTGTCTCCTGGTCCCTCTTAAAGCTGCAGGCAGCCTGGACAAGTTTTGTGGCAGGAAGCCAGCTTGAGAGCAGCACCTCACCAGACAGCTCTCCCTGCCACAGGCCTTGCCACTCATGGCCCAGCCTCAAGACCCCCGCAACCCTTTTGGCCCTCACAGGAAGCAGCCCTAGGGGTACCAGGACCCACCCAGGGGGACCAAGAGGTGGGCACCCTCCTGGTCTGGAGTGGAGATCCTGTCCCTCCTCAAGCTGTGGGGCGAGGAGGACACCTTGCAGGATCTCCGCTCTAAGCGCTGTAATGCCGAGATATTAGGGCACATGGCCGAGTCCCTGGTGGAACGTAGATACCCACTCTGGACTTGGAACAGGTCCAGAGTAAGGTCAAGGAGCTTCACCAGGGATATGTCTGGGCCAGAGAGTGCAGCTCACGCTCAGGGGCAGGACCCCACATCTGCCCCTACTTCAGCGAGCTGCACAAATCCTCGGGGGGGTGGAGAAACGTCTTCCCCACCCATCATGTTGGACTCCAGCCTCCAGACCCCTGTCATCACCAGGGCAGAGGTCACAGCGGAGAAGGAGCAGGAGGAGCAGGGCCAACCAGAGGAGGAGAAGGAGGAGACAGAGACCATGGCCCTGTCCCTGGAACTGGTGCCTGTGAGCCAGGATGTCTCCCATGCCTCGTCGGATGCCAGGGAGGGATCTTCAGGTGGGCGGTCTTAGTTTGTCACACACACAGGGTGCGGGAGGTTGTGCACAGGGGGCAGGGTGTGAGTGTCACTCAGGTTGCTCGGGCTGGACATCGTGCTGCGGTCCGCGCATGTGGAACCACGTGCAGTGTTTTCTGTGCACCACGCGGACTCAGCAAGCAGCCCCAGAGCATGGGTGGGATCCAGCTGCCAGGCTCAGGGGAAGCCACACACGTCCTGCCATGGGAGGGGGGGCCCTCCAGCACCTGCCATGTCTGGAAGCAGGCTAGCCATAAGGGCACAGGCATGACCCCAGGCACATGGAGGCACAGCACACGGGCATGCCTGTACATGCGAGGTACCACCCACTCCCACAGGCAGTGCTGCGAGCCACAGGGGTATGTGTGGACGCGAGGGTGGGCCATGCTGTTCCTTGCTCCTCTACGACCAGTGAAGGAATCCCACTGTGGCCGGATACTTCCCTTGCCTGCTTCTCCATGGGGTGGGGGGTTGGGAAGCGGGAAGCATGGTCCCCTGGCCACCTCGGGGCCCCTGTGAGGCAGGGCCCTCTGTGTAGGCCACGCATGGCCTTGCTCCTGGGACATCCACCATCTCTGCCCCAAGGACTGTTGGTCACTGCTCACAGAGGAGGGCACAGCTGCAGGGACAGTGTCTGCATGGATGACTGACCGCCTCTGCCTCTTTGTGTTTTCCACAGCCGGACCAGCTGGGACTGAGGGACAAGCCACACCACCCGTGCCAGCTGCCAAAGCCCAGGGGACCCGAAGGTGCCAGGGTTCTGGAAGACCTCATGTACCAGCATGTCAGCGTCCTGCGCGACGTGCAGCAGACCCTGGTGCAGAAGGTCCGTGAGGACTCTGAGTGGCGGAACCACACATGGGATCAGCTCATATAGAGGTTTGATAACATGTGTACCATCATGTCACTGCTGTAGCTGCTCCTGGCTTCCACTCTTCTTCCTCCCTGCTATGCCCATTCCCCCTTCACCTGTCCCCCATACAACACCTCTACTCCCTCCCCAGGTGATCCCCCCTCCCTCTGCTCCCTGCCACCTTTGACCCCGCTCCCTGTGGTCCCTGGACCCACCCAGCCCCAACTCCTTCCCTATGACTGTGAAAAATGGAAGTACAGATGCTATTCTTGACCCATATTATCTCTAGTTTTTATTTAAGAACTCACTTGACAGTCTTTGGTGAACAAGCACGAAGATGATCCTGTAAGCATCTTGCCAATTGGCACTGAGAGATTCATACCTCAGTTTTTATGTTTTATTTTTAGAATGTGACATTGTGGCTTTCCGCATGTGTGTATGAGCACCCATAATGTCCACATGTGGAAGGATCCAGAAAGAAGAGTATTCCAGGTTTAATCATCATTTTAAAACTCTTCACTACAGTGTGCCCTGTATTCTGTGCTTAAAAGTCCAAGAAACTTGAAATGGTCATCCTTAATTTCTGGTAAACAAGAATTGCCAAATTTCTGCATATCAGGAGTGTTTCATGATTGTCTGGATTATATGTTGTTGGAGAGAGAGGAAAGTGTTTGCCACCACACAAGATCAGAATTCTAAGAAAACTTTATAATGGGTTCTGAGGTAGGAGGTTCAGACAACAAATAATTTTGTTTCAATTAGGATGTTTAAACAGTTCTGGGGTCTAGATTTTATTGACTGTTAAAATTCTTCACTTGGGATTTAGAAGCAGTCAAACATCATTTCAGAACCTTCTTAGGATTTACAAGGATTGACTATATTTAGTTTTAATTGGTGATTTTACTTTTTTGATAATTTAATTCCAGTCCATTACTGAACCTAACTTGTAGATTTGCTTTTGATTTGATAGCTGTATTGCTATATTCACAGTTTAATTTAGTAGTATTAATAGAATCTTAGTCCAGTGATATGTTTTCTTGTATTTATTGTGGCTTCGTTACATTTATAGCACAGAGATGGAGTCATATTTCCTTCAAAAAGCAACATGAGTCTAGAAACTTTGAGGACATATGAGGACATCAGCCAGTAAAATGGAAAGCTTCAGTCACTTCACCCAATTAGCTTTGATTCTAACAAAAATGTGTGGTTTTTTACACTTGAATTCACATGCAAAGAAGTGGTGTCCCACTATCTGTACTGTGTATAGAGAGAGATTTTCACACCCTATGTTGGAATGCTCAACCCCTGTTCATAATGTTTTGGTCAACATATCTAGGAGCAGACAATACCAAGTGATTTCCATAGGAAACAAATCACAAACCATGAGTCATGATTAGGGAAAACTCAAAAGCCTTTTCTACACATATACAGTTTTTGTACCAATCTAACTGTATGTGATTTTACACCAGACAGTTAAATCACAAAAACTTTGTATAGATCAAACCAAAGGGAGTTGATGCATGCTCTTTTTAACCAACACAAGGTAAATATACACTCAACTTTTATATCTGCATTAATGAATTATTATTAATAAAATAATAATACAATAATAATAATAGTAATACTTTGCAAATAGAACAGTGATGTGAAATCAATTAAATAGCTTGCTACAAAAAATTTGCTCTGCTCTAGTTTCTACAACAGATTCTCAATAATGACATAGAAGTTGCAGGTTTATTGAAGAATTACCAATCTAGTTTATGGATTTATTTCCATTGTAGCTGAACTGCAAACAAAAGCTGGATACCAAGAAGAAAAACACGATTTGCCAGACACACACATCCTGAACATGTTTTTAAAAGCTTCAGATAGTGTCATCTGCCCTTTTAATGGCTTAGTAGTCTTACAAGTATCACTTAACATAGTGATATTTGTTTGAGTAAACACACATGCACAGAGAACACTTTCCCTCATGTATATTAGAATGTATTGTAAGCTAAGTCTCCCCCCTCCTCATTTTGACAAAATTATCTTTTTCCACAAAAAGGGGGTTGCTTTTTACAGACAATTTCAATACATTCTCTCTCCCTTGAACACCATAATGAAAACCAAGAAATTGTGAATTTCTGTTCAACAATTGCAACATTTTGTCCTCATTTTGAGTATCTTTTTTCCTATACTTTGTAGGACAAGGCAAATTTCAGAAAAAAACCCTCTTTCGAAAGCCTCCTCCTTCCAGAGGCTTAAGGAAGAGAGTGTTTGCGCTTCCGCAAAAAACGTGGAAGAGCAAACGCATTCCCTGGATGTGGCAGAGGTTTTTTGGGATACCTCTGGTACCCCAAAACCCCCCTGCAGTCTAGCTGTATCCCCAGAGAAAGTCACATGGTGAGAAGCTGGGGGTTGCACAGCACGCTGTGGTAGGGCTACGAGTGGTGGAGTGGCCAAAAACCACATGCCACTGGAAGCCAGCTTGGCTGCCTGCCGGCAAGGCTCCAATGGAGTATCCTATTCAGTCTGCAGAGGGAAGGGGGCAGGAGGCTGTTGCTGCTGCACCATGCCAGGGAGCAATGGCAGTGCACGGAGGCATTTCTTCGTTGCTTCTTCCCCGCAAGCCGATGTTCTCATCAAGTAGCGAAGTGTCCAGCAGGGCTTTCCAGGACGTTTCATTACTTGATGGGAACACCAGGACAGAGTATTTAAAATCGGGCCAGTCCTGGAAAATGCAGGATGTATGGTCGACATAGACTGAACTGTGAGGCAGGTTGCTAAGATTCCAGTTTTTACATTTGCCTGGCACAGCATTCATGGGGATACTCCTCAAGAAAGCTATAATTGTCCATAATTTGGTTTTAATTTTATATTTGCTGTAAAGCCCAGTATGGCCACTGGATGAAGAATCACCTTTTAGATTTTAAATGTAAAACAGAAAAGAACTAAGAAAGGGGATTCTTGAAAAGAAAGGAGGTGAGATTGGAAAAAAGAGGGATCGTTGACTGCCCCTGAAAAGGTTGTCATCAAATAGGCATGTTTTGGACACATCACAATGGCAACTTTTCAAAATAGTAGAAATTTTTCCATATCTTCATATATAATTTGTGAAAAATTATTCATAATTTCAATGTGGAAAAAATCCAACCAGTTCTACTCACTGCCGTTTTCATAATACTGCACAGATATAATCTTAGCACTATAAAGAGTAAGGGGGGAGGGAGGATAATGTGTCTGTTAAGTTAGAAGGATACTAAAAATATAGAAGTGCAGTAATGGAATCATATTCTCTTTCTTCCTTGCCTTCCTACATCTGAGGTCCCTTTCCATAACCTAGTAGCAAAGTGGCTAGAGGGGACTGTCTATTACAAATCCTTACTGGTTTTACATAGCAGCCTTTCACCAAATTTCTCAGAAGTATCAAGTACCAGAACAGCCACTAAAGCAACATAGCTAATTCCTGTTTTGCCACATGGGAACTGTGATCATTCGAATTACATTATAATGCAGGGAATGATTCTAATCCTAATAAACTTTTAAGAGAAAGCCTGCAAAAGAGCATATTACATGACACTAACAAGGATATTGGGGAGAGGCTAATTTTATTCTATATTGCTCATACCTCTCAGCAACATAATTTTTTTAAACACAAGCCTTAAATCAATCATAAGTCTCTGAATCTTTCATAAGTGTCAAATGGTATGTTTCTAAGTGCTTAGGGGCCTGCAAAAGCCTATTAGGAGTAATAGTTTTACATCTTGCTACCCCTGTGTTTAGCAGGAGAGTGGTAAACCCCACCGTCTTCTCTCTCTTGTTTGCTGCTGCTTGAAAGCAAAAGCCATCACAGACTTTGCCATTCTCTGTGTGAATGAATGAGGTAATAAACAAACCTGAAGCAGTTAATTCGAAGAAGTAAAGGATCACTCAGTCACTGAGGAAGAGAAGGCTGAAAGGAAGTTGCAGGAAGTGGTGCAATGGTTGATGTTAATATACCTGGCCAGTTCCTGATCCAGGTGATCCCTGTGGTGGCTGATTTGTGCAAAGCAGATGCAAAACCAGTTTCATCAGCCACATGACATGCTTTCTAGTGCAGAAGGATCTCTTGGTGGCATGTGAGCCAAGGGAGTGATTGTAAAAGCCATCCCTTCCCAACTCCTACAAAGGAAAAGGAGGCTAGAGTCAGGGAGCCACTACATTCAGCCAAACCCTACCTCCCTTCAGGTTGTTGTCAGATGGTGCAATTTAGAGCAGCTTCACTGCTGCTCTGAATTACTTCTCAGGAATGAGCCAGCCCTAGAATTAGAGAGGAGCAAAGACTCATTACGAATACTTGTTCTCTATGCTCCCTGCCCCCCATCACTATGGTGTACCAGGCACAAGAGATATGGTCTGGCCATCAGTTTGGCACCGTCTGTATTGTCAAGAGTGCATTTTGACTCAAAAAAATGCCCTCACATTTACAGGACTAGCTGTATCTCTATCCCTTTTCTGGGCTCTGACAGCACCCATCTCAGTAGTGTAAGCTCTTGGCTTTACCTGCTTTTGGGCAGAATCTCACAGTCCTTCCACTCTTAGCCCAAGATCCACATACATTAACCATCTGCTTCTTTGCTGGGCTGTCTCATTTTGGAAGCTGGTGGCTAACACATCCAAGAAGGCTGTTGGTCAAACAAAGAATTGTTGTTTTAGCAGTAGGAACAAAGCATTGTGGGGGGGAAAGTATTTTTAGAATAAACCATAAATTAGCTTCATCTGACTTCAGCCTAACTACAAAAAAATAAATACTTCACTATATGCTTAATTTACTGGACCAGAAATTAGAGTCTAACAAATTTAGACCCCATAGAGCAGGGTTACTTAACACATAGCCCACTTACTCCTGCTTTCCTGGGGGAATAATTTTATTTTAAAATAGTTATTTTGGGAGTTATTATTTTGAATTTAATTATATCAAAATCATTTCCTAGTGTAGACATGCCCATATATGTGAGCTATAGTTCACAATTCCTTTGACCCTCTAAATCATTGATTCCCAGACTTTTTGGTATAATGTCCCCATTTTTGATTTTTGAACTCCTTCTCCCCCCCCCCCCCCCAAAAAAAAAATAGCAGCAAAACTTGTTGGGGAAAAAAAGGAACTGACTGGACACAAAAACTTGATAGGGTGAGGGGGCAGGGTCGCCTCGCACCCTCCCCCCTAGAATTTCTTCACATACCTCCAGGAGAGTATGCCCCCCCGTTTGGGAACCCATGCTCTAAATCCATCTGCTACTTCTACTTTTTCTAGCCCCAGCATTTCTTAAGTATGTTCTTATGTAGTCTTACCTCAGGGTATGTCTACACTACAGCACTAATTCTAACTAAGTTAGTACGAATTAGTTAATTCGAACTAAGCTTATTCGAACTAACGCATCTAGAACTAAAAACTAGTTCGAATTAGCGTTTTGCTAATTCGAACTAGCGCGTCCACACTGATTGGACGCAGGGGCGCATTTAAGGGCGGCTGAAACCGGTTCTGGCAGGGCATTAGGTCAGTAGTTGCTTTATGTGGCTGCTGTCTGAGGCTATCTGAGGCTCATGCTTAAACCCCCCGGACAGCCGGTTCTCAGCTTTTCCTGCTTGCTTGCCAACCTCGCCGAGGGACGGCAAAGCGTTGATCTCTGTGCCCGTGTGTGTCGGTGCTTCCCTTCGGTGACGCCGCCGCAGGTGGCAACATGGAGCCAGAGCTCGCCCTGCATCTTCTGGTGCACTTTCTGGACTTGCTGCTGCAAGCCTGCCAGCAATGGCTCGAGGTTGCCTGGCACCTCCTGGTGCACATCAGCCCCCTGCCTCTCCGCCTGGCCGCCCTGAGGGCTGTGGAGGAGCCGCAGCGGCACCCCGGCACCGGCGTGCCCCGCCGCATCTGGCGTCTGGAAATCAGCAGCGACTGGTGGGACCGCATTGTCCTGGAGCGCTGGAAAGACCGACAGTGGACCCAGAACTTCAGGATGAGGAGGGACACCTTCCTGGAGCTCTGCGAGTGGCTCGCCCCTGCTCTGCGCAGAAGGGACACTCGCATGAGGCCCGCCATCCCCCTCCAGAAGCGGGTGGCCATCGCCCTCTGGAAGCTTCTTCCCCGACCCACTGCAGCCATGGCTGATGAAGCCCTACACGGGGCACCTCAATCCCTCCCGCCAGACCTTCAATGCCAGGCTGACCAGGGCCCGCATCGTGGTGGAGGGGACCTTCGGGCAACTGAAAGCCCGTTTTCGATGCCTCCTCACCCGCCTGGACCTGGCCGAGCACAACATCCCTCCCGTGGTGGCAGCATGTTGTGTGCTCCACAATATGTGTGAGAGAAAGGGGGAGGCTTTCCTGCCAGCCTGGATGGCTGAGGCTGACCGCATGGCTGGCCACTATGGTCAACCCTGCACCACCGCCGTCCGGGAAGTCCAGCGGGAGGCCGTCCGGATCCGGGAAGCCCTGCGGGAGAGCTTCCTGGTGGAGGAGGAGGACTGACCTCTCCCTGCATGCCCAACTGGGGCCTTCTTCCACCCTACCCCCTTCCGCTTTCCCCTCCCTACCTACTGTCAAATAAAGACACCTGTTTTTCAAACAAAAATGTCTTTTTATTTAACATAACTGGGGTGGGGGGAGGGAGGAAGGAGGAGGGTGGGAGAGGGGAAGGAGAAACCTGGGACGAGGGAGCTGGAAGGGGAGGGAAGGGAGGAAGGGA
The DNA here is from genome assembly GCF_052426305.1 of Pelodiscus sinensis. Taxonomy (NCBI): domain Eukaryota; kingdom Metazoa; phylum Chordata; order Testudines; family Trionychidae; genus Pelodiscus; species Pelodiscus sinensis. Next base: position 183,216,275 of record NC_143052.1, read on the forward strand.
AAGGAAAGCTCAGGGGTGGGGGTCCGGCTGCCTCTCCTGTCTCGCAACACTGCGGGTCCGGGGGCGTTGGTGGGGAATGGTTGTGGAGGGTGGGGCAGGAGGGATGGGGGATGTGGAGGAAGCAGGAGCGGGAGCAGGAGGGGGAGCAGGGGGATCAGGAGGGGAAGCAGGGGGAGCTAGAGGAGGAGGAGGGGGAGCAGGAGGAATTGGGAAGCAGTTGAGCAGGCTCTGGAGGTGGCCTCGCAGGGCACGGCCCTGCTCCTCCAGGGCCTCCAAGCTCCTCCGGCGCAGTCTCAGGTCCTCCTGGACCCAGTGCTCCTGGATACGGAGCTGTTGCTCCAGGAACCGGAGGTGCCGCCTCTGGTACTCCTCCTGGTTCCTGGCTCTCCTGCTGGCCTGGGTGCGGACAGCTGCTGCAGGCGGGGTGGTGCACCCTGCAGGCCCAGGTGCTGCGGCTGTGGTGAAACAAGAACAGCGGTCAATTACCCCAGGGGCCCAGGTGTGTGAAACCCAGCTCCCCTCTGCAAGGCCAGGGCCCCTGCAGGATCCCCAGCTGCTGCTCCGTGATGGGCAAGGACCAAGCGCACAATCCCTGGGCTCCCTCTCGCCCCAGCTCCCCGTACACATAAGGAGAGCACGATGGTACTCACATGTGGACGCCTCCCCAGCCTCAGATGACACAGGCGACCGGCTCTGTGGGGTGCCTCGGCAGTCCCGGGTCCTGGGCTGGCTGCCGGCAGGCTCCTGGCTCTCGGAGCCCTCCTCCTCCTCCTCCGTGTCTGGGAGCGGTCCCTCTGTCCCGGGGTCTATCACGTCCCGGGGCAGGGATAGCATGAGCCCCCAGGAGGCGGTCCAGAGCCTGGAAGTTGGGGTATGCCTCCGGGTCGGCTCTTGGTAGGCAGGCCCGGGAGTAGGACTGCCGCAGGTCCTTGATTTTCCAGCGCACCTGCTCCCGGCTGCACTGGTGGCCCCTGGCGGCCAGGCTGGCAGCCATGCGGCCGTAGACTGCCGTGTTCCTGTGGCTAGTGCAGAGATCATGGACATTGGAGGCTTCCCCCCAAACCTCGATGAGGTCCACAATCTCCACACTAGACCACGCGGGCGCCCGCCTCTTGTGGCCCCGGGCAGGGTCCTTGGAGCCGCCAGGCTGGTCCCGGGAAGAGGGGGAGGGCTGGGTGTCATCGGGTGGCTGGCTCATGGGGTGTCAGCTGATGGGTGTGCTGGCACGGGTGCTGGCAGCCTTGCAACTGGCACAAACTGTGTAGCCAGCCCATGGCCCTTTAAGGGGTCCGGGGCCGGGAGGGGGGCAGTAGAGTTTCCCCGGTGTTGGCCAGAGTGGCCACCAGGGCAAGCTGGGAAGGTCTAGCCTCCCACTAGTTCGAATTAAGGGTCTACACAGCCCTTAATTCGAACTAGTAAATTCGAACTAGGCTTAATCCTCATGGAATGAGGATTACCTAGTTCGAACTAAGCGCTCCGTTAGTTCGAATTAAATTCGAACTAGCGGAGCGCTAGTGTAGCGCCTATCAAAGTTAGTTCAAACTAACTTTGTAGTGTAGACATACCCTCATACATTTTCATGTCTTACTTTCAGACAATACAATATACCGTACCCAAAAAGGTTTATAAAATATTTGTTTCCTGTTCAAGACAAAACTCAATCATTGCAAAAATATATGGCCAAATAGCTACTACTGATGATTCTATAAACAGTGGCTTCTATGAAATACACACTACACTACAGCTTAATAAGAATTTAAAATTAGTTAAAATATATAAAGTCTAGTAGAGTCCATGATTTCCTGATAGTCTGCAATAGATGAAAATATGAAACTCCAGATGTTCAGTACCAGACATCTCAAAAGCAGCCTGAATTTAGGAAAATAACTGTAGGTACCCTATTTTTACTCCTTTTCACAGTGAATTCTGAACAATTATTTGCTTTCAGTACAGTAGCCTATATGTGCCCATTCTTAAAGCAGAAAAGGTATCACCATAATACACTATACACACTCCTTACAGAGTTGTTCCAGAGGCTGAGTCATATTACAAACATTTGATGAAAACAGGAGATGCATTCTTCAGGATGGATTTTAATGGGCAATGTATTTTACACATCATTTGTGAAAAGAGTTTGTTACATCAATTAAGTTTATAATTTTTCCCTTTAAAGTTGAGAAATTAACCAAGAAAAGCATGTTCATAACATTCATTACATAAAAGACCTGACAAGTGCAAGAGAACCAGAAAGAAAGAGAGACCGAGTTAGTTCAAACAAAATGGCATACTCATCTGGCTCAAGGACCGTGTTGAGCTTGAACTAAATAAATAAGGAAAAAGATTAAATGAAGTTTGTCCTTAAATAAATGTGTTTAATTGGTGGACAAACCAAAGGGAGAGAATAAGTTATTCCACACACCATTTCTTCTATAGGTCTTTAAAATACACCTTAACACAATATTAATGTTTAACACCTGGGCTGTATCTAGACTGGCAAGTTTTTCCGCAAAATCGTCTGCTTTTGCGGAAAAACTTGCCAGCTGTCTACACTGGCTGTTTGAATTTCCGCAAGAAAACTGACGATCTCATGTAAGATCGTCAGTGTTCTTGCGGAAATACTGTGCTGCTCCCGTTCGGGCAAAAGCCCTCTGGCGCAAATCATGATTTGCGCTAGAGGGCCAGTGTAAACAGCACAGTACTGTTTTCCGCAAAAAAGCCCCGATCGCGAAAATGGCAATCGGGGCTTTTTTGCGGAAAAGCACGTCTGGATTGGCCACGGACACTTTCCGCAAAAAGTGCTTTTCCGTTAAAAGCATTTCCAGAAAATCATGCCAGTGTAGACATAGCCCTGGAGAAAAGCACTTTTTTTATCTGAAAGAATAGACTAGAATATAGAATAGAATATTGTAAATAATTTAAATATTAATGTTTAATATTGTAAAGAAAACTAGAGCCCAGGGCTCAATCTTGAATGGTTCTGAGCATTTGGGCCCCAAAACAGTAAAGTATTTAAACACAAAATTAAAATGGGATCTCTTACAATTTTAAAGCTGAGCATGCATTGGAGCAAATTGCTGGATTAGGGCCAAAGTGTTCAGCACTTTGCAGGACTGAGCTCTAGCTGCAGAGATGTCTCATCCACAGGACAAATTGGGATTGCCTTTTTAGACCCTGTACTTTTTAGACCCTATGGTGGCTGCCCCAAACATCCTCTGGATGGGAGGGACTTGGGGGATTACAGGGACTTAGATATGGGGAACAGCAGGGTCTCCTCCACTCATCGCCTGGGTGATGAGAGCTGGAGTGGCCTAGTATCCTATTCCGCCCCCCTGTGCTGCCCTCCCGGCTCACTGCCCTGACTACTGCACATAGCCGCAGAAAAGCAGGGCATAGCAGGCCTGGAGAGGGCTGTGAAGCAGGGTGGTGCTGGCTGCCAGGCCACTCCGGCTCCCACCACCACAGAGAACATGGGGGCACGTGGCAACCTCTGCTGCTAGCCCATCAGGCTCCCCATAATCTTCTGAGGATGTGTTGCTCAGGGAGAGGGGCCTGAAGCATGGGAGTTGCACTAGGCCCTGCACGTAGGCCTCTGGATGGTCTTGTCCAGATTTATTGCCTGTGATCTTACCATTTTGGTACAATCACTGCTTTTTGCTGAGCTTCTGTCTTCAAGATCATCATAAGGACCTGAACTCCTTTTACATTGTCATGTAAATCAGGAGTAACTCCACTGAAATCAGTGGAATGACACCAACCTGTAAATTGGTGACAGAAGAATCAGGACGGGAGCAAACAGTCCTGAAGATGCTGAGATGGAAAACAGCTGATATTTTTCAAACATGGAAGTTAGCAGGACTGCTGAAATGAAAGGCAAAATCAGAGCAAGATTAGAGACTGTTGTTATTGATTTAAAATGCTTTTGTGATGCAAATATGGGACTAGTAAAAGTATCAAGAGAGTGAAAAGGAAAAAGAAATGTCTTGAACTGAAATTCCAAGCAAGTAAACAGCACTTTTATCCTCATCTCTCCAATTCCTAAACATAGGCCTCTGAGAAATTGAAGAAGAAAATTGACTCAGCTTCAACATAATTCTTTTAAAAAACTTCTCCTACCCACACCTGTTCCCTTCAAAGTAAACAGCAGAAAAAGGAAGAGAAAGGAAAGACTTTACAAAGCAGATGCAATGTCCCTGGTAATTAGAAGGAAAGATGTGGGAAGGCAGAGTCTACAAAAGATCATTTAAAAGCATGTTTTGTTAGTTCTCAAAGCACAAGGATGGAAATGGAAAAATGACAGAGAGCCCTCTTGTCAGAAACTTCTTGATTGTTTTATTTAGTTTTTTAAAAAAGCACACAGGACATCAAGCACACAAGACTCTGTAAGTGCAGTTTTTGTGCCAGCAGGGGCGGATAAAGGGCAGGGCGAGTGGGGTGGCCTCCCCGGGCCCCGGGCTTCAAGAAGACCCACGCATGAGCAGTGGCAAAGGGGGGCCCCGCAAAATTGTGCTGCCCCGGGCCCCGCAAAATGGTCATCTGCCCCTGTGTGCCAGTCCAACTCTGTGGTCAGCACAATGGGAGGAGAATAGCCCCATTCTTGTATTCACTCCATTACCTGAGGGATTTCAAGTATCGCTGTCAGTTTAATAATCCACCAGCTTTAACCCAAGTGCAAGGATTGACATTATGCCTTTGTACACAATCAGCAGGAAAAAGCTCCTTGAACTCTGTCTTCCATCTGCATTCTTGTGTGACAGGATCTAGTTGAACCAATTTAATGCATAGAGGTACAATACAATACCGTATGTAATTTTTAAAGGGAAGGACCAGGCTTCTATTTGTTATTATACAAGTAATGTGCTGAAATTTACCATGCAAAGTATTGGTATGAGTTCTCCTTTCAATTAGTTTCTAAGTTCTGATATTGAGAAGGACACCTGAGCTTCCAAATTTTATCAACTTAGGAAACAGAATTGTTTGTTTGTTTGTTTGTTTGTTTGTTTGTTTGTTTGTTCTAAGGGGAGCACTAGAAAAAAGAGTTTACAAAATATATTGTAAAGTCCTGCTATCTCTTTTGAACTATGTCAGGGTATGTATACACTACCACCCTAGTTCGGACTAGGGTGGTAATGTAGGCAACCGGAGTTGCAAATGAAGCCCGGGATTTGAATTTCCAGGGCTTCATTTGCATATTGCCAGGCGCCGCCATTTTTAAATGTCCGCTAGTATGACTAGGTAGTTCGGATTAGGCTTCCTATTCTGAACTACCGTTACTCCTCATTTCACTCCTCATGTAGCCGCGCGGCACGGAGTCTGCACTAGCGGACATTTAAAAATGGCGGCGCCCGGCAATATGAAGCCCGGGAAATTCAAATCCTGGGCTTCATTTGCAACTCCGGTTGCCTACATTATCACCCTAGTTCGAACTAGGGTGGTAGTGTAGACTTACCCTAACAGATCTAGCTCCCATGGGACTTCCATTTCTCTCTAGTTTGATTATTTTTTTCTTATCTCTGTGTTTGATTATATTAGTGACAATACTTTTGAGGAAGTCATGTAGCTCCCTCTATTAAAATATTTGGTTGGGTTTTTCAAAACTGTCAAAGAGAGTTAGGCACATAACTCCCATTAAACATTATTGTGAGTTGGGCTCCTAACTTCCTCACTTCCTTTTGAAAATTCACATAGAAAGACCTTCAGCATCTTTATTGCATCTTAGCAAATATTCATAAAAAGTCACTTTCTAAACAAACTTACTTTCTTTTGCTGTTACAAATTGTCTAGTTGCAGCTTCACCATTTTTGAGAAATTATTAATTATTTGAAATCATTCAGTCTTTATGAGCAGTCTGTTGGGAGTGCCTGATATTCTGAATTAGAGAAATGTTACTCATTTCTAATTAGATACATATTATTGTTTCTGCTCCCTGCCCTTATATTTAAGTGTTTGGTGTGAATATTCATATTTGCAGATGTCAAATTTGCTGTCCTTGCATATTCTTTAAACTATCTGTTTCTGAAAACATTCCTGTTGGCTAAACTGTTGACTGAAATATTTGCAGTTAGAAAACATAACAAGAACCAAAACACCTGGAAAAAAGCTTTTTTTAAAATCTGAATGAATATTTTTAATAGTTGTTTGAGGTATTCCAAAGTATTTTCAAAATATTTCTGAAGTCCCAAATTGCCAAAATTTCAAGTATTAGTGACCCAAAGTTGCAGATAGAGGTCTAGTGGATAATTGAAGACCTCAGGTTACTAAATTCCATGAATTTCATCAAGAGATGGAAATTTTAGAAACACTTAAGCATCAATTAGGCATCGGTCAAAATCTTTACAGTTAGATCTAACACACATTTTCGTAAGTAACTTGGGCACTCCATTGACACTCTAGAGCTATAGTCTGTTAAGGCCCTACCTACACTAAAAAATAACATTGACCTAATTTACATGGAGGAGACCTGTGGCACTTTAGGATACGTCTACACTGCATGCTCATTTTGAAATAAGCTATTCTGGAATAGTTATTCCAAAATAGATTATTTTGAAATAGCACGTCTACACTGCAGGGAAGCCTCAAAATTAGACCGAAGCACGCTTCCCTAATGTAGATATGCTATCTCAATTTAGAGCCCTAGGAGGCACTGGGAAGGAATAACTTAGAATGGCCCTGATAAGGGGCTATTTTGAAATAGCAACAATGGAGCATCTACACTCACCTTATTTTGAAATAGCTATATTGGAATAGGCATTATTCCTTCTAGAATGAAGTTTACAGATTTTGTCATAAGCCATCTGTTATTTCTAAATTATTTTGAAACAAGGCAATTGCTGTGTAGATACTAGCATTGGGGTTTTTTGGGGGGGGTATAATGGCGGTTATTCTGCAATAACAGTGCAGAATATACGCACCCTTAGAGACTAACACATCTATTAGGGGAAAAGCTTTCAGTGGTAAAACTCACTTCATCACATGAATTGGAGTAGAAGTTTTAATTACTCCAGTTCATCCAATGAAGTGGGTTTTACTCACAAAAGCTTATGTCCTAAGTCTCTAATGTGCCACAGGACTCCTTGTTCTCCACTGGTTCTGTTTATCTTATTTTGATGTAGGCATTATTTTTCTGTGTAAAATTAGACATAAGGGCTGTGTCTACATTAGCATCCCTTTTCCGGAAAGGGATGCCAATGAGACACTTCGGAATTGCAAATCCGAGGGGGCTTTAAATATCCCCCACAGCATTTGCATTTACATGGCTGCCACTTTTTTCCGGCTTGGGGTTTTTGCCGGAGAAAAGCGCCAGTGTAGACGCGATTCTCCGGAAAATAAGCCCTTTTCCGGAGGATCCCTTATTCCTACTTGAAAGCGCGTCTACACTGGCGCTTTTCTCCGGCAAAAACCCCAAGCCGGAAAAAAGCGGCAGCCATGTAAATGCAAATGCTGCAGGGGATATTTAAAGCCCCCGCGGATTTGCAATTCTGAAGTGTCTCATTAGCATCCCTTTTCCAGAAAGGGATGCCAATGTAGACACAGCCAAGGAGTGGGGAATACTTTGTGGGTTTTAAATGTGTGAATGACAAGCATCAAGGGTGTTGCCCTCAACGTTTCGATGAGCAGCTGTTAAGCAACCTCTTGGTCCTTAAGTCTGAGTAGTGGTTGGTAGGGAGTAGCCTCAATTCCTTAAAAAAGAATAGGAAAGCCAAAGTCTTTTGGCTGGGCTATAGCTAGAGGAAGGAGCTAAAGCCCCAGGGTGGAGAGACAGCCCTGGTTTGGAAGGACAGCTGGAAAAGAGGTTTTAGGGTGAGTCTGAGTAAGTTTGTACTGAGGTTTCAGTGTAGAATTAGCTAAACGTTTTTGTTTCTTTTGATTTGTAATCTACTTTGCTCTGCCTGTTCTCACTTATTACCACTTAAATCTTACTGCTTCTACTTAATAAAATCACTTTTATTTTCTATCAAACCCAGTGTAAATAATTGTTACCTAGAGGGGCAACCAGCATGTACATTCTCCTTTTCTTTGTTAAAGGGAGCTTACCCAGATAATTATTTGAGGGGTTTTGATCCCATTTGGGGAGTGGTATCCCAGGAAGCTGGGCTCAAAATTGCACTCTTTGGACCTGACAAAGTTCAGTGTCTTTACTGCTTCTCGCTGGCGGCAGCTCTGGGCTTTGACTGGGGGAGACCAGCAGACCTGGCCCTGCAGGACTGGGTAGTAAGGAGACCCAGAGAGCAGGAAGACAAGGGACAGTGGCCATGTTAGCACCTCAGGAACGATACCCAAGGGGTTGACTGTGACTTCACCCCATCACAAAGTCCTCTGTAAATCAGAATCCATAAAAGTTTCTCCAGGGTATCCAAAATCACTATTCACTTTGTTCAAATATCAGTTAGAGCACCATTATATGGTATAGTCTATAACATAATGGCATTCTTCATTTAATTCCTTAAAACAAACTATTATGACTCATCTGTCCAAGTACAACAAGTTCACATTTTCTTTTCTTTTGTTCCTTATAATCCCAAATGTTTTCTCAGCCCTTGCCCCAGAACAAGAAAATCTTTTGTACCATGTGTGGCTGTAACTCACGGTTCTCTACCATATCAGGGTGAATAAATACACTAAATTATTCATATGAAAGTAGAAATTTGGGTTTTTTTGGTTTTGTTTAACTAGCTGTCTTTAAATCATTGCACATAGGCAACCTAGTTGTCCCATTTTGCCATAAAAAGTAATGCAAGAGATGAAGTTTGAAGAATGATTTGAAAAGTGGGGTACATTCACTCACTCTGAGTAGCAGTATTGTCATAAGTGAAATGGATTGCCTAATGGATTTCTAATATAGCTGGAAAGTTTTAGTCAAATTGAGACAAAGGTGTGATTGACAAGAGGAATTGTACCTTCTATTGATATTCTTAGAGTTAAAGGGATATGCTGAAAAAGCTTTCACTGTTATTTTTAAGATTCCTGTCTCCCATTCTCTGCCGCCTTTCATTATGTTGTGGTAAAGACGATGTTTCTATGGATGATTAGCATACAATTTCAGCTATTTCAGTACATTGCACATGTTTTGACAAGTGCAGAACGTCCTTGAAACTCTTGTTTTGTGCAAACATTTTTGCTAAAGTAGTTGGATAAACAACTAAAGCAGTCATTCACCCCTGGAATCATTATTGAAATTCAGCAAAAACAATGGAGAGAAATATCAGCATGGTGGTTTCAGCGTAGTTCTCAGCAATAGTATGCATGCATACAAAACATTATTCTGCACAACCAGTTATACAGGTACTTGCTGCTATAAAGAGATAATGTCAAAGGAATAGCACATTGTGACATGATAATGGTCTCCTGCTAGAATATAAATGCTGGGGCAAAGCTGTGAATTTTACAGAAAAGAAACATTGAAAGCCAAGACTATTATTTTCCAAGTGGGAGATCATTATCTAATCTTCCAGCCAGCAAAACCAAAGGATTTATTTACAATAAACCCATTGATTAAAAAAAAGCAGATTATACAATAGCAGGTGATCGACAGAGACAGAAAACAGGTTGTTTTAGCAGATGAAGGTGCCGGAATCTGACATACTCAATGCCATTGTTTGGAATGGAGTGTTCTGGATCAGCAAATGTATTATGAAATTGATGTTCCCACAAAAAATCACAACCACCCTATATTAAAAATACAGATTTTAAAAATAAATAGTGAAGATTTGACACATCTGACAAAAAAACGAGGTTACACTGATGAACTGCTAAATGGAGCAAAATTTTGGTTGTAGTCCATTCCATCTCAACAAAGAATCCAGATATGAGGTGGGTGGGAATTCTGTACATACAATTGGGAAGGCCCTGTGACTTCACCTCATGGGTTTGAAGACCTGGGTACATGAATTCTTATGTGAAGAAATATGTGTTGATTTCTCAGACACAGTCTGAGAATATATAGTCTGTATACAGAAACTATAATCTGATTGGTCAGTCTAGAGTAGTGTTTCTCAAAGCAGGCAGCGGGTTTGGGAAAGCAGCTAATGGGTCCACGCGACTTTGTTTATCTAAAGCGTCCATAGCCATGGAGCCTCCCATCTCCCGTTGCTTCCAGTTTGCTGTTTCTAGTCACATGGAGCTGTGGGATGCAGAGTGGCCAGCATTTCCCGTGGCTCCCCTTGGCTGGAAATGGTAAACTAATGGGAGCCGCGAAGCTCTGTGGTTACAGACCCTTTATGTAAACAAAGCAGTGCAGGCCTGCTAACGCCTTTCCCAAAGTGGGCCTGCAGCTCACTTTGAGAAACACTGCTCTAGAGAATCCTCAAAGAACCTCTCTAAGGAAATTAGAAAACATTATATATAAAAAGTTACATAGATTTTTAAAAAAATATGAATGTATTCAAAACCACAGTCTTTTAAAGCTATGCCCTGAGGAAAGGATTATTGTCTGTTGATTGCCAGCTACAGAAGGCCAAGATCAAAGGCCCAAGCTATATAAAAATATGGCTGATCTTCCCATGTGCTCTGGTTTTGGAGCTAAGAAAGATGAACTTATTACCAGAAGAAAGACTCTGTTTTGGATTGCAAATGACTAAAATACCCAAAGACCTAGGTTGAAGTTCAGGGTGACCCTTGGTAACCTTTTTAGTGTGCATGTGGGCTTTTCTATTGTTTGCATATATTTTCTCTGTAATGATTGCAACTTAAGAATAACAGGAACTATGCGGTAACTTGTAACTGTGGACCATGCACCTTATAGCTCTCAGAATGCAAGCAAAGTGCAGGCCATCTGGCTTGCATATCATAGTGTAAAGCAGGGAGCTGTGCAGCCTTAAAATCTCTGGCCAGGAGATTGAGTTTTTAAATGGTAGTTAAATTGGTGAAAATCCTGGCATTGGTACTCTTAGTTCTGTTTAATGGTCTCTTATTTCAGCATAGCTGGATGCTGACGCTAATGCAGTTAGCCACATGTTTAAAGTTAAAGCACGTTGCTGAACTGGACCAGAAAATTCGATACCTTATAACCTGAGTCCTTACAATTTGTCATGACTAGAAAAGTGGCTGAGTTTAGGCTGGGTTTAGCTTAAGATTTTCATAACATTTCCCTATCTCATAAGAGTGCTAGAGTCTATAGAAAAAGGATAGTTCCAGAACATAAGCCAGTGAGAGGCCCTGGGAGGAGTAAGTGGACCTGTGGGCTAAAGGGGAGAAGCTCTGAGGAGGAAAGGGGCAGTGCATGAGTTGGAAGAAGCTCAGGGGAACAAAAGGTGAGTCCCCACAAAGTCTGTCCTATCCTTGCCTCCCCACAGCTATACCCAGATCCTGCTCACTGTGAAAGGTTCCACTGTCCAGGTAGTTTCATTATATAGCTCCTGACTTTGCTCTACCACTTGTTCCCAGGTGCTCCAGACCCCATTCTCCAGTCCAGTCTGCAGCACCCTTGGCTCCATCTGTGCAGACCCTCACTTTGTGGCCCTCACCAGGCATAGCACCAGAACCTGCCAGCTTGAAGGATGCTCACTGGCCAGGAAGGGAAAGAACTACCTGGCCCTGAACAAGCAGAAGTATCAGAACAGTGTTCTAGAGCCTCAAAAACCTCCAGAATGGTTTTGCGCAGTGCTCCAGCACCACTTAAGGACAGAATCATAAAAATAATATTTACAACACTCCTGCAAGGTGGTCATATTGCATAGTTATAGAGGCATTCAGATTGAAAAAGAGCCTCCTGCGTCTATGATAAATATTTAACACCTGGAGCAATGGGGAGATTCAGCAGTATATTCTGACTACTTTGTGCCACTCTAGTGAAGCAAAGCCGATGTAATTCTGGCTGAACTAGCCAATAATTAGATTTACTCCATTTTGCCATTAGATTTGAGAGCTGAATAATACAGTGCCATGTACCAGTGACTCTGACTCAAAAGTCTTTTCCAAGTTCACAAAGCCAAAAGAAATCCAGCAGAACTAAATCTATATATATTTGACTCCTTCACTACTATATGACCTTGACTTCTGCCATACTTACCTGTATCTTCTCTGCCACACTGGAGGTATTATATACAACTAGACATCCAGAAAGCTATACCATTTTGGCAAGTAAACAAGCATCAGCCTATATGACCTGTTAATCCACATCATAATTAAAGATGGTAGATCCCTAAAATTCTCTATGTTACAATAGATGTGTTGTTTCAAAGAAGAGGACAAAATCATGACTAACGTGACTGAAATGACACTTTTCTGACTAAGCTGAATACTACACAGTAAAGGTTGCAAGAAATAAAGTTAAATGAGGAGTCTCTGTCCTCCATATTTGATGGTTGTCCTAGGGCAGAGCCTTGGCCTTCAACAACATGCTTTGATCACCATTCTTCTCACTTCAATGTCTACACTATCTCACTGCTTCCAGGCACAGTTTTCAACTTGCCAAGACCCTAATTGATTAATCAAGTCACTGTGAACTATTTAACATATGTTAAAAGGTAACATCAATTGCAGTCTGGAACGGATGGTTAGGAATAGAATTCCAATACCAATACCCTCGGGGCTTTATAATATATCAGTAGACTTTCCTGGTGTTCATTATCTACAAAATAATATAAAAGATTCATATGTTTATTCATTAGTAATTCACTAGTAAAATGCATTGTAAACTGCTAATGAAAAAGCAAGTTGTTAATTATAAAGTGACAGCAGTTGAGCCCCCGCAAAATGCAATTTTCAGATTTGTTTTATCTCAGTAAATGACTGAGACATTACATTAGAATTTTTAATGTTAATACATACTCACATTCCATAAAAAAATAAAAAGTTTGTTTCTGCAGTTTGGATTGAGTGGAAAGATTTAGAATATTAAGAGAAGTATAATATTCTTTGTTGATGCCACAAGCTGAAGCTGAATAAAGATAATTACCACTTTGATGAACAAAACCATACTCCCAAAATTTGCTAAGTGTCAGGATAATGTACAGTATAATCTTTTTACATAAGTCCATGTGGGTTCTAGTTCAAACATATATTATAAAAGCAAGGCAGCTATATGTCTAGTTAACATTCACAGTCCTGATCCACAACACTTTCTAAAATTTCCTTTCCCTGTAATTGAACTGTCTGAGAATAGGGACAGTCATACGAGAGCCTAATGGCACAGGTTGGACGTCCCTGGTCCAGCACCCTCAGGACTGGACTAATTTGTCCTGGACCAGGGGAGATCAGTGCTCCCCTGCTGGCTACCCCACTCCCAGGTTCCCAAGGCTGGTGCCCCCACCCTGCTGCCACTCACTGCCACCTGGGTTCTGGTCAGGACTTCCTGGCTGCTGTCAGTCCCAATGCTGCCAGGGTTCCCTGGAGGTTCCTGGGGCCACCTAGCCACTGTCAGCCCCTCTCAGAAGCCATCAGCCCTGCTGCCACTAGAGATTCTCTAGGGATTCACTAGGGATTCTGTAGATGCCAGGGATTCCCCAGCCCCACCTGCCTCAGAGAACTCAGTGGAGTTCCCTGGCCAGGCCACGTGGCTGCTGGAGGTTTCTGGGGTTCCTCGGCTGGGGCTGCCCAGCCACCACTGGCCCCACTGCTGGGGCCAGGCCTGCTTCCACCTGGATTCTCTGGCCCAGGGCTGCCTGGCTACCACTTGGCCCCGCTGTTGCAAGGGGCTTCCCAGCCAGGGTAGGAGCTCCTCATTCACCGCCTGGCCTGGCTGACACCAGGGGTTCCCTGGCTGGGGTGGGGGCTCTCTCTTCACTACCTGGTCCCACTGGTGCTGGGTTCTCTGGCCCCACTGATGCTGGGGGTTCCCCATCCAAGCTGGGATTCCTCAGCCTCCACCTGGCGCAGCCAGGGGTCCCCAGCCCTACAATCTCCAGCTGGCTTCCACTCCCACCTCCAGGGCTCTTTGGTCCAGCAACATCCATGGCCCTGCTGGACCACAAATGTTGCCAGACCATAGAGGCCTGGATTTGAGGGTTCAACCTGTATTACAAGCATATAATTGAACATGGTTTTGCATCTTTTTTTCTTTTGTCTAACATTACATATAACTTCTTCCCCTTATCAAAATATTAAGGTTGAAGAATCAAACTCTCAGAAACTAGAAAATGCCAGAATTAAGGTTCTATTTTTCCCCTCCCCTGCCTCATTGTGATAGAATCTAATTACATGGTCACATATTATTTTCCCACAAGCTGTGTCTGTCACTCAGTGTACCAAATGGCTAGTGCTCAGGGAGTAAGGCAGTTATTCAATAATTACGTTTACCCATCTCAATCAACAAATGTTTATTAACCAACATTTATACGTGCCAGTTAATTAAATGGCACTCAAAACCTGCTGATCCTAAGATTTGACCCATTTGTCTTCTAGCTTCATTTTTCATGATGCTTCCATATAGGTGACTGAAATAGTATAGCTCCCACATATAACTAATGGGGATAAAACAAAAATCAGAAAGTGGCCTAGTGATTTATGGTGACACTGATTGGTCTATAAAAGATAAAAGGAAACTTCCAAGAGGCTGCAGGATGTATTTGTCAACCAATGACAAATTAAATGCATATTCATGTATCTATAGATCCAAATCCTGATAGCTAGGGGGCCAGATCTTTACCATATTAAGATCCATATTAAGATGGCTCAGATTTGCAAAGTTCATACTGTGTTGGATCCAGATTCCTTAAAGCCCATGCTCTTATAGCCCCCCCTGCCCTATGCTTATGACTTCTCTGCTTACCCTTCTCCAAGCAAGGTAGTGTGGGTATCAAGGAAATTAGTATGAAAATGTCAGCCATAGTAACCACTACAAAATGTACAGTAAGATTTACAAGTAGTCATAGCAGCGCCACATTAAAATAGTCTCCCAAGCTCAGACTCATCCTTCATCTGACCACATCACATGCCCTTCAAATTCTGAATAGTTGTTCATGGAGACAGACTTTTTAGTGTTCATAAGGAAGAGGATGAATGTTATTGCTTAGTTCTCTTCCCTTTATGTGTTTGGCCAGACACGATTAGTATTTGCATGAATTTGATATCTTCCTGCCTCGAGACCCTTCAATGGTCTTCAAATTAAGCAAATTCAATACTTCACTGCAATTGCACCTCAAAAACAGATGGGATGAGAGTTTCTTTATATCACAGAATATGGTTTCCATTTGTTTGTCAGGTAATTGCTGTTATTTGTACTATTGTTTTCATATCTGAGCCATAAGGCAACAATGAATTTATCCCCTCATAATATCACCTTTATTGTACTGTGCATCTTCCCTGGCTCCTCGTATAACAAAACGAGACTGCATTTAAAGGAAGATATAATGCAACATGTTCCTCCTGACGACCAAATGTAGTCATGGAAATTAATAGAGCATTTTCTGAAAGGCTAGAAAAGCCATATTAGATTACTCAGCCAAATGCATGTTATTTTTCAAAATTTAAATAGGTTTGTTACAATGATAAGTAACAGATGCACTATAGACTAATTACATATGATCAAGGTGTCCATTTTAGCTAACTACAGAGGGAGGAAGAAAACAGCATTAGAATTTGCATTTACAATTTGAAAATAGAAAAAAAAGGGAACATTGTTTTTCACAGCAAATGAAAAGTAAACTAATTTTGAACCTTTTTAATAATTAAGGGTGTACTCAGTCCTTTAAAAAAAAAGTGTAGACATCATGGAAAGTGAAATTACTGCACCTAGAAAAATCAGAGAAATGCATGTCTCTGGGTTTTCAAAATGGTAGAATGGAGAAAGTGGCTCAGTAATTTTCAGGAAAGA
The DNA here is from genome assembly GCF_052426305.1 of Pelodiscus sinensis. Classification (NCBI taxonomy): domain Eukaryota; kingdom Metazoa; phylum Chordata; order Testudines; family Trionychidae; genus Pelodiscus; species Pelodiscus sinensis. The sequence goes on from NC_143052.1 coordinate 183,232,023, forward strand.
AGAGCTAGTCAATAGAAGATTGTACAATAGAAAAGGCAAAGTATAATGCCCGAACTTGCACTGACCAAATTACAGGTATGGATAATCCACTGAGTTCACCGGGATCTCTCACAATTACAGGGCTAACTGCACCTTTGACATTTTTTGTGAACTCTGAATGCACTTTCCCCTCCAAAGTGATGAGACCATTCCACTCCAGAGAAGTAATTTCACACTCTTAGGGCAGGTCTGTACTGGGGGGGAAAGTTGACCTAAGTAATGCAATTTGAGTTACATTAGTAGTGTAACTCAAGTCAATATAACTGAGATCATCTTACTGTGGGGTCCGCACAATGCTGGATCAACAGAAAAGACTCCCATTCCAGTGGAGTTCTGGAATTTACATCCGAGCAATTGACAATGACTCTTCACTAGACCCACTGAATCCATCCCTGTGGATTGATTGCCATAACATCAGTCCTGGCTGTAGTACAAACAAGACCTTAGACTGAGTCCTGGGCTACAGTAGCCTATAAAATAACTGTGCTTACCCAGCAGGTCACATTGTCCCTTTGGGAATTGTATCAATGGTGAATAAAGAGACCCAACATAGCCTTCTGAAACAAAGCATTGTTTAAGCTCAACAAATAGGAAAAAAAGGCTTTTAAAACAATAAATTGTATGCATGTCTTTCTTTCCTAAAATCACAGGCAAGCCTATTATACCCCAAGCCCCTGAACCCCGGAATCAGCCTGCTCCTCAGCAGACTCTCTGCCTTTATAATTGAGGGCCTGTTTTTAATCCAATTAAAAGTCTTTTTTTATTATTATTTCTCAATTTACACATTTGGATGGACCACTAATAATCAAGTTAGTTAGCTCTCAGGTTACTCAGAAAAATGGAAGGAGGGGGACCAAAGCATTAAAGTGAATAACTAAAGCATTATCTCTTAACCCTTGAAGTGTTTGCAAGGAAGTGTTTTATCTGGAGCCACTGTCTGGATTTCCTGTGCCCATGCAGCTAAACCCTGCTTGAATTAACTCCTTGTATTCAGAGAATGCCTCTGCATCTTATGGAAGTCAAACAAATACATAAAACACAGAACAGTCATCAATATAGTAGCTCCAAATCCACCACAGGATCACTCAAGGGAGTAGCATCACACACAAGTATAAGCATTTGCAGGGTCATTCTCATAAACAAAGCAGTACTGCAAGAGCATTTTGCTAGTGGCAAATAGAGAAGGAGAGAGCATAATCCAAAAATAAAGCAAGAAGAATGTGGGTGACATTTTCTTACTGCCATATGTCCCTCATAAGATGTCTGGGTTGCAAGTTCCCTGGGATCCAGATGGAACCTTTACAATGCAGCGAGACACTCCTAACTGGCTTCAGATAGGCCAACGCAAAGAGAATCATGAGAAGCAGAATGAAAATGGACCTCTGGATCTATACTGAAATGGATCCTTTGGGCAGGAATCCTAGAAAGAAGATGTAGAAAGACAGCAACCATTACTTTGGCCCTAGGTTGAAGTAATGGCTGCAGAGGACTTCAGAAAGACTGTATAGTAGTCCCACGGCCTACCTCTTGAAATTCAGAGAGGAATTTCAATTCTGTTAAGTGCCCACACAGATCAGGTGCAGGAAAACCTTTGAGAATTTAGGTGGAATATCTTTACACAGTGAAAACTCAATAAAAGCAATTAGAAGAAACATTTTAAAAAACGAATTAGGCATATCAAGGCAGACCATTGTGGGGGAGCAGAGTGACTTAACTCAAAGAACAGAACAGTGTTCTACAACTAACATTTAGTGTAAAATGATTAGTAATTGGCTGTCGGCAATTCTCTATGTTCTGATACTGTGTGCTGTATAATAGACTAGCGTTGCTAAGGAATGTTGCTAAGCAAGGCAACACTCAGAGGAGGTCAGTCACCTTTTCAGTGACAACTTCAAACATCAATTATTTTTGTGAACTGCAGATTTCATTTTTTAAATGTTCTGCATATTTCTTGAGATAAGGGAAGATTTATCACCATAATACAGTTCAAACATGCAAAGACCTAAAACTTGTTCTGGAATTAGATCTTTTTCATTAAAACCTAATTTCTTCTGCTGCGTATTGCTATGCATTTATCAGAAGGTAATAACCATGGTATGACCTAGTTTTTTTTACTTAGTTTTGACCAAATTACATGAGAAATCTGTATATTCTCACCAAAGGCAACATAATTTTCATGTAAATTTAAACTGTTCAGCCTGTCAGTGTCAGCTGGGCTTTTTTGAAGGTTGGTTGTTTTACTTGGAAAAACAGAACTGGAAAAAATGCAAAAGAATTACCTTTAAAAAGAGAAAGAACAAAAGCAACTGGTGTACACATTGTTAGTCAAGTGTAACTTTCGCTATATAGCTGAAATTGTTTTACATAAAAACACTAATATTCAAAAGCCTCAATTACTCTAAATAAATACATTATTTACTAGATTTTTGGTTCAAAAGTATTCTAGTGTTTATTTAGAAGCACAAATTCCCTCACAGAAAATGTAGAATCAAATGAAGTAAAAATCGTAAATTAACCAAAATGTTCCATAGAATCTCTATGGATAGTAATTCCATGCTCTAATAATAAGAATAGAATGGTAGGGATATATTGCCAACCTCCTGACCAGGACAAGGATAGTGACTATGAAGGGAGATTAGAGAGGCTATCAAAATAAAAAACTCCATAATAGTGGGGTATTTCAACTATCCCCAGATTGACTGGATACATGTCACTTCAGGACGGGATGCAGAGATAAAGTTTCTAGATACCTTAATTGACTGCTTCTTAGAGCAGCTAGTTCTAGAACCTACAAGGGGAGAGGTGTTTCTTGATTTAGTCCTAAGTGGAGCACAGGATTTTGTTTAAGAGGTAAATATAACTGGACCACTCGGAAATAATGACCATAATGCAATGTAATTTAACATCTCTGTGGTGGAAAAACACCTCAGCAGCCCAGCACGGTTGCATTTAATTTCAGAAAGGGGAAATACACAAAAATAAGGAGGTTAATTAAACATCAATTAAAAGTCTCAATGCCAAAAGTAAAATCCCTGCAAGCTGCATGAAGACTTGTTAAAGACACCATAATAGAGGCCCAATTTAAATGTATACCCCAAATTCAAAAACAGTAAGAGAACCACAGTGGAGGAACAGCCAAGGAAAAAAAAAACAGCGGGAGATAAAAAGGCATAGTTTAAAAAGTGGAAGTTAAATCCAATGAGGAAAATAGAAAGGAGCATAAACTTTGTCAAATTAAGTGTAAAAAATATAATAAGAAAAGCCAAAAAGAAGTTTGAAGAACAGCTAGCCAAAAACTCAAAAAGTAATAGCAAAATATTTTTAAGTATCTCAGAAGCACGTAAACAACCAGTGGGGCCACTGGACAATCAAGATGCTAAAGGAGCACTCAAAGACAATAAGGTAATTATGGAGAAACTAAATGAATTATTTGCTCAGAGCTAAGGATGTAAGGGAGATTCCCAAACCTGAGCCATTCTTTTTCAGGTGACAAATATGAGAAATTGTCCTAGATTGAGGTGTCATTAGAGGAGGTTTTGGAACAAATTGATAAACTTAACTGTAACAAGTCACTGGGACCAGGTGACATTCACCCAAGAGTTCTGAAAGAACTTGCAAATAGGAATAAGAGATCTTCCGGAAAAGGGTTTATTTTCCGCAAGATCCAGTCTAGACTGGCGCTTTTCTCCGGCAAAACCCCGAGCCGGAAAAAAGCGGCAGCCATGTTCATGCAAATGCTGCAGGGGATATGTAAATCCCCCGTGGCATTTGCAATTCCGAAGTGTCTCATTAGCATCCCTTTTCCGGAAAAGGATGCCAATGTAGACACTGCCGTATAGTTCTTCATGGGGGTCAACAAGCATGTGGCCAAGAGGATCCAGTGGTTATAGTGTACTTAGATTTCCAGAGAGCCTTTGACAAGGTCCCTTACCACAGACACTTAAGTAGTTAGTTGTCATGGGATAAGAGAGAAGGTCCTCTCATAGACTGATAACTGGCAAAAGACAGGAAACAAGGGTAAGCATAAATGGTCAGTTTTCAGAATGGAGAGAGGTAACTAATGATGTCTCCCGAGGGTCCATACTGGGACCAATCCTATTTAACCTATTTATAAATGATCTGGAGAAATGGGTAAACAGTGAAGTGGCAAAATTTGCAGAAAATACTCAACTCCTCAAGATAGTTAAGACCAAAGCAGATTGTGAAGAGCTTCAACAGGCCCTCACAAAACTAAGTGATTGGGCAACAAAATGTCAAAGTTTTGGGGGGAGGGTTAGCTCAGTGGTTTGCTTACTGGCCTGCTAAACCAAGGTTTGTGAGCTCAATCCCTGAGGGGAGCCATTTAGGGATCTGGGGCAAATCTATCAGGGATTGTACTTGGTCCTGCTGTCAGGGCAGGGGAGTGGACTCAATGACATCTCAAGGTCCCTTCCACCTCTATGAGGTAGGTTATGTTGATAAATGCATATTGAAAAAAATAATCCCAACTATACCTGTGATATGATGGGGACTTATTTAGCTAATCATTCAAGAAAGAGATCTTGGAGTCACTGTGGATAGTTCTCTGAAAACATCCACTCCATTTGCAGCAGAAGTCAAAAAAGCAAACAATGTTGGGAATCATTAAAAAAGGGATAGAGAATAAGACAGAAAATATCTTATTACCTCTGTATAAATCCATGGTACACGCACATCTTGAATACTACATACTAATGTGGTCACCTCATCTAAAAAAAGATATATTGGCATTGGAAAAGGTTCAGAAAAGGGTAACAAAAATGATCAGGGGTTTGGAACAGGTGCCATAGGTAGAGAGATTAAAAAAAAGCCTGGGACTTTTCTGTTTAGAAAAGAAGAGACTAAGGGGGAATATGATAGAGGGCTATAAAATCATGACAGGAATGGAGAAAGTGAATAAGGGAAAGTTATTTTCTTGTTCCCATATCTTAAGAACTAGGGGTCACTAAACAAAATTAATAGGTAGCAGGTTTTAAACAAACAACCAAAAGGAGGTTTTTCTTCACACAGCACACAGACAATCTGTGAAACTCCTTGTCAAAGGATGTTGTGAAGACCAGGACTTTAACAGGGTTCAAAAAAGAACTGGATAGATTCATAGAGGTTAGGCCCATCAATACCCTGCCGAAATGGGTAGGAATGGTGTCCCTAGCCTCTGGTCACTTATGATCACATTTGTAACTCATAGCAATGGAATATATGTAATGATTAATATGTATATGAGACAGGCCTGGGCTGTTTTCTAAACACGATTTATTCAGTACTAGAAGGTTTACCTGGTATTGCTCAAGTCCTTAACAATCAATTTTTATTTTGGGGAAAATAAAATGAAAATGCACACACTTCATTTAAATCATTGTTCTGGGAAGGGGCTAGGAACGAGGGGTTCAGTATGCAGGCTGCCCTTGGAGACAGGAGTACTCCAGCCCTTTCTTAGCATTGCAGCTTGGTGCCCGGTGAGAAGTGCCTCTCCATGGCCACCGTAGCTCCAGCGGGCACAGCCAGGGGAAAGGTCCATGTTCCCCAAATGAGGCAGATCCAGGTTCATCTGCCCTCTACACTCCCCAGCATTTAGAATTTAGAAAACTATATCCGTTACCCTCACTCCTGGATGAAGGGGTACAGCCGCCAATGTTCCCATATGAATCAGAGGGTGGGGACTAACTTCAGCACCCTCCTGCCCTAAAGGGTGTCTGAGGAATGGGAGGCTTGGGACTGGGGCAGTCTCAGATGGGGGAAAGGAGGTGTGCCCCCATCTGGCCCCTTTTCCCTGCCTGATGTTTCTCTTTTCTATATGGTTTTATGAGAAGCAAGCCACATCCAGGCACATCCCATTTTCCTGGTACATAAGAGGAAGCTGTGTACCAAATTTAGTGGTCCCAGCACTCACCGTTTTAGTGGGCGTTCTTGACCAAACTGAGACAGAGAGACAAATTCTCTCAAATTTATAATAAATTATCAGTATGGATATTAGTTTTCTAAAGTTCTCATGAACAATTTTTAAAAGGATCTACATTATTTAGTCTTCTAAGTTCTATTTTGAAAGCTGAAAATCAGTGTGGGTTGGCCAAATGGAAAAGTAGAGAACAACCATCAAACTTTTTGATGCTAGGACAGTGACTAGAAGTCTATGATGGATCAGGTTCTGTTCTACCTTCACACTGCTCATATGATGACTCTCACCCTTTGTATCAGATCCCATTCTTTTGAACAGTTATTCATTTTAAAGATCAACCCTTGAAACATTGCACATTTTTATTTACTAATCTTAGTTAGTCCCTTTTGTGGCACTATTGGAGAGTTCAAGACCATATGCCACACTTCCAGATGGTCACAGGGATCAGACTATCCATTCATCTCAAATTATTTCACTAGAGTTGCAACAATAATCACATTTCACATATAGCAAGTGCAATGGTTGTAGGCAGACACGTTAAGTCAGAGCCACAGCTTGGACTTTTTTTCCCAACCACTGGATCTCAATACAGATTTCGTACTCCAAATTACCTTTTCTATACTAACCTGCTAGTTGTACATTTTAGCAACACAAAATAAGTACGATTAACAAAGGTCTAATTTAAAAAACCCACAACCATGAGCTATATTCTATTCAGACACAGATGTGTGACTTGCATACAAGATGACTGTTTATTTTTTGCTAGTTCCCCGTCAATAATCTCCCATGTATCTGAGATTAGAATACTGTGCTATTGATTTGCATTATTTTTTCAAAAAAATTTCTGGTCATTAAGTTACTATTTTTGTGGCTTTTTTTTTTCCAAACACAAAATAGATGTGAATCACAGAATGGCAGCAGTGCAGGTAAGTTCAGGGCTAATAGTTAGTACAAATAACAATTTATACCATGTGTAATCTGTATTGTGTATGGTAGAATTTAGACAGCCAAACAGAAGGGCTATGAATTAGCTTTTAATTTCTATTATCTATCTGGGTTTTTTTTACTGTGCATATTCATGTGTGTGATTACAAAAGTAAATTCTTTAAAGGATCTCTATGTATCTTGCCAACTATTGGTTTTTTTCTTTGTTTCATTTTGCCAAGAGAATGTTAGTTCAAAGGAGTGGGCTTTACATTTCACTATGAAGGTGCAAAGATCTGTGGTAGTTCTGATACCTTCTCAGCATAACCCACAGTCATGGACAGCTGCCAAGGAAGCTCTGTCTCCCTGGAGTCCTGGGAAAACTGCAGGACACTTTTTAAATAGAGGATTTATAGTTATATAGAGGCTAGAAATAGAAAAAACTGGTTAAACAACCAGCTGATCTCCCAAGGTGAGGAAATATTAAAAATATTTTGTACTTTCATAGCACAATCATGCATTGATATTGTCCATGACAACCTTGTCAGATTAGTATTACAATCCCCATTTTACACACAAGATAACAAAGGCTAAGAATTTAAGTAAATGACCACTTTGCCACACAAAATGTATGACAAAGTGGGGGGAGGAAATCCCAGATCTATATTGATATTGACAGCAACTTATGCTTTAGTCACACAACCATTCTTCCTCCTTAAAGGGTGTATTCCTGCTTCTGTTAAAAATCAATGGAAAAACTTCCTTTGACTTCCACCGAAGTAGAAATGGGCCCATGTACATCTAGACTATGCTTCCTCCATTATTTCTCAGTCTTTCGTTAAACATTATTATCTGTGAGACAAATGGATTCCAATGTACTAATAACTCATACTTGATACATAGATGAAGAAAAAATAAAATTATATAAGACATTTGAAAAGCAGAATGAGCTGGCTTCTAGTGGATGCTCTGAGACAATTGAGTTCATGTGAAAAGCCTAGAAATTAAGCTAAGATAAAGTGTACATTTATCCAGCTGCATTTATCCATTTATCCACCCTGTATTTTCCAGAATGGGATGCCTATTTGAATGAGAAGAAGTAAACGTGTATGAAAAAAATATTATTGAGTGTTTACACCATCAAAAAGACTCCTTATATTGAAAAAATAGGGAGAGGGGAGGAATACAGGTGCAGGAAAACTGTTTATCCAAAACAATAAATACAAGCCTGAGAGGATCTGGGATACAGATAATGGATGCCTGGAGAAAAAGACTTGGAGGTATTGCTTTATAGGGATTATATCTGGTATCATATAATAAGCCAAGAACAACAAAGAAATCCAACAGTCATAACAGCAGTATGAGATGGGTAAAGGGAAGAGGACACTCAAGATTGAAAATGAAAGGTTGCATCCCTGACAGGCTGGAGTGCAAAAAAAGCCCAGACGGGAGGAAAAAAACCAATGTCCTCTCTAGAAATGCATCTGACGAATCTGCCACATGCATCTGACGAAGTGGGTCTTTGCCCACGAAAGCTTATGCTCCTACACTTCAGTTAGTCTATAAGGTGCCACAGGACTCCTCGCCGCTCTCTAGAAATGTAATCTTTTTTATTATTATTATTCACTTATAATTAAATCCATAGGGAATAAATAAAGATTTCCAGGTTAGATCAGTTCTGCAGATTACTGTTTTAACTCTTTCTCTTACCTAGTTTGAATACATTTAGTCTTTAATTAGAACACTAGAATCCTGCAGTATTGCTTGAGAACATCACACAGGCCACCACAGAAAGAAGAAGAAGCTCTCTCCTTTCATGGTGTGGATATGAAAGGAGACTGTCCCTACTCTGGATTCTTGTTTAAATGAGCACAGAGTAGTTAGTTTTATTGCAATACATGTGCTGTGTCTACACTGGACCACTTATTCCAGAAAAGCAGCCGTTTTTCCGGAATAAGCTGCGAGCTGTCTACACTGGCCGCTTGCTTTTCCAGAAAAGCAATGACGATCTACTGTAAAATTGTCAGTGTTTTTCCGGAAAAACTGTGCTGCTCCCATTCGGGCAAAAGTCCTTTTCCGGAAAAACTGTTCCGGAAAAGGGCCAGTGTAGACAGCACAGTAGTCTTTCCCGCAAAAAAGCCCCGGTTGCGAAATGACAATCGGGGCTTTTTTCCGGAAAAGCGTGTCTACATTGGCCACGGACGCTTTTCCGGAAAAAGTGCTTTTCTGGAAAAACATCCTGCCAATGTAGACGCGCTTTTTCCGGAAATACTTATAACGGAAAACTGTTCCGTTTTAAGCATTTCCGGAAAAGTCTGCCAATGTAGACGTAGCCATAGAATACATTTATGACCACAGATATGAACCAAATTTAAGGAGCATAGCTGCTATATTAATAGACTGCTCAAGAGGCAGCTGTCTACTGCATGGGCTAGCAAATATGTGAGAGAGCAAGACAGAATGAGATCATTCTGCTCATTAGTACTTCTACACAAATTGCTGATGCTTGCACTTTATAGGGAAAATATAATCCCTAATATTAGGATACAAATGTGACTGGTTTTTGGATTAAAATGAGTACAAATATTTTAGAAGTCTAAGCAGGGCCAACCAGGGTGTCATGGTCAGGGGGAAATCATGAGTGCTTAAATTGGCTAGGGCTTACTAGAGCTGAACCCTGGCACCTCTGAGCTCCTGGGTAGCAGCTTCCACTCTGCCACCACCCCAGCTGGAAGGCAGCACCACTGCCAGCAGCAGCACAAAATAAAGGGTGGCCATACCATTCTGTGGTGCTGGCATGGTATGTTATGGCCCTCAGAGCTACGCACCCGGTCAAAAGCTGACTAACTATGGCCATCATGATCAGGGACAAGGAGCAGCAAGGGCCTGAGGTTTGAGGCAGCAGGGTGTTCGTATGATGAGGAAAAGCCAGCAAAGGGGCAAGGGCACCAAAATACAAGTTCACCCAGGGTGCCATTTTCCCAAAGGCCAGCCCTGGTTCCAGGCCCAACAATGGGAGGTAGGGGTGGAGGAGGGGCAACTGCCTTGGGGCCCAGCAATTCAAAAGTGCCCAGAACTCTGGCTGCTTTTTTCATGGCACTATTCATTGGTATATCAACAAATATCTATTTTTACCTTGGCAGTCAGATATCCCCTACCCTTTCTTTTTCCCCCCACAGATGACAGTGCTTCAAAATGACCTGAATAGCTTTACAAGAAGAGAGGAAAACAGCATACTAAAGGCAGAAGTCATTAACACAATCATCTGTACCATCAAAAGATTATGCAGTTTTACAACACAGCACTCTTGAGGGGAAAAAACAACATCTATGAATTTCTATTCAACAGACCTCTGACATAGAGACATTTCCTTTTTCAATCTCTTGCTTGGTTCTCAAATTCTATAGAATATAAGGGCTTTCATGAAATCTAGTTGCTTGAGACTCAGTTCAGTTAGAAGTGAACTGGAAAATACAGCAGCTGCTGCAGCTGCAGTCATCTACCCACCAATCAAAATAGGTGTTTCATAGTTTTAGATTGGGACTTCTCACTCCTGGATGACCACAGAGAAGTAATAGCCAAGAATGATTTCATTCTCCTCTGTATCTCAGAATATGGTAATCATTTTTGACCAGACATGCCACAGTGATCCATGTTTTCATAATATCCATTCTGGGCAACTGAAATACACTGTACCCATAGGTAACCTTAAGGCCACCAATTGCCATTTCACCTGTGTGTGAAATAAAAGGTGTTGGTGATGGTCTACAGAGTCTTAAATGGTTTGGATATCAGCTATATCAGAGACCACTCAACTAAAGAAATATCACCTGATGGACATACTATCTAGAAGATATTGCTAAAGAGATGCTCAGATGCATTCAGGATAGGTAATTTCTGAGGGGCAAACTTTGCTTGAGAAATTCAATCCTCTTACCTTAGACTTTTTTCTGGGATACTTGAATACTGCTTCAACAGAAATTTAAATCTTTATTTGCCCTGAGTGATACCTCATCATTTGAAACCTTAAACTATTGAATGCAGACTACTTAGAAGAAACCAATAGAAAACAATAAGCTACTTGGCATGGTTGTAAGAAAACCATCCCCTTTTGACTTTAGTAATGCACATGCTGTTACCCCAATAATATTCTCACTGGAGACCACCCAGGGTTACATTAGAATGGGTTTATTTCCACTAAGTAAGACTAAAGAGGAGAAAGCAGCCACCAAAGGTTTAAACTAAAGAAGACAGAACTCTCTCTCTCTCTCTCTCTCTCTCTCACACACACACACACACACACACACACACACACACACACACGCAAGCATACACGATTCCATTCATTCACTCATTCGCACCCATTCCTTCTTGCCCTCAGGCAATCACACACTTGCACAGACATATGGGTTGCAGAAGGAGCCAAGGCATGTGGATCCTGGAGGGTCTGTCTGCTCATCATGGCTGGGGAAGCTGGTCAGGAGGAGATACACTGGAGGGGAGCTTCTCAGGATCAGAGGAAGGAAAAAGAGAGAGTCTCACATGTGCTCCTTCTCTTTATATAGTGTCTGAATGGCCCCTGTGACTCATTCACCTTGTTATCCAGCAGAGAGCATGCCCAGACTGTGATGACTCATTGAAATGTGCTCCATTGTTCCCAGTCTTCTTCAAACACACTCTCACTCCATTCATTCAGGGGAGAATGCAGCTTAGGGAAAGCAAAGTGGCTGAAAGTTACAAAGATTACAAAGTTGCAGTTTATAGTACATTTGAGAGTTACACAGTTTACAAAGTTTGACAAAGATCACAATGAGTTACAGTTTAAAACCTTAAACCTTACAGTTTGATGTAGCTGCAGAAAATCCATGTATATAAATCAAGTAAGCTCAGGCAGAGGTTTTTTTATGCAACACGTGTCTAATTACCTGGTTTCTGATTCATTTTGATTTTCATACTGGATGAAATTCACTGCTGTGTGGTGGTCTGGATCAAGTCCTACAAACCATTTAGAAATCATCCTTAAACAGAGGACTTAATTGTTGAAACTTTTATTGGTGCAGTTATTGCATGAACCCATGACCCTCAGGCTATGTCTAGACTGCAAGCCTCTTTCGAAAGAGAGCGTCTAGACTGCACGCGGAACTTTTGAAAGAGCAAGCCGCTTTTTCGAAAGAAAGCACCCAGTGAGTCTGGATGCTCTCTTTCGAAGAAGCCCTATTTACATTCAAGAATGCCTTCTTTCAAAAGAAGCATTTTTGAAAGAAGGCGTTCTTTCCTCGTGAAATGAGGTTTACCGCCGTCAAAAGAAAAGCCGCGTTCTTTTGATTTAATTTCGAAAGAACGCGGCTGCAGTCTAGACGCAGGTGAAGTTTTTTCGGAAAAAGGCTACTTTTCCCGAAAAAACCCCTGAGTCTGGACACAGCCTCAGGGAAAACCAGTATGTCACCTTCAGCTGATTGCTTAGACCTTGTTCTGGCCCTCTTCACAGATATACCTTTCACCCAATGTATGCTTTGATTTGCCTTGAAAGCAACTTGAAATAGCTGTGAAATAAATTATATTTTTCTGAATTATAACAAGACCCTCACAATTTGGTAAATTTTTTAATGTAATTCAGCTGTTATAAAAGGGGCCATTAAATGAAAGTAATGGAAAAGGAGTGTAAAACATCCAATGGATTCTCCTTTGATCAATTGCGCTTTTCAAATTTTTGTGTTGAATCCAAGAACGTCAGTGGGAACTGATCTCAGTAGGAAAAGTTATTTTCCCTAAGAAATCTTAGGCCTTTCATATAATGACAAAGTGACAAAGGATTTCCCCTGCCCCTCTTGAATTTATAAGTTGAAATTTCACAAGATCAAGACATAAGAAAAGAGACTACAAACACATTGCAAGTAGCAGAAAAGTTCAAATGGGGGATATGCATTTGCAACCTTCTCTAAAATTCAGCTCTTCATTGAAGGGAAAGGAAGAAAAAGAAAATGTAGCTTCAGTCCCTTTGTCAGAAAACTTGTGTAGGGTCCCAGACATTTAGTTATGGAAGTGCAAAAGGGGAAAAAAGATAGAGAATCTTCCACAGAACATTGTCTGATACCCAATGATCTTTTAAAACTCCTTAGGCTTTAAAGGTTGGACAGTACTGAGTATCAAAGACCTGATAAAACACCAGAGACAACTATCTCTTCTGTAATGTTGGGACATAATTTTCCTTCAAATTTATTGGACAGAAAATTGGATTTTTCATTTAACAGAAAATTGGACTGAACATTTCATTTTCAATTGAAAAAAGCAACCTCCTAAAACCAAAATATTTAAACTGAGAAGAGAATATATTTCTCTCTAAATATCTTAGCACAGTAGAGTTCAATTTCCTCATGTTCTCACTGTGTTCTATGAGAAAGGACTTTCAATCCCTCATGATTTACCAGAGGAAGAGGTGACGGTGATCAGGGAGACCCACAATACCTGTGCCAGCACTGCTTCTGTCTCCTCCACTGGTGCCTGTAGCCAGACAGAGTGCCTGAGCATGAATGCCTCTGCCCAGATCCTGGTGTGGTTTTGCAGGGACTGTGGCTTGCAATTCCCACTTACTGATATCCAGGCCGAGGAGATCATCCAATGCAAAAGGTGCCTGCTGGTGGTATCTCTCAGGCAGCAGGTGGGAGAGCTACAGGAAGAGGTGGCTAGGTTGAGAAGCACCCGCATCCATGAGAAATTCCTGGACCGTGTTCATGAGGAGATAGCTGAGGTAGCTGTCCTGGTACACAGGACTGCGGACACACTACTGGTGAAGGAGGAGACAGCTCAGGGTGGACACTGGCAGCTGGTTACTTCTGGCAGCAGGTACTGCTCCCCCCCTGCTCTGAACCCTCCTGCCGTGGTACTAGGAAACCGTTATGCTCTTCTTTATACAGGAGATAAGGAATCACCCCTTACAACAGAAGAGGAGAAGCCTCTTACCCCCAAGGCTGGGAGGTCTGCTGCCACCCCTGAGAATAGGAAATGTAGGGTAGTGGTGGTCGGAGACTCTCCTCTGAGGGAGACAGAGGCACCCATCTGTTGCCCTGATGTTTCATCTCGGGAGGTATTCTGTCTGCCGGGGTCCAGTATCCGAGATGTTACAGAGGCATTGTCAAGGATTATCTGGCCCTCTGACTACTACCACGTACTACTTATCCACATGGGCACAAATGATACTGAGAGGTGTGACATTGAGTGGATCAAAAGCGACTACAGGGCTCTGGGAGTACGGGTGAAAGAGTTTGGAGAGCAGGTGCTATTCTCTTCGAACCTTCCTGTCAAAGGTAGGGGCCCGGGCAGAGACAGGTGCATCCTGGAGGTGAATGCCTGGCTGTGAAGATGGTGTCGCCAGGAGGGCTTTGGCTTCCTCGACCATGGGATGCTATTCCTGGAAAGACTACTAGGCAGAGATGGCATTCACATTTAAAAGAGGGGAAAGACCTTATTTGGGCTCACACTGGCTAACCTAATGAGGAGGGCTTTCAACTAGGTTCAATGAAGACAGGGGAGCAAAGACCACGGGTAAGTGGAGAACATGGAGACCTGGGAGATGAGTCGGAAATTGGAGGGAGCGTGGGTTATAATGGCAGAGAGAAAGGAGGCAAAACTGGAAGGCAAGGTCAAATCAGAATCTTAGATGCCTATATACAAACTAGCCAATTAGCCCATCATAAGATGGGATTTTCAGGTCTCTCCTCCATGTTGGTTTTCTCTCCTGAGCCTCCGGTCTCTCGCTCCATCTCTATTTCTCTCTCTCTCTCTCCTCCTCCTCCTCCTACCTTTCCCTCTCTCTCTCTCAGCTCTCCTCTTCTCTGTCTCCTGCCTCTCTCTCCATCTCTCTCTTTCTCTTCTCTTCCCCCTCCTGCCTCTCATTCGGGGGACCGCGGCGTCCAAACGGTCACTTGCACCACTTGCTCCCATGCGGCAGTTTGGCTGAGCGGTGCAGAAGTCAGCCGAGCGCCATGGCGGGAGGCGAAGAGGGACAGTGACGTTCACGGCCAGAGGGCAGGGCCTGGAGCCGCTGTCACACTGCACGTCACTGCCCCACCCCCGTTCGCCTCCCACTGTGGCGCTCGGCTGACTTCTTCACCACTCAACCAGGCCACTGTGGGGCAGCAAGCAGCCATTTGGGCTTCCCCGTGGTGGCCCGGCTGAGCGGTGCAGAAGTCAGCCGAGCACCATGGCAGGTGGCGAAGGGGGGCGAGGCGGTGATGTACATGGCCAGGACCCACCCCCTGGGCATGTAAGTCACCGCCCCGCCCCACCCCCTTTTCCCTTCCACCGTGGCACTCGGCTGACTTCTGTGCAACTCAGCCAGGCCACCGCAGGGGAGGAAGTGGCGCAAGCAGCCATTTGAGCCCCGCACTCCCCATGCAGCATGGGCTGCCCAGAGGGAACAGACAGCATTTCGAGCAACAGCTCTGCCCAGAGAGAACAGCCAGCATTTCAGGTAACAGCGCCCCCCAGAGGGAACACCCAGCATTTTGGTGTTACAGACTCACAGACACTGGGTTACTATATATATGATAATGCGAGAAGTATGGGTAATAAGCAGGAAGAACTGGAAGTGCTAATAAATAAGCACAATTATGACATTGTTGGCATCACAGAAACTTGGTGGGATAATACACATGATTGGGATGTTTGTATAGAAGGGTACAGCTTGCTCAGGAAGGATAGACAGGAAGCCTTTGTCGACCGCTCCGGTATCTCTAGTCATCTGTTCAGCTTGTTTCTTTGGTGCCAATGCAATCAATATACCAGGAACTGGATAAAAAGGAAGAAAGAAAAGGGAAGCTATCATGGGAAATTTTACAGTTTAGTGAAACAGACTTCTTTACGTTCAGTTTCATGATACTTCAGTAACATACTGACTTTGCATTTTGTTTGTAAGCTCCTCAAGCAGAGGGTTCTGTTCTTTGCTTGGCATAGTAAAGATACTCTAATGTGCCAGACAAACTAATAGATGCTATGTGGATTAAAGTAAAATAACACCATTGTTACCGATGTGGAAGGGAAAGAGAGATGGCACAAAACTGTCATCCTGCACTAACTGTTAACAAGGCTTCTTTTCTTCTTCTACTTTCAGGTAGGAATAAGAGATCCTCCAGAAAAGGGCTTTATTCCGGAGGATCGCGCCAGTCTAGATGCTTTTTTCCGGCTTTTCCCCAAGCCGGAAAAAAAGTGGCGGACATGTTTATTTAAATCCGCAGGGAATATTTAAATCCCCCACGGATTTCCCTATTCTGACTTACCTGATTTGCATCCCTTTTCCGGAATTTGGGGCCAGTGTAGACGTAGCCATGGGGTTCTGCTATCAGTATACAAAGAAAGAAGAGTAGGAGGCACCAAAAAGACCAAAAGAAGGTCTATGCAGTAGAAAGGAGAGGAACTTCTCTCTTTCTGTCTCTTTGAAAAAGGCCTGTTCCTTCCCTTTCGACATGTACAAAGTGGTCCACTTCGGAATGTCTTTGTCCTGACCTGGGCAGTGGTTCCACCAAGAGCAGTCTTAAGGGCAAAAAATGAAAGAAGCTGCACCAGTGAGGCAAAAATAGATGAAGAAATAGTATGAACAAAACAGCCCAGAGGCCACATACACATGCCAGTAAGCAA
This sequence comes from Pelodiscus sinensis, assembly GCF_052426305.1. Taxonomy (NCBI): domain Eukaryota; kingdom Metazoa; phylum Chordata; order Testudines; family Trionychidae; genus Pelodiscus; species Pelodiscus sinensis. The sequence goes on from NC_143052.1 coordinate 183,248,533, forward strand.
CAATACCTTTGTGGGCTATGACTCTATTGTTGTGCTTCATTGTAATGTTGCCACACAAGCTGCATGTGTATATATATATATATATATATATATATATACACACACTAAATGCTGTTATTGGGACAAGAAACCCATCAAAGCGGCTGATTGTAACTTTGCGGGATCACCCCTCTGTAACAAATATCCCAGATTTGTCAGATGATGTGCATTTTCCTAAAGTATCAGAAGGAAAAGCTTAACCTTAATAAATCACCAGTTACTATTTCCCCTTTCTGATTTTCTGGGTTACTCTAACCTGTTGGGAGAAATGGTGCTAGAGCATGACACCTACCATTCTTTCTCTTTCTTCCCCTCCGCCTTCCATTAATACTAATGTGAGCCTCTCTGCATCCAGCTTTGAGAGCAGGCACCAGTCCACTTTTGCCATTCCATTATCCCCCAACAACCAAATTTTCTGCTTTCTTCATCAGCATGATCATTGCCATTGAAAAACGCAATCTAGAATAATCTGTATCAGCAGAAACTGTATTAACGTTCAATACCTTTCAGTATTTTCAAGCAAAGACCAAACACAATTACTTTTGCTCCACAGGGAAAACTATTTATACAGCTAATTGGAGAGATAAGGTGGATCTGCAGCCTTTATCAGTCATGAAGATTCTGCATATATGCAGGCTGATTAGATTCTGCTCATCTGAAATATGATAGCCCATAGAAGGTCAGCCTTTTCAGGAACTATTCTGTCTGCATAGAAATTATCAGAGTATTCAAATGGGGAAAAAGTTTATATTTGGCAAATTGTTACATGCTATACTATTGATATGTGTATAGGCATAAATTCATATCTAAAATACCTGCCTTTAACAGGTAATGGAAGTAGTTGTCTAGATAGATGGTCCTATATATTTTCTGCCTTGACCCTTTCTCCTGTGGGATTGCTAATTCTTCACATAAGGTGTATCTACACTGCAATGTTCTTTCGAGATAACTATCATTATTTCAAAATAACAACGCAAGTATCTACACAGCCATTGCATTATTTTGAAATCATTTCAAAATAACAGACAGCTTATTTCAAAATCTGTAAACCTCATTCTACGAGGAATAATGCCTATTCTGAAATAACTGATTCGAAAGAAGGCGTGTGTGGATGCTCCACTGCTGCTATTTCAAAATAGCTCCTCACCAGGGCTATTCTAAATTATTCCTCCCCAATGCCTCCTGGGACTCTAAATAGAGATAGCTCATCTACATTAGGGAAGCTTGCCTCGGAGTAATTTTGAGGCTTTCCTGCAGTGTAGATGTACGTTTAGTGTCACTGACAGAACCTGTGCATCAGTCCTGTATTGTGCTCACCTCAGCAAAAGGGAAAAATCCTTAAGTACACTGAGCAATTTGCATAAAATCCTGGGATCATGGCTATAAGGCAGACAGGGCTAGAACATGGGCATCTTAAGACTAGCTTCTTGATTACTGACCACATATATATATATATATAGAGAGAGAGAGAGAGAGAGAGAGAGAGAGAGAGAGATTACATCAAAATTCAGAGCAAGTTGTCAACAAAGAGCAGTATAAGAATGCCCATTGGTAATGACTAAAAATTTACAACTTAATATTATTGATAATTGACATGATGATTAATAATAACGTAAATACAACGTTGTACTCACATATATGTAATGGGACTTCTGCTGCTGCATCTTTTTGCACATTTATTCGAAGTTTACATCATAACTGGTCAAATTCAGGTTCATGCAGCATTCAAGCTAAATGAGTAATTATGCATTTTGAAATTTTTGAAATTTTCATTTTAATTTAAAAAGTTGCATGTACTTTGGGAATGATAAAAGAGCCATATTTGGTTCCACAATGAACCATATTTGACTCGAGAGCTGTAGGTTGTAGACCCTGTAGTTGCTCATATCATGTCAAAAGGGTCTGTATGCTGTAAGACACACTAGCATACAGTAAAAAACAACTAATAGTGTAGCAGCACCTTAAAGACTAACAAAACAAGTAGATGGTATAATGAGCTTGAAGTAGGTTGTACACACGAAAGCTCATGATACCATCTACTTATTTTGTTAGTATTTAAGGTGATGCTACATTATTTGTTGTTTTTCCAGTTACAGACTAAATTTAGCTAGTCCTCTTAAGCTTTTTAGCATAAAGTAGACAGTGTCGCTGTCGCAGTATTAGTCTCAGCATATGAGAGTCATAAGGCAAGAGAGGGAATATATTTTACTGTACGAACTTCTGCAGGTGGAAGAAAGGAGCTTTGAGCAGCACAGATGGAAACTGGAAACTGCATCTCAAAAGCTTGTATCTTCCACCTGCAGAAATGGATCCAGTAAAACACACTGCTCATCCACGTTGTGTCACTATTGTCAGAGGGCATCCAAAGTTGAAATTTCTTTCACTCAGGCCAAAGGTGGTTCTGCCTCATTTATGCCCTCCCAGTACACAATGAAGTCATTTAAACAAGATATCCTTGTTTATAAATTCAGCAAAATTAGCAGATGTTTCTTAATTTAGCCTTCAATACACTAGCAAAGTTTCTTTTGAGTTTTGGTATATACAGTAAATATGAATTTTTCTGATATATGCATTCAAGAAATAGGTTTTAAAAACATGTAATTATTTTCATCATTAATTCTGAAGCAAAAAATAGACATATGGCTGACACCTACCTTTAGACACTTGTACAATATCAATAAGCTTTCCCACAAAATATTAAGTAATTGTAAGATATGAAGCTTATAAAAGGAATTTCTCTTGTACTAAATCATTTACTCTGTGAAATCCTAGGTATTTCTCATCTTTACTCTTCTCAAATTGCATCATTCGTTTTGTTCACTTATTAATATTTTTTCCCAGGTTTCAGTGAATTACAAAATGTTGCCAGGTGGTTTCTGGCTATCTTGTCAGGAGAGCACAGTACATATTTATAATCATTTCCTCCCTGCAAGTAGAACCAAAAATCTAAGGATAAAAGCAGTTTGCCATCCTGCGTCTATTCTGACAATATAATCCCAGAACAAATCAATATTCTGTAGAGTAACCTGTGATGCTCTGGGGTGTGCAGATATATATTTGATTGTTCTGCATATTCTGTTAAGTCCTGGCAATATGATCTGTACAGCATTGAGCACAGAGTAAAAGGCAGTCCCTGTCCCAAGGAATCCACAATCTTATGTTATTACCAATTAAGAACATTTTGAGGAAAGCTACTTGGTGAGCTACAAATGGCTGATACTAGGTGGCAACCACACTACTTGTGTTATTTAGTATTGGATGTAATAACTACAACACTTCAAGAGCTGGCACTTAGAACTGAAGAGATGTTAAAGGAAGTAAAACTTTCCACAAAATGTAAACACCCTGAACTTCCTATTATTTGCATGATTTTCAATTATACCAAAACTCAATTTTTTTAGATAGAATAGTTTACATGTATTGCAGAAGATTGTACAGCAAGGGCCTTCACTGCAGTACAAGATTAAACAAATATGGCTAGCATGTTCCTGCACATTCATTAAAACATTAATTATGCAACTCCTACTCTGGTTTGAGCTTTTCTTGAAACTCTTGGTTCTGGTTGAAACTTCACTAAAGTCACTGTAAAGATTCCTACTAGCACCAATGGGCCCAGATTAAATGTCTAAAAATGTTATGAAAAGAGCGTATAGTGATACGAAAAGAAAAATAATGGACATTGAATTTTGATTGACGATGCTCTTTCACTGAAGCTGTAACACATGATAAAGCTACTACATTATTTTTATGTTCTCCTTAAGGAGATTGCTAGGCGAAAATACTCTTCTTTTATTTTAAATTCTGATTGAACTACCATTGATACTCTCTCACTGAGACTCTCACAACTCTCTCATTATTTTTAAATGCATACCTGAGGTTAGAAGAACTAATTACAATTGTAATAATTTAGAACTTAAGAAAATTAAAATTATACAATGAAACCATTTCAGTTCTGTCTTTCATAAGAAAAAAGTGCATTTCTTTTAATGCATTTGTTTAAATGGGCTATCTTTAAAACCTTGCCTAAACTTTTTAGAAGATGAAGGGAAAAAAATTATTGATGAGTTTCACAGAAAAAAAAATTCAACAAATTAATCTTCCATTAATTCTTAATAAGATCCAAGGTAATATTTTCAAAAGTGCCTAAGTATTTTAGGGTCTAAAATCCCCTTTTTAAAATTCATATATATGAATACGTCTACACTACAGCACTATTTTGGGATACTTCCCATATCCTGAAATAGTTATTTCATGTCCTGAGACCATACCCATAATTTCAAAATATCTTTCGAAATAATGGGCGTGCTATTTCGACATCTCTGTAAACTTTATTCCACAAGGAGTAAGGGATATTTCAGAATAGTGATTTATTTTGAAATTTGGCAGTGTACAGACAGTGCCAAATTACAAAATAAGCTATTTTGAAATACACTCAAACTAAGTTATACAATTTGCATAGCTCAAATTGTGCAGCTTATTTTGAGCTAAGGATGCAATGTAGACATAGTCACACAACCCTAAATTAATTAAAATGTACTTTGGCTGCTAAATGACTTGGTTGCTTTGACAAAAAATGGAATTAATGCTCCTGTATCACTTAGGGCATGTCTACACAGCAAGGCTAAAGCCGAAATAAGGTACACAACTTGAGTTACATTAATTTCGTAGCTTAAGTCAAAATAGCTTAAGAAATCAGTTTTTTTCCTTTGTCAACACAGCAGGAAGTCTGAAAAAGAGCACTCTTCTTCCGACTTCCCTTACTCCTCATAAAATGAGGGATACTGTAGTCAGAGTAAGGAGTCCTCTAGCTTGACATTATTTTGACATGTTGAAATAACAGTTTGCTGTTTAGACATGGACTATGTTATTTCAGAATAACGTTAGTCATTCCAAAATAACACTGCTATGTAGTACCCTGAGACACTAAATAATTTAAACCCTTATTCCATAAACATAGATCCTTCCTGAAAACTTGCACGTGGACTGAAGAAAGCTACCTGCATCAAGAGCCTATGGCCCAAATCATATTTCCATTATCCTCGACAACAAAACTCCCAAAGACTTCAAGTAGAACGAGGATTTGACCATTTATCTTTTAAATAACTGGTCAGATTTTTTGAATCACATATGGGAAAATAGATTTTTAATCCTATACTTCTATCTATATGTTTCCCCTGGGAATGTTGGATTTTAGACACTCTCTTTCACACACACACACTTTGTAATTTAAATTTTGGCCAGGACTAACATTTCCTTATGAACATATCATCCTATTACATTGCTCTTGTCTTCAGAACCACATTGTGCAGGTTACCAAGACATGTGAGCAGCTCTGTCTCCCTAAAGACAAAGAAGACCTGATTCAAATCCAGAAGAGTCAGTAGAAAGACTCCCATTGATTTCAGTAGGCTTTGGATCAGACTCATAATGAATATTTTATAAAGTATGGCCTCCAATAAATTAAGTCAGATTTCTTACTAATTCCTGTTTCAGTTCCAACCCCAAGGAACAATTATGAATAAATTACAGTTTCAGACCCCTGCTGTCATTGCTGCTTTGGATGCTCCTGCTAATTTACCAACTGAAGAGGACTGAATTCATTTTCAGAAATGAGTCTCTTCCAGTCCCTCTTGAACTGTTTTTTATTTCAATATTGTCTGTTGTTCAGCATTTTATTATATCATAAAGAATTAATATACACTGCATCATGTGTGAGAATACCATCATTTACTTTCAAGTATCTATTGACTACATGATGCCACAATAAAATCCAGTCAAATTTTCAAGTACATTAAGAGAATAGCTAGCATGTTATACAGCTAACATTTTCTAACCCCATTAGCCACTTTATATGGTACTTATAAACTGCACATGATAGATTTGTAATTGGTGGGCAGGACCAAGACCTTAATGTACATCTGTACCATTGTAGTCAGGAAAATATATTGTACTCTGGTCAACAGTATGATGGTCACAGATGCAACACTTGTCCAAATATATTCCCTTTTTGTTACCTAAACCTCCGCTCATGGTTTGCCTTTATTCCTCAGCCTTACCCATTTCTTTTAATAGTAACATCTTGTGGCTGGTAAATAAAACAGCACAATCCCTTCTACTCTTCTCCTATAGATTAGAAAATATCATATACAATAATAAATTTACCCAGAGAAAACTTTTTTTAATGTTAGCAATGAATAGGGAATGATGTTTAGAATGTGCAGGCAAGTTTAGACTAAGTTTCATTAATGTTAAAATGACAACAAGTAGTCCTATAGCTTAAGAACATAAGAACATAAGAATGGTCATACTGGGTCAGACCTAAGGTCCATCTAGCCCAGTATCCTGTCTGCCGACAGTGGCCAATACCAGGTGCCCCTGGGGGAGGGATCACAACAGGTAACCCTCAAGCGATCTCTGCAATGTCACCCACTTCCAGAGAAACAGAGGGTAGGGGCACCATTCCTACCTATTCTGGCTAATAACCATTGATGGATCTAACCTCCATGAATCTATCTAGCTCTTTTTTGAACCCTGTTAAAGTTCTAACCTTCACCGTATCCTCTGGCAAGGAGTTCCACAGTTTGACTTATGTGCCGAGCGAAGGAAAACTTCTTTTTGTTTGTTTTAAAACTGCTGCACCGTAGGGTATTTCTGGTAAACCTCTTTCTACAAGGCAGAAGCCTTTTTCCAAAAGAGCTCAGACTAACATGGCTACCCTTCTGAGACTTTTATGCTGAAATGGTTATTGTTTTCTAATTGACAGAGTAAGACTATTGTAACATGATGATTAAAACATAATTATGTAAATCATTGTTATTACCATTGTTATATAATTGCAACAAATCTTGTATAAAATGTGCCAAGTAAGGTATCTCTGGAAAAGTTATGATGTGCATAATAGGATAATCATATTTGTGTGCATGTATCATTTCTGTATTTGAAATTAAAATGAATATTGACCAAGTACCTATATTTCAAATGTGTTTGCCATTTCACCTGTGTGTGAAGGATCGAGGTCTGGTTGGGCTCAGTTTGGAGAGGGATGCAGGTCTGCTCTAGTTCAGGAGTTTGGTCTAGGGAGAGATGCAGGTCATGTCTAGTTTGGTCTGGGGAGGGAGGTGGATATGGTTCAATTTGGAGAGTTGGGTGTGGTCTTTTGGGGGCCACAGTTGGTCCTGATCCTAGTCTCTGTGCCTCTCTGCCTGAGGGGAAAGGACTAGCAAGGCTAGTATGAATTATGACACTGTAAATACAATGTATTACAGTTTATAAATTTTTTTAAAAAATGTAAAAATGTAATTCAAGCCCTGGTAGTTAATATGAGTAATGGGGGGATTAACTAATAATAATAGTAATAGTGTGGTCTATCGCTTTTAGTGGCAGCCGCACATGGCTGTTGGTTTGGCCAGCTTTAGTTTTTGGTAGCACTTTCCCTACCTCGGCTTAACTGCTGCTCTCATGCCCTCTTGTTATGCAGCCCAAGCAGGGAATGTGACCTTGATGCAGAAAGCTCCGACATTGCTCCTTGGTCCCTCATCAGAAATTCTGAGGAGCCTGTGGTGCTGAGGAGCAGCAATCCCAGACAGAGTGAGCAGCAATGACAGCTGCTTCATGCATACAGGTCAGTTTCCCTACCTGTGTGCAGGAGGGAAGCAGGGGTTAGGAGTGAAGGCGTGTAGGGATTAGGGGTGCAGGAGAGGGAAGCTCACTGGTCCTGGGGCAATGGGAGGCACCACATCCACTGGGCACCAGAATGAAAATTTGCCCAGGGTGCCATTTTCCTTAAGGCCAGCCTGCAAGTAGTCAGGGGGTATGGATCAGAGCTGGGGTTTTTTAACTGCACTGTAGACATACTTATAGACCAGAAGGACTTCTCAGTACTTAAAGTTAAGCACACATTTAAGTGCTTAGCTAGAATAGATACAGGAGAAAACTTCTAAAAAAATATTCCTTTACATATAACTACCCACAATTAACAGCTCTTTCATTAAGTTGGCAGCATACTACCATTTTAGTAAGTCTAGGGAAAACAGGGACTGACACACACACACAAAATATCCCTCTTGCAACATCCCCTCCCTGCATCCACAATGAAATCACTATGTGTGTGTCACAACCCCAGTGTAACAACTCTAATCCTAGGCCAGAATCAAGGTCCAGACAACGGTGGGAGATAAACTGACCTGCATCCATTTCACAATCGCAGCTCCTGTCCCACAGGATTGGGCCTGGCTCCCTGCACTGAGTACTGTGACCCAGTACATGGGCTGATAGTGCTACTCAGCTTTGGTCCACCTGATCATCCATCACGGCCTCTCTTCTGCCCTGGGCCAAAAGAAACAAAGTGCATGTTTGTGTTGGGCCCCACCAGCCATCTGGAACCTTCCAGTGAGCCACTGGTGGGATGGGAACCACAGTTACACACACATAACTACAGTGTGTGCAAAGGACAGACATCATAGTTCATATATTATGTATAGAAATGGCCAGAGATTCAGTCTCTTTTCAGTTCTAGCAGCACAAAGGTAAGCTATGCAAATCCCATCTTCCCAAGTGGAAACTCCCCTTGGACTGAGTTCTTCAGCAAAGAGCCAGTTTCCCGAGTATTACCCCCAACCCTTCAATGGCCCTGTTTTCCATGGCATGAATGGGATCAAATAGCTGCATGGTCAAAACATTTCTGGGCTCTGACTTGGAAAAGGCCCCAAAGCACATAGTTCATGCTCTGAATTACGCCAGGCCCAGGGGTAAGTGAAGAATTGTCCCTCTGCACCCAGTATCTTCAGTGGAAGCTCTAGATCACTGAGTACAAATACACCTTTAAATGTATTATTTCCATTCTTATTAAAGAGAGCCAAACACATTTTTGTATATTCCCAAGAAATAAACATTTAGACAGCCTCCTTTCCCACAAAAATAAAATCAGATTTTGAAAAGTGTGTGTAGCCTTGTGTAGGCTACTGAAGCATGATAGCCAGATGGAAACATTAATTAAATTAGTCTACTGTAGAAGTCACTGTGTGTGGTTATTTTTCTTTAGAAAACATTTTCTCCTTATTGTATTTTAAAAAGAGAGGAGAATACAAAGGCAGATCATCCTAGTTAACAGTATAAAGCAATTATAAGTGATACTTGGCCAGATACTGTTCTTATTTGTAGCAGTCTAATTCAAAGTAACAAAAAGTACATGCAGTAGCATAGACTCCTACACTCATATGGTTCATTGAAAACAGTGGGATTCTGGATGAGCACAAACTATCACATCTACTGCAGGAATTAAAATTGTGCAACAGTGCAGAATTCATCCTTCTGTTTCCTAGAGCAGTGGTTTTCAACCTGCAGACTCTGGACACCGGGGGGTCTGCAGATTATATTGAAGATTTCCAAAGCTGTCCGCACCTCCATTTGATATTTTCTAGGGATCCACAAAGGAAAAGAAAAAAGGCTGAAAAACACTACCTAAGGCCTTGTCTATACTTATGCAGAGATCAACACTCCAGAGATCAATCTTCCTGGGTTCAATATAACAGATCTAGTAAGGACCTCCTAAATTGACCACTGAAAGTGCCCCTGTCAACTCCAGTACTCAACAGAGTCATGAGGAATAATGGAAATTGATGGGAGGGTGTCATGGCTCCTTCCCCACTCTGGCACGATAAAAATACAGAAGTGGAGGCAGGCTTTGGTATAAAACTTCCCCAAAAATCTTAAAATCCTAGATTTTGGGAATAAAACTTCTGCTGCCACCACCCAAAATTAATAATGAAATTAGGGGAAAGATCATTTGGGAAATCTCACCCTAAAATAAAAATCAGGGCACACAATTAACCAATGCCAGGTTAATAAAAAGAAAAGAGAAACTTTTATTATTACAACAATATTCCTGTTACAATCATAATAACTAGATAGAAAGGTAATAAAATATACTCATGGAGAACTCCATGGGCCTAGAACTTAGTTACAAAGAAAGCCAAAACATCTTTTACACAGAGTACAGACATCAGACCCCATACTCAAACCATAAAACAAGAAACCTAATAGATTTATCTAAACTTTACCCTACTTACAGAAAGTGAAGAAAGAGTCTTTTCTTGGAAGAAGACACAGTGTTTGTCCCCCTCAATAGCTGGAAAGAACTCACAGAGACAAAGGAGGGAAAAACCCAAATTCCTTTGTCCCAGTTTGAAATTCCTACCTACATTCCTATCCGCCACTCAACCTGGCTAGGTGTAGTTAACCCCTTAGTCCCCAGGCTGCTGGCTAACCCTCATAATCATGACAGAGGATTTCTTCCGTCCCCTGCATTGGGAACACCTCAGAAATTCTACTTAAGGTATGTTGACTCCAGCTATGCAATTCTCTTATATCTTAAGTCAACGTTCTCCAGTGTGCACCTCGACTTAGGAATCTGAAAGCAATAAGATCAAGCACATTGTTAAAGTGTGATTCTGTGCTTCCTATTTTCTGTGGGAAGAGAAATACCAAATTGGCATTTAAAGATGTTCCTGTGGTATTTCCAATCCGGCTGACATGATGAAGTACTGAAAAAAGAGTTTTATCTCAGTTTGCAAATTTAACTGGGAACCTTACCAAAAAGATTTGGATTGATTTATATAAGCTTTTAGAAAAGTCTCAACTTCTAACAGCCTTCTGTGAGCACTTAAATTCATCTATCACTAGTTTCGAATTAGAATAGTAGATAATCTAAAAAATACATTATACACTCTGGATGTAGTTCTTTGTGTTTATGAGAAAACCTCTGAACACAAATATTTTTCAAATGTTAAATGAGAATGAAAATCAGGTGTTGTCAGAGTAAATACATTGAAGATTGTGAAGTGCTTTGAGATCTGTGGATAAAACTCTAAAAAACAGGCATTATTTCTGCTTGTATTGCTTATGGAAAGCTATAAACATCAAGAGGAGTTATATCAGTGAATAATTTTGACCTCCTTTTTAAAACTTGGTCTGACATGTTTTCTATATACTTACAGCCTGAGAAAGTACAAAATATTCTTATTTGTATACCTTAAAAAAAATTCAGTTGACTGACCATGCTAACTCTTTTTAAAAATATATTTCACATGAAGAACACAAAGAGAAAAAAGAATGTGCTTGGAAAATTGTTTCATCAGGTTGCTTTATTATCCTTCCACAATTATTTCATCATTTATAGCACAGGTGGGGAACTTCCAACCTGCAGGCTGCATGCAGTTGGTCAGGATTAGCTGCTGGATGACTGCTAGATAGTTTGTTTACCCAAGCATCCACAGGCAAGAAGCCTTACTGCCACCTGTGTCCATGGTTTGTCATTCCTAGTCTGTGGGAAGTGGATTAGAGCTGTAAACAGTGCTGTTTGGGGGCCTCGGGTGGATAGACTCAGTACTGCCATGACTGATTACCAGCCAGAATCCTCAACTATTTATTTCCTGGTCCTCCTTGATTTCAAGCAAAGTAACCCTAACCCTAACCCTAACCCCCACCCCACACACACGCAAACTGAATTGCTCCTGCAGCAAATAGACATGGACTTCTGCCCTGACCAACAGGGAGACATCTGCAAATGCCTTACAAATACAAATAATTCATTTGCAGTATAAAGGAGAAACATTCCTATTTACTACAGTAAGAACCAGCGAACCAGATCAACCAGACTTCTTTATATAGAACTACATTATCAAATGCCCTGCTAACCTACCAGAAGTTTCTAGATTCTAGTAGACAACTCTCCAATAATATTTTATAGCTAGGTCCATTGCCCTCTTCAGCATCAAGCATTTCATCCTCTAGTCAGGTATTTCTCTCTAGTCCTCACTGATGACACCACTCTTTTCCCTCTGTCTCTAGGTTTCCAGGCAGCTATACAAGCTCCCTTGTTGGTTCTTAATAGTTACAAGAGCCTTGATATATCTTCACCTCTTTTTTAACTTTGTAGAATAGCTTCCATTCAAAGACTGAAATTAAATGTCAAAGTCTCCACAATTAAAATGTTTTCAAACATATACCCTATGCTCATGGAAATACTTCAAAGTTCAAATTTTTGGGAAGATATGAATAAGCAAACAATCCACTTGTTCTGTTGGATAAAATGGATTTTTCAGTATTAATATTTGTAAGGAAGATATGAAGTTGAAAAGGTAACATGGCTTACCCAGGATCTAACAGTAAAGTTTGAACTCATAAAAGCAAGTAAAGATTTTGTTCTCTTGTAAGCAAACATAGGTTTCACTGTTCTTTTCAAAAACAGAAAATAGTTAAGCAACCTTATTTCTTCCTGAATTAGTAAAATTGCTGTTTTCTTGCTTAAATTGGTTCCTTTTCTCTTCTCCATACCATTCCTTTCATCTATGCAGCCTCAAAAGGCAATTATTCTGAAAAGTGGTGTATTTTTGTTTACCAGTTGAGCCACTAATTGCTTCCGATAAGGATTGCTTCCGGAAAACTGATAGTACAATGTACAGCCCACACCAGGGTCTCTCTCATTGAAAAAGCTATTTCACATTTTAAAATTGCATAATATGTATAATTGTATTATTTTATCTCAATTTCTACACACTTTACATATTGTAGACCTGTTACAGAACAAAATAAATACATTTGGAAGTCATAGACACAGTATTTGTGCTACCTCGTGAGATTTTCTGCAAATGATCTTTCTGCAAATCTCCCCATCTCAAAGCCATTTCTTGCTATTTTAAGAGTAGAATATAAGTTGGTGGCAATTACGATGAAGTACATTGACATTTTATATTCTATTTATGCTACCTAACAATCCAAAAAAGAAGATAGAAAAAATACTGATTTGTGAACTTGACATTTTGACTTGAAAATCTAAGTCTGAAAAATAGATTCTTGCTGAAGGTCAGTGGCATTTTATGTGACAACTTAAATGGTATAGTCTTTCCAAAATTTGGAACCTCCTTTGTTGCATAGATAGTATCACTGACTGGTTTTCTCTGGAAGGACACACACACAAACATACAGTTCAGAGGTAAAACATGTTCTGCATCACTAAGCTGTGCCAGGGTCTAATTCCATTGATGGTCAATAGAAGTTTGGCATTGACTTTAACAGAAGCAGCATGGGGACTTTTAAGTCTAAAAAAAGTCCTAGTTCAGCATTCTGAGAGAACTGCTTGAATCATGTTTGCAATGGAGACCAATACTAACATTGTGAAAAGTTACAAAAAAAAAAAAAATTCAATTGCATGTATATCCTGGAAGCCTAGGAAGGTTTTGGCAAAGTGTTAGATGTTTTTGTAATCACTAATTCCAAATGAAAATGTAATACAATCTGCACAGGTGCCAACTCTTTTCTTTCCTCTAAGGTAAATAAGCTATCCATCAGCTGTGGTTCGATGAATGGGGTATTCTGAGTACCCTGATCAGGACAAGAGAAAAATTTTAATGTACCTTTTAGCTAAATCCAGTTTAAGCAACTACCAAAGGATTATCTGAGTCTATAGGGATCCCCAGGTGGCCCTGAGCCATATTAGCAAGTTTAATGCTGTCACTCCCTTGAGTACTCTGCCATTTGTAGACTATATTGAGAATATAAATGGAAGAGGAGGGACTATGCAAGTTTCTGTTGTGCAGGTTGAGGAAGAATGTTCATAAGAGGGTAGAGTTAGGTTGTTTTTGGAACAGGGGCAGGGAAGGTGATATTTCACACTGTTTCATAAATTTGAAAGAGTGCATGAAATGGTAATGGAAGTAACTCATTTTCATGATTTGAAAATGCTTTAATTTTGTAAAACAACTCGTTATACTCTTAGGGCTCGTCTACACTGGCCCCTTTTCCGGAAGGGGCATGTAAATTTCACCAGTCGTCGTAGGGAAATCCGCGGGGGATTTAAATATCCCCCGCGGCATTTAAATAAAAATGTCCGCCGCTTTTTTCCGGCTTTTAAAAAAGCCGGAAAAGAGCGTCTACACTGGCCCCGATCCTCTGGAAAAAGCGCCCTTTTCCGGAGGCTCTTATTCCTAGGAGCAAGGAGAAGCAAGGAGAAGAAGGGGGAGAGGAAGCTCAGGGCTTATTCCTAGGAATAAGAGCCTCCGGAAAAGGGCGCTTTTCCAGAGGATCGGGGCCAGTGTAGACGCTCTTTTCCGGCTTTTTTAAAAGCCGGAAAAAAGCGGCGGACATTTTTATTTAAATGCCGCGGGGGATATTTAAATCCCCCGCGGATTTCCCTACGACGACTGGTGAAATTTACATGCCCCTTCCGGAAAAGGGGCCAGTGTAGACGAGCCCTTAGGGTATGTCTACACAACAGCGTTATTTCAAGATATCAGATTTTGAAATAGTTAATTCAAAATAAGTTATTTTGAAATAGCGCATCCACACTGAGTAGACGCTGAATTGCATTTAAGCCTGGCTGGAACCAGGTCCGTCATGGCATCAGGTCAGGAGTTACTTTGTGTGTCTGCTGCCTGAGGCTATCTGAGGCCAGTGCTTAAAGGGACCCCTCCTTTCTCAGGTTTCCCTAATTGCTTGCCTACCTCGGTGAGGGACAGCAAAGCATTTTGTCTCTGCATACGCTAGTTACCCTCACTCAGGACACCACAGCACTCTGCAACATGGAACTGGAGCCGCCCCTGGACACTCTGGTGCTTCTCGTGGATGCGTTGCTGTGAGCCTGGCTGCACTTTTCTAGGAGGTCCATCATTTTTCTAGGAGGTCCGTCAGTATCCAGGAGGCCCTGTGGGAAAGCTTCCACGCTGAGGAGTACTAAGAGCCTCCCTGGTCTGCCCCACTGGGGGCTTGTGCCTCAATTCTCCCTCACGTCCTTCCACGTACCCCTCCCTAACCCCCCTTCCTGACGTCAAATAAAATACACGTATTTTCATCAACACAAACTCTCTTTATTTAACAAAACTGGGGGGGGGGGTGGGGAATGAAACTCTGGTGAGACGGAGGAAAGGAGGCGGGAGAGAGGAGAAGAGAGGGTGGGAGACAGGGGAGGGGGAAACCTGGAAGGAGGGAGCTGGAAGGGGGAAGCAAGGAGAAGAAGGGGGAGAGGAAGCTCAGGGCTTAGGGTTGGGGGTCTCGCTGGACCAACTTGGTTGTCATGCGGACCTGCTCCTGGGTTCGCATGTGGCCTTTGGTGGCCAGCCTGGCAGTTATCCTGCAATAGAGGGCTGCGTTCCTCTGTCTAGTGCGGAGATCATGGATGTTGAGGGCATCCCCCCCAAACCTGAATAAGGTCCATGATCTCCACCCTGGACTAGCAAGGCGCCTGCCTTCTCCCAGCCCTGGCAGGCTCCTGGGAGCTGGCAGACTGCTTCTGAGGAGTGGTGGAGAGCTGGTTGCCAGTGGCTTGCTGGCTTATGTTTTGGGGCCACTGGCTGAGGGACAGTGACTGCTGGCTCTGGGCTGGCAGGCTTGGGCACCCTGGGAAGGCTGGAGGCCCCCTATTTCTATATAGGGGTGTGTCTAGACTACCTAGTTTTGTCGACAAAAGTGGACTTTTGTCGACAAAACTAAACCAGCGTCTACACTACCACTGAGTTCTGTCGACATAACGTCGACAGAACTCAGCAGTTTTGTCGACGCTGGTATACCTCATTTTACGAGGCATAACACCTTCTGTCAACAGAACTCTGTTGACAGAAGGTGTTATTGCCTGTAACATTGCGTCCAGACTATGGAATTCTGTCGACAAAGCAGCTTGCTTTGTCGACAGAACTCAATGTGTCTGGACGTTCTTTGTCGACGGAAGTTTTGTCGACAGTATCTGTCGACAAAACTTCCGTCAACAAAACGCGGTAATCTAGACGTACCCTAAGTGTCTACACAGCACTTATTTTGAAATAGCTATTTTGAATTTGGCATTATTCCTCATGGAATAAGGTTCACCAAATTCAAAATAAGTGCTCTGCTATTTCAAATTAATGTAGAAATAGTGGTTTGGCTGTGTAGACACTAGAAAAGTTATTTCAAAATAGCGGCTGTTATTTCGAAATAACTTTGTTGTGTAGAGATACCCTTAGACACACATGAATGATAGCAATCTTTAAAGGCCAATAAATACTTGCATTTAATATTTTACAAATTTTAGAATATGTGAAGCTTCTCATAGACATTGCAGGTGAGACGGGAAGTAAAAATACAAACCTTGTAGTTTGTTGTTAGGGTTGTCTCAATACCTTTTACACAATATTTAAAATGCAAGACCTCAATTCCAGTCAGAGCACTAACTATATTACAGACACGTGGAACTGCGCACACTTCACAATACTCTCTTCCAAAATTTGGTATGAAATATGTGTGACAGGGTGTGGTGCAATGAGGAGTAACAGTTAATTTGAGGGAAAGGTTTTTGATCGGACTACTGCGTCTACACGCAGCGAGTTAATTCGGGCTACTGGCATTTTAAAATGGCAACCGGCCACGAATATGCTAATCAAGTGCTGGATATTTAAATCCCTCGCTTCCATTAGCAACTTCGATATGCTTCATTTGCTTCCCTCATCTGAACTAGGGGGCAAGTGTAGACATACTGTAAGCCTTCAAACCAGGGACATTTCCCCTCTCTGGGTGTAGCCATTCCCCTGCTAGCCAGCTAAAGAGCAAGAAACTCCTATGATTCCTATTGTTTTATAAATTCCACTTTGGGCAGCAATTCTGTTTCTACATTCCACCCTTCCATTAGTTGGTCAGCCCCTACCAGTTGGGCTGGACATGTGACTTTCTCAGACCAATGGATGCTAAGACTTAGAGGATAAAGAAGATTGTTTATAGTTGGTCATCTAGACTAGACTTTGAGGGTGAGACCCTTGATGACTTTCATTTGCACATTTAAAACCATAATGCATTCCATATTCCATGTATCTCACTTTACACATAAGAATGATACATATATCAAAATAAGATATACAGACCCAGTGGATTAAGACATGAAGACTGATAGGTTACAGGATGCAATTGGTTCAAAACAACGTTGAGTTATGCATATTTGTGTCCATAAGTCCATTTCATAAAGCATGAAGGGTTCTGTCACAACATGTTTTCCTTATTATTGGCTCACCATAAACCAAGCAGTTTCCCTTACTAGTTTGATAAGTACAAAGCTTAATGAAATCTATTTTAACTTTCAAAATTCAGGCTAAAGAGAGAGAAAAAACTTAATATGATAGAACTGTAACTTATAAAAGTAGTCTTATCATTAATAAATTGAATTTCCGTGTCAAGAAGCCAAAACATTTTAGAGAAACATTTTAAGGTAGTGTAAGTGAATATTGGACCATAACTTATCTAGTTTGACGCTACCCAAGAATTCTATATAATCTTAGGAAAGAGGCCGGTCCAAATGCCTTCCATTTTGCCACATAGTCTATAGAACAGAACTGGATTTACAAAAGGTGAATCCTCACACATGTCTGTGCTAATACATGTTATCATGTCACTTTTTAGCACCTATAAGGCAACAGTGCATTATTTTCCAAATGAAAAACTGCTGTTATGTACAAACACATTCCCTTACTACTACTCCTGGCTTCTTGTCCTTCAAGTGCTTTTGAGAATAAACATGCTGAAAAACAACATTTTTCCACATGTATGTAAGCCTGGTTTACTGCTGCTGTTACAGGATGGTTTAATCTTGAAAGCCCTTACTCATGTTAAAATAATTTGACCAAGGCCACTTTTTCAAGACCTAACCTCTATCTTGACACCTGTAGTAAACTTCTAAGGATGCATATACACTGCACCCATAGTTTTAAATAAGCTACATAATTTGAGCTATACAAATTGCATGAATTATTTCAAGTTAATTTCCAAATAGCTTATTATAGAGTGCCAAATTTTGAAATAACCCGCAGTTCTGGGTTTACAGGGATGTTGGAATAGTGAACACGTTATATTTCAAAATAACGAGTGTGTTGTTAAGACACGGGATGATTATTTCAGGACACCTCTAGTATCCCAAAATAGCAACACAATGTAGATATAGACTAACAGAACAGGCCCAGGCCCACTAGAAATGAATTAATATTTCCCATTTATTATCCTTTACATACATAGAATCATAGAATACTAGGACTGGAAGGGTACGTCTACACTACAACGTTAATTCGAACTAACTTAGTTAGAATTAGTTAATTCGAACTAAGCTAATTCGAACTAATGCATCTAGAACTAAAAACTAGTTCGAATTAGCGTTTTGCTAATTCGAACTAGCAAGTCCACATTGAGTGGACCCTGAACAGGGCTTAAGGATGGCCGGAAGCAGTGCCGGCAGGGCATCAGAGGAGGACTTAGAGCGTGGAGATGCTGTCTCAGGCTAGCCGAGGGCTGCCTTTAAGGGTCCCGACCCCCACCCCGGACAGACAGTCCTGGCTTGGATTGCCCAGAGTACCCACACTGGGCACATCACACCACTCGGCCATCAGCCCGGCTGCACTTGCCGCAGGCTGCCATCTGGGGAGAGGGGGCAATCGGGGGGCTGCAGAAGAGCTTCCACTCCCAGAAGCCGCAGAGCCAGCCCAGTCCTTCCCATCGGGGGCTCGTACCCCATTCCTCCCTCACCTCCTTCCACTTACCCTTCCCTAGCCCCCCTTCCTGATGTACAAAATAAAGATAACATGTGGTCAAAAATAGAATCTCTCTTTATTGAACAAAACTGGGGGAGACTGGGAAAAGGAGGTGGGAGAGGGGAAGAGAGAGGCTGGGAGAGGGGAGGGCAACTAACATGATCAGGGGTTGGGAACAGGTCCCAGATGAAGAGAGGCTACAGAGACTGGGACTGTTCAGCTTAGAAAAGAGGAGATGGAGCGGGGACAGGATAGAGGTCTCTAAAAGCAGGGATTGGGTGGAGAGGGTGCATTCAGAAAAGTTCTTCATGAGTTCCCATAAAGAAGGACTAGAGGACACCAAAGAAATTGAATGGGTAGCAGGCTTCAGGGTCCAGTCCTCTGCCCTCGTGGTAGGACGAAATACTGTCTAGACCATCCCTGACGGATATCTATCTAGCCTACTCTTAAATATCTCCACAGATGGAGATTCCACAACCTCCCTGGGCAATTTATTCTGACTACTCTGACAGTTAGGAACTTTTTCCTAATGTCCAACCTAAACCTCCCTTGCTGCAGTTTAAGCCCATTGCTTCCTGTTCTATTCTGAGAGGCCAAGATGAACAAGTTTTCTCCCTCCTCCTTTTGACACCCTTTTAGATATCTGAAAACTGCTATCATGTCCCCCCCCCCCCAATCTTCTCTTTTCTAAACTAAACATACCCAATTCCTTCAGTCTTCCCTCATAGGACATGTTCTCAAGACCTTTAATCAGTCTCGTTGTTCTTCTCTCGACCCTCTCCAATTTCTCCACATATTTCTTGAAATGAGGTGCCCAGAACTGAACACAATACTCCAACTGAGGCCTAACCAGCGCAGAGTTGAGCGGAAGAATGACTTCTTGTGTCTTGTTTACAACACACCTGATAATGCATCCCAGAATCATGTTTGCTTTCTTTGCAACAGCATCACACTGCTGACTCATATTCAACTTGTGGTCCACTATAACACCTAAATTCCTTTCTGGCATACTCCTTCCCAGACAGACAATTCCCATTCTGTATGTATGAAACTGATTGTTCCTTCCTAAGTGGAGCATTTTGCATTTGTCTTTATTAAACTTCATCCTATTTACCTCAGACCATTTCTCCAATTTGTCCAGGTCATTTTGAATTATGGCCCTATCCTCCAGATTAGTTGTAACTCCTCCCAGCTTGGTATAATCTGCAAACTTAATAAGCGTGCTTTCTATACCAATATCTAAATAGTTGGTGAAGATATTGAACAGAGCCAGTCCCAAAACAGACCCCTGCAGAACCCCACTTGTTATGCCTTTCCAGCAGGATTGTGAACCATTAATAACTACTCTCTTAGAACGGTTATCCAGCAGTTATGCACCCACCTCATAGTAGCCTCATGTAAGTTGTATTTACCTAGTTTATTGATAAGAATATCATGCGAGACCATATCAAACTCCTTACTAAAGTCTAGGTATACCACATCTACCGCTTCTTCCTTATCCATAAGACTCGTTATCCTATTACAGAAAGCTATCAGATTGGTTTGACATGGTTTGTTCTTTACAAATCCATGCTGCATGTTCCCTATCACCTTGCCACATTCCAAGTGTTTACAGATGATTTCCTTATTTACTTGCTCCATTATCTTCTCTGGCACAGAAGTTAAACTAACTGGTCTGTAGTTTTCTGGGTTGTTCTTATTTCCCTTTTTATAAATGGGCACTATATTTGCCCTTTTCCAATCTTCTGGAATCTCTCCTGTCTCCCAAGTTTTTCCAAAGATGATAACTAGAGGCTCAGATACCTCCTTTATCAGCTCCTTGAGTATTTGAGGATGCATTTCATCAGGCCCTGGTGACTTGCAGGCATCTAACTTTTCTAGGTGATTTTTGATTTGTTCTTTTTTTATTTTACCTTCTAAAACTACCCCCCTCCCACTCGCATTCACTATGTGAAGCGTTCCTGCAGACTTCTCAGTGAAGACCGAAACAAAGAAGTCATTGAGCATCTCTGCCATTTCCAAGTTTCCTGTTACTGTTTCTCCCTCCTCAGTGACTAGTGGGCCTACCCTCTCCTTGGTCTTCCTCTTGCTTCTAATGTATTTATAAAAAGTCTTCTTGTTTCCTTTTATTCCCGTAGCTAGTTTGAGCTCATTCTGTGCCTTTGCCTTTCTAATCTTGCCCCTGCATTCCTGTGCTGTTTGCCTATATTCATCCTTTGTAATTTGTCCTACTTTCCATTTTTTATGAGACTCCTTTTTTATTTTTATATCATGCAAGATCTCGTGGTTAAGCCAAGGCGGTCTTTTGCCATATTTTCCTATCTTTCCGACACATCGGAAAGATTGACATCAAATAATCAAAATCATTCGAGTCATACACTGGAGCTGGTCAAACATAAAATTTCTAATACTTCCACATTATTTTTACATAAATTACTTGAACAAGTCAGAACATTTAATTTCAATATTTTTACCTAATTGGTTTCAGTTGCCAGACAAATAAAATCCCTTTAATTGTGGCTCAGATTGACATTTTAATCAAGTCTGCAAGAGATGTGCATCATGAGAGTTGCCGTTTAGGTGTTTCATATCCCCATTATACTGGGGAAAGTCCATCAAATTATTGGTGAGTGAAGATATGTCACCAAAATCAGTAGGTTGAGAGCTGCTCAGGGAGGGAAAATTGTCTCCCCACCCCTCACCACCAATTCTAGTTCCTATCTTCTTCTCATCCTCCCATTATCCATTTTGGAGATTCATAGTGAGCACCAAATACAGCTAAAATCAACAACCTCCTTAGAAGGAGGGAGACAGGCAAATAGTCCCATTAGCAAACCTTTCATCCTCCAAACAGAATTCTGAACTAGCGACTAGAATGATAGGATGTTCCTGCCTCAGCACAGAGAAGTTAACACTAAAAACATAAAGGTTGGTGAACAGATTTCTTCAAGTACTTTAGGAAGCAGGCAGCAAGAAATTGAGTATGTGTCTGTTTTATGCTGCATGCTGCATTAGTTTGAAATCCAAACTTTAAACCAGGTCAATGTCAAGCTCAACAGAAATAAAAGATCAGAAGCTGTGTGCACCGACTGCATAATAAATGGGTTTTCAAATTATGTAAGCTGTGCATCTAAAAGCACGAATTGCTTGTCTTACATAAACAAAAAACCCAAAATGGAAGTGGTTTATGAAGCTGTAATGGTCTAATTTTCTATTCAAAAACAGTAAGGTTCAGGAAGTCAAATTAAACAGTTCAGGAGTGAGGTTATGTAGTAAAATTCCTTTAATAGTTTTTCAGTGATTTCTTTATGCATACTTATGTTAATGTGTTTTCCATTTTAATTTTTGGTTGCATGATTAATGCACACAATAGAAGCTCCATCAGTAGCTGAAACAGACTCGTGTCCAGACTATTGATTGTCATATTTATGTTAGGAGATTTTTTTGACTCTATATTTACCAATCTGTGCTCCTTTTATAGCACTTTAGAATAAAATTGTTGGCATTCATTTTGCCTAAGCACGATCTTACTACACCTTTATACTTAGATGAGTTTAAAACAAAAATATTTTAAAAGATCTCACATTTTCTCTTGTATGTACTTTAGCTCATGGGCATCAAAATAAATAATCTTATCAGTGCAGTTTAATCTTCCCTTCCTAATATATTTAAATTAAGACATCCAACTAATGTGCTTCAATATGGCATTAATTGGAGGAGGAGGGTGGTAGCAGCTTTTTTAACATTGTGCTTAATTTATGATGCCTCATTACACCTAGAAAAGAAATAAAATACAAAATGATTTCAAATCATAAAAACATAGACTGGTAATTGATCTGAATATTGAAACACAGTCAGACTCCAGTAGCATTCTTTCAGCATATGAGCAACATACCTTAGGTAGCATGCAACCAAAATTCATCACTGGATTTGGTCTACTGGTTGCACAGTTAGCTTCCCCAGCTTATGCTGGGTTTTGACAGGGAGTGCAATGTGAACACTGATCCATGCACCCCCTACCTCCACCATATATTAGTTTAATTTAGATAACGGCATCTGGACAGTCAGCATGTATTCTATCTAGTCTGTGCTCACCACTCGTATGTAAAGGATGAGGGGACAGGCTCACATGAAATCATGTCCTAACACAAGATGTGATGATCAGAAGCATGCAGGCATTATGGCCATGCAAACAGCAACATACTCACTGCATTGCTGCACTGCAGTGTAATAATGGAGCACTGGCCTGAAGTAAATATGTCAAATAGAAGTGCAATAATTAAGTGCAACCCTTTTAACAGCCTTTGACAGAAAGATTTCTGTTGAACTCTAGCCTTCAGAAAGAGTTCCCCCCTCCCTATCAGAAACCCCAGAGACTGGTGGCACAATCCCTGCCAGCATTTGCTCGAGTTGCATCCACTCGGCAAGTCAGAGTTCTGAACTGGAGCAAGAATAAATTGTATTGTCCTGCACCAGTAGCGAATACCTCTCGACTGTGCTCTCTTTTCCTACAGGCTTTCTCACTAGTCTACTCCTGTGGGAAGGAACACATTACAATGGCATCTCGTGACAACCAGATAATAATAAATGCTAGAAAAGTGTTTCCCATTTCTCCTGGGTCTGAATGGAGGTCACAGAATTAGAGGAGCCTCCGTGGTGGAGGAGTAATCAGAGGGGAATGGGAGGTTTTAGGAATTCTAAGAGCCCTGTGTGGGACTCTTTGGTGGGGGCAGAAGCCTCAGGAGCAAATGGCACTTTCTTTAGCATAGCAGCAAAAGGGTCAAATTGAAGCCAAACAAAAGGGCTGAGATCAAGGCACAGCTAAGTGTAGAGATAGAGCCAGATCCTCAATTACTATAAATTCAGAAAAGCTTCACTGATTGCAATGAAAGGGAATTCATGAATATTAGAGAGTTGTAAAACAAATAATCTATAATAAAAATCTTGGTATATCAGAGAGCACAGCATAAGAGGACAATGTTGTATATATACAGCTCAAACATAACCAGAACAAGTTCATGAATGGTATTAAGCTTTCCTCTTTTTTTTTTTTTTTGTTAAGTAAGATATTTAATCTAAAGATTTTGGTGTGACTTTAATCAGTTCAAACACTCAAAACCATGCAAACTATTACAATGTAATTAATGCTACTTGATTCAAAATTGGTTCATGGTTGTGCTGTGAAGCACTCTGGTGAACAGCCTGCAGCAGGACAATATTTAGATTTAATGAGTAACGAAAGCTGGGAGAATGGCTCATTAAAGCAAGAGGGAAACAGTTTTTGCAAGAAGTTGGGAGTTTAATCGAAACCCTTCTGAAGTCAGTGGGAATCCTTCCAGTGACTTCAATGGGCTTTGGATCTCATCCTTACAGCTAATATTATAAGAGTATTTTAATATATTTAAGGCAAGGGTGGTCATAGGGACCTCCACAGGCTGAATCCAGCCTGCCAACCTGATGGATCTGGCCTGCAGCCACCCTGCTACTCCCCCGCCTCTAGGCCAATTGAGACCTGGGGATAGGGGAGCTCACAAAGTCTCTTGCCCCACCAAGAGTGCACGTCCGTGAGAGAGAAACACCGGCTGTTCTAAAACAACTGGCATTTCATTCTAGCCACTGCATGCCCCTGGCAGGGTGGGAGCAGGAGGCAAGAGACTTTGCATGCTCCCCAAACTCCAGGCACTGATTAGCCTAGGGAAGGGGGATTGTACAGAGTATCATCCCCCCCACTAGGGGTGTGCAGCATCAGAGGGAACTGTGGGTTGTTTTAAAACACCTGGCAATTTTTTGGGGGGGAGGGAGGAGACTTCACATGCTCCCCCAAACCCAGACCAATCAGAGTCTGGGTTGGGGAGCACAAGAAATCTCCTGGCCCCACCCCTTCTGTGTGAGGCCCCACCCCTTGCACGGTGGTCCAGGGCTACTTCAGAAATTTATGAAGTGCCCCTCTCTTAAAAATGATTGCCTACCCCTGATTTAAAGTAACTGGGGTTCTTATTTTTATTTTTTATTTTTTTTTAGATTCTGTGAGCAACATCTTTAATCACTGTAACCACTCATGTACATTAAGAAAATAAATGTTTGTACACTGTATTTACATGTCTACTACAATGGAACTCTGATCATGGTTAGGGCCTGTGGGAGTTATTGTAACACAAACAATATAACTTATTTCTGCAATAAGATTCCTTTTTTGCAGGAGAGGTTGCAATGCAGCTGATGTTTTCATGACCCACACTGAAGTATCAATGTAATTCTTAGCCTCCAGAAGAAATTGGTTCTAAAGAGCCTATTTTAGAAACCACTAATGAAGTAGTGTGATTCACAGCAATGCTTTTTAAGAATGATACTACAAAAGCAAATCCTTTGTTACATTAAATGAGCATGACCAGACCTTCAGCAATGTAAAACCAGAGTAGTGCTATTGAAATCAAAAGGATCTATGCTGATTTACACCAGCTCCAGACTAATTCACACAACCTGTATTTTTCAAGGAAACAATAGATTTTATAAGAGTCTGACAGCACAAGCTATTATATTATTCTCTTTAGGCCAGCTCCTGAAGGCTGATCATCTCTATTTCCACTGAGCTTAATGTGTCACAGCAGGTACTCAGCACTTCTGGATCAGGCCTTTACCTGTTCAGTTCCTTTGGAGGCTGTCCTACCTATCGAGTAAGTGACAGCCTCAGTCACATTGAGTATAATATGACTCCTTAAGTGGACTCACTGGTTTCCAGAGGGCTGCCTAAAGATTAAGTTGCTGCTCATTAACAGTAAGGGTGGCAGAATTTAGCCCAATTACAGTTTAATGAGATTTTGTTCCTCAATTTAAAAAAAATTAAACATTCACTTTAAAGGTATCCCTTCTAGGGTAAATGGGCCATACGTAAAATATCTGCATTCAGTGGAAACAGAGGTCTGTTTAATTTACTTTACCTATTTACACAGTAAAACTTCTTTAAAATAGCTATTCATGCCTTTGGGCAATTTTACAAGTTTAAAATGTACCATGGCAAGATAAGTATATCCATAATGGAGGGACTGCACAATGTGCCAACAGTACTTGCCTGGAAGAGAGAGTATTCAACTTTTAGTGCTCTGTGGAGGACATCTTACTGCCATGCCACCTTTTGTCCACTGGTGCACTCAGGAAGTATTGAGAAGACAAATTTAATCCCAATAAGGTGTTTGAAGTTTTCTTCGTACCACCATAATCAGCAGTCCAGAACATCCTCACTAGGGCTATGTCCAGACTCAGGGGTTTTTTCGAAAAAAGTAGCCTTTTTTCGAAAAAACTTCCCCTGCGTCCAGACTCAAGCCGCGTTCTTTCGAAATTAATTCGAAAGAACGTGGCTTTTCTTTCGATGGCGGTAAACCTCATTTCACGAGGAAGAATGCCTTCTTTCGAAAGTTCCTCTTTCGAAAGAAGGCGTTCTTCAATGTAAATAGGGCTTCTTCAAAAGAGAGCATCCAGACTCACTGGATGCTTTCTTTCGAAAAAGCAAGCTGCTTTTTCAAAATTTCTCCGTGCAGTCTAGACGCTCCCTTTCGAAAGAAGCCTGCCTCTTTCAAAAGAAGCCTGCAGTCTAGACATAGCCTCGTTGTGCTGTTTCAGATGCAGATTTCACTCTTGTGAGTGGCCACTTTATGGTCGATAAAACTTCTGGGATCCCAGGATAACTGTGGGGGCAGTCTAAGTCACCAGAATACCTTCACTTTTCTGCCAAAACTCCTTTAGATCCAAGGGCATCACTACCATTTTCTTTTCTTTTCTTTTCTTTTCTTTTCTTTTCTTTTCTTTTCTTTTCTTTTCTTTTCTTTTCTTTTCTTTTCTTTTCTTTTCTTTTCTTTTCTTTTCTTTTCTTTTCTTTTCTTTTCTTAAATCAAAATGCAGCCCAGGATGAATTTCTATTTCCTGGTTTTGGTCTACTAAAAAGATTTCAGGTGGAGCTTGTGAAAACAACTGTGATGTACTCAATGCTGGTACAGAAAAGGTAGTTCCAGGAATATCCACAAAGAAAGACAGAGCAGCAACTTCTGTCATTTTTGCTGGCGTAGCTAGTTCTGTGCAGTGGAGATGCTATTATATCAGATGAAAGACTACTTTGTCCCTGGACCACAAGCAGACTGGTGGGACCACATTTGCCCTCATGAGACATGTATATGATGCACACAAGTGGCCCAAATACTTCAGAATATGAAAGAAAACATCTATGTGGTAGAAGGGAGTGGGAGTCTGCCATTGGTATTTCAACACAAGATGATGGAAGACAAGGACTTGAATCACCATGGAAAAGTGATGCCCTATATGGCATGATCACTTGTTCAGACAACATTAAGAAGAGTCTTCCTACCCTTGTGTGATTCACAAATATTTACAGCTTCTTTCATCTGCATTCCACCCTAACAGGACATAGGTACCTAAGTGTGTAGTATTGTTTCTGGAGGGAAGCATGAGACTTCGGTAGTAGAAAAATAGCATTGTGTTAACACTACCACATACATTCAAGTTATTACATAATATACAGCAGACTTATTCAATTGCCATAGAAAGCAGAATGTAGAAAGATAAGGGAATAAATACTGCTTTTGTCCCTCAACAAACCATGATAAAAAGAGAAGTTAACGAAAGGTCTGAGACCTTGCTTATCTTATGGGTAATAAAAAGAGGCTTCAGTTGACATTATGTTAAAATGTTAGTGGGATTAGCAGCATTTACATTCAGGCTATAATAAAAGCTGTACAGTATATTCACATCTTATTCTTAAGCACACCAGAACTATAAAACCATACCAGAAATGCGGGTATTGTGGAAGATAATTTACAACAAGAGTACAAATATCTTCTTTTTTATTCAACATTCTCAGGAACTGATGGAGCTGCCAGTATCACAGTACCAAAAATAGTGTTTAAAGATGTGTCACAATATAGATACATCTCATTAATCTATGTATTATCTCTCTATTGATCATAAATCTCTGTATTAATAATTTTCTCATTGAAATTTTTATTTTTACTTTGTATCAAGTCCTTTTAGCTTTGTATTAAGTCCTTTTATATAGAAACTTTGTATATTTCATATAGAACATAGAAACTTTGTATTAAGTCTTTTTACATGGAAACTTTGTATCTTGTAGACTTTGTACCCCCTTTTGCTTAATTGATTATCCTGTTGAGTGAATGAGGTGTGAATGGATAAGTCATGAAAGGCTAGCACTTCTGGGGAGCTGCAAGGGTTGGAAAGAGGATGGAAGCCAGATCCAAGAACTATGAGAAGAACAATGAGACCTATGAAGTGGGTTCATTGAAAGAAAACTGGACATATGGATGCCTTGGGAGTCAGCAGCAAGTGACTGCTTTTGGAACCCCTCTCTTTGAAGGTGAAGGTGTCAGCATTGAAGGTGCCACAGATGTTTAACTGCATATGCTTATGATGACTCTCACAGATTATGCTTAAGCATGTGATGACTAACTGGTGTAGATCTGCATTAGACAGAAGATATTATAAATCTAAGGCATCTTGCAAGGAGGATCCGGGTCTCCTCTTGTCAACATTGAAGCATCCATCCAGATCAGAAGAAGCCTGGCTCCATCCCTTCCCCCCCATCTAACTCACCTGGCCAGTGTAGTTAAGGAGAACAACTATTGGTAACAACAACAAAATGGAGAGTGTGTGTGTGTGTGTGTGTGTGTGTGTGTGAGAGAGAGAGAGGGAGTGCATGAGTTTTAGCTATCATATGTATAATATAAGTGTTGATTGATATATGTGCTACAAATAAATGTGGTCTTTTGCCTTTTCCCGCTGAAAATATCCCATGCAGTATTTTTAAGTTTCCTCTATTTCATCTACAAAATGAGAACTTCTCTCAGATGCACAAGAGCAGCAAACATCTTGAGCAACAAGTTAGCATCTTCTCTATAAAATATCAACACCATTTATTTTCCCACTCATCTTTCAAAGATCATCTATGCAACTGATTTAATCATTTTGCAGCCATCTTGGATGGGTGTTTATACTCAGCTAATTCTTTAAAAGAAGTAAAATGAATAGAAATATTTTATTTCATGTATGTTACTTTCCCCTGTCCCTTTATTTGATTCTTCTCCCTTAGCTGCTCTTAATGTGACATTCACTTATTCCAAGATGCCTACAGCTCTTCACCTACTTCCAGAATTCATTTTGCTTATTTAAAAAAGCTCCATTTATTTGTTTTCTGGAAAATGCAGGGATAAGCATGTCACAAAAAGTAGACTAATTTCAAAGTAAACAGGGAAAGGGAAAATATTTATTTATTTCCTATATTTAAAACATGGCTATTAAAAATAAAGAGATCAGAGTTATTTAGGAATGTATGGTTTACAATCAAAATGTGCTTAATTCTTTCACTAATCAGAATGTTAGTGCTAGAAATCCAGTTGAATTTTTCTTATGATTAGCATGGTAATTATATATTTGCATATGGTTTACCTCTGAATTAAATATAAAGATTTGCACAAACTTCAAATGGGCTAAAGCTTGCTGAACATGGCGGGGAAGATTTTCAGTCCTAAATATTATCCCACATTCAATGTCAAAATTGCAAATGCACTAAATCAAAGCCTTGCAAAAAAGCACTAAAAATCAGGTCAATATTGCTATATTGCTAACCCTTTACTGGTTAACTAAACACAGAAATGCTGATTGATTTTTTAAATTATTGTCTCAGAGAAAAAGTGCCCCAACTCATTTTGAAAATTAAATACACTTTCACACTTTCACACTTAGTAGCTGGTGTCTGGTCTGAAATTATGTACAAGTTCACACTAGTAACTAGAAAATGTTTTTCACACCTGTAAACAAAGAAAGGAACAAAATTCAATCTTATTTCTCCAACAACATTGTCCGAAAGTGTTTCAGCTCACACAATTCACGTCACATACTTTAAAAATAAGCTCACTTTCTATTACTACAGTGTCTCCAAAAATCATATGATTAGCTCTTTAAATTCTATTGCTCTTGTCCAGTGGTATGCTGCATATTTCAAAACACTCTTCCTATTTTCGTTGTCCTCACACCATAAAATGTATTTTATAAATATAATTCATAATTTTTCAGTGTTGATAAATACTCTTAATTCTGGAGACCTTTATTGCACAAATGTCTGAGGGTATGTGTAGGGGTAAATTGAGGCAGTCCATGGTATTTTGCTAAGAACCCCTATCCAATCCCAAATTTGAGACAGGCCTGGGAACACACAGCACAAGCAGTTAACATAACCTTGGTCGCCCTGCCAACCACATTCCAAGAGGGCCTCACTCCAATAAGATGCTGGCTGGTACCAAAACAACTTTTGTGGAAACTGTTCTCACTGTCTTCCTTTAACCCTAGATAATAAGCCTGGAACCCAAGAACTTCGCCAACGTGAGGCAGTATCACCCTGCAGTAGACGCATCATAATTTCAGCAAAGTTACCAATAACATGTCTGTTTTGTTTATGTTGGCTTCTTTAGCTTGTTAGGAATAACTACCTGTATTATTGGTAAGATGTTTTATTGGTGATGGGCGGAGTTGCTGCGTAACCTTTGTAGCTTACATGCTCATTCTGTCTTGCCGCCAGACCCTATCAAATTGCTTCTCCTGTTCATCTGCCACCTATATACTCTACTGTAATGTTTTGTTTAACCAGTGTTCGCCAGCCTAAAAGCTGAGGGACGCTCCACCAGCTGTGTGTAATAAATCCTCTACTTGTTTTCACCTGCATCCAGAGTTGTCCAGAATTATTCCCTCAGTGTGTCTACACTACAGGACAAAGTTAAATTAAGATAAGCAACTTCAGCTACTTTAATTGCGCAGCTGAAGTCAAAGTAGCTTAACTCAGCTTTTGGCACTATCTACACTACAGGAAGTCACAGGAAGAATACTGTCCCTTCAACTTCCCTTACTCCTCATAAAAGCAGGGCTATTGGCATAGACTGGATTGCCCTTCTCACTTAGAATTAGCTTTCTTAACTAGACTGCTAATTCGAACCCTGGAAGCTTGACACCAGCGGCCTCAATCTTCTTCTGCAATGTACAGGTACCCTGAGTGATTAAGACTTACAAGGAAAAGGGTCCTCATTCAGATAAGCTTTATGTATCTTTATAACTAACAAGGAAGAAATTTTAGACCGAAGCCATATAAAAGCAGATAAACTTAAGTGGGTTTTGGAGTAAGAATTTGGAGTATTTCTGCAAATATTTGAGGAAATTAACTCAGAGAAGGCGCAGAAAACTCTACCATTTAGTTTACATAATATGCCATTTAGACGTCCCTCTCTTGGGAGGTCTTTAGGAAAGAGTAAGGTTTTATTATTTATTTATATACATATTGCAGAGAAGGGGCAGTGAGCTCTGATGTGCAGAACACCTAACAAAGATACTGGGAATACTCAAATCTCATTGACTTTTTTAGAAAATGAATTCCCATTCAACATAGTGCATCCATGATCACAAACTTACTATTATATAGTGATTGCATTTAAATATGTTTGGTTTTTTTCTTAGGTGAAATTCTCCATTTGTTATTTTATTTTAAGTGAATCTTCATTTATAACAATTCCCTGTGTTTGTCACAGGTCCTGATTCTAGAACAGCAATGCTTAAATACTTTCTTGGAAAGGGTCGCATTTATGAATTGGAGCCATCAGAAATACCACAAATACTGGTGGAATGTAATTTAGTTATCCTAGGCAAATAGGAAAATTATTAAGGTCAGTCGTTATATTTTCAGTATAAATTAGGGGGAAAAAAGATAATTAGCAGAAGTGCCAAAGAAAATACCTAAATGAAAGGTAAAGAGAACAGTGTGCAAAGTTCCCATACTCACCTGCTGCTAAAGTTGTTCTTTGCAGGTCATCAGTAATTCAAGAAAATAAGTAAGGTGAACCCTTATGCAAGGTGGTGTTAGCAGCAATAAAGGCTGGGTTAAATAGGTAAGGGTCCCACTCCGGACACAAAATAGAATTGGCTGAAGCCTCCACCCAGTTATCTGAGCAGGCCAGGTGCATAGTTTAGCTCAGCTCTTAGTGATTTTAGCTCTTTGTGATTTCAAAGGGTGGCAGGAACCTCTCTGCCATTGTTGCCTCTTCATTGTCTTTCACTGGGACATTGTCCCTACACCAAGTCTGAGGCTTATCAGGGATTCAGTTCAAGTCACCACAAACAGATGGTTAACAAACAATGGACTTTTAATTGAGTTAATCAAGATCTCTCTTTAAACACTGTCAAGGAGAGGAACAAGTTGGATGAAGGACCCTTTAAGCAAACGTCACACCTTCAGGCAGAATACCTGTCCCCACCTTCCTTCACTCAAGCCCTCCCCACTTCTTCATCACTAGACATCAGGGAAGAGCTCATTTAGACCCTGCTTACAAGTGCATATACACATTCAACCTCTTTTAATCTCCTTTGTACATTACATGGTTACTGATCTCCAGGATGACATTTGTCTTCCTTCCTGAGGAGTGAGAGAATAACTTATGAGTAATGCTGGCACATGAGAGTTATTTCTCGGCTCCTCTCCAGACTAGGTAAATGTCATAACAGAGATCAAACTATTATGTATTCTAGTAGGGCACTGGAGGGATACAGCTCGCTGGATCCATTTTGCCTTTCAGAGGACTGCCAATTTTATCGAAACGTTCATATGAATATCATGGGCACAATCCTTTTTTTTTACAATAAAATACTTTAGCCATCAGGGCGAGTGGGTTTTGCAAGCAATGGTAACCCCTCCAAGAAGGTCTCTCCTACCCACTTAACACTGTGTCTTACATAGCATTTTATAATACTTTAATTTTCTTAATGGAGCCTCTAAGAACAAAAACTAACACAGCATAGGGAAGTGTCATGTTAGGTTATGTCATGGCTCTTACCTAGAACGGACTCAAATCTGGAATTTCCAGTTGACAGGAAATTTCAAAATTTGATTTTGTTCCACATCATTTTCAAGCTAGTCGTTCCCTAAAACAGAGCTGAGGCTCACACTGCAGTCCTCATGGCAGGGCTGCTGCAGATCTGAGAAGTCTTAGGGTATGTCTACACTACAGTGTTATTTCGAAATATCTTATTTGCAATAGTTATTTTGAAATAGCTTATTTTAAAATAACGCATATACACACAAAATACATTTCGAAATAGCATTTTGCTATTTCAAAATAGTGCATCCACACTGAGTGGATGCTGAATCGCATTTAAGGCTGGCCAGAACCAGTAACGTTATTTTGAAATAACGGCTGTTTTTTCAAAATAACTTTGTGGTGTAGACATACCCTGACTGTTTAGAAAGCAGCAAGCCAATCCTTGGTACCAAAAAAGTTGAGAAACAGTCCTAACTACTTACATTAAACTGTTTGACCTTGTATTTAGCTGTGATAGAGAGTATCTTTCCCAGACTTGAGGGCGAGCTCTGCTTAACTTGTTATTGTCCCATATACTTGTGTTTGGACCAATACTGCATCTCTTCCACACACAGTTTCTTCCAACAGTACCCGGCTCCTTGCACTTGTGAAAACTCTCCACTCACTCAGCTCAGATTCCTGCCTGGCCTGGCACTTGTGGCTGGTGTTTTGGGCACCTATGGTTCATGCTGTTTATACCACAAAAGCTGAATTGCTTTTAATATTTATCCCGAATAAAGGCCGGATGTCATGTTCCCAAGCTTCATCACAGTTCCTACACAGTCAGTGTAAAGAGACACTTGACACTACAATTCAAAGGCAGCCACAGGGACTGCTTGCCACATTGATCTTTCATTTAAAGAAAGATTATAATGTAAGAGAGACAGATATATAATGTATGTGATGTTTGTGTAGAGAAATGCTACAGCTACCGCTACACAGAGTGTATTTTCTCCAAAGCTTATGTAGGCCATAGAAAACAGATTAACCTAACATCACTTAAAAAAAAACTGTTCTTTGCTTTCCTATCCAGTATGAGACAAGCACTGGGCTGTGGCAAGGGGCCAGAATGTGTGAAAGGGAATATATGTTGGGCCATGGTTGGGGTGGACATGACAAGAATAATGCTGCACTTTGATCATTCCTAACTCCCAAGCAGCTATTCTGGCAATGACTGCACTCAGGCACAATTTGGAGCAGCCCTTTGAATGCTTTACAATCATTAAAAGCAAACTCAGGGTAAGTGGAGGGCAAAGTGTTACCAGATTTGCCCAATACTCTGGGGTATGCTCATTTATTAGGGTTGCTTCTATGGGACTGGGGAGAGGTTAACAATTCTATCTGGGTATGTCTACACTGCCACCCTAGTTCGAACTAGGGTGGCTAATGTAGGCATTTGAACTTGCAAGTGAAGCCTGGGATTTAAATATCCTGGGCTTTATTTTCATGTTCCCAGACATCGCCATTTTTAAATGCCCTGTAGTTCAAACTACCTGCCTGCGGCTACACACGGCACAAACTAGGTAGTTCGAATTAAAGCTCCTAATTCGAACTACTGTTACTCCTCATTGCTAACCATATAACAGTTTACATAGGGCAGGGTCAGAAGGCTATGCTTAGAGAGGTAGTTGATGGGAGAGAGAACAAGAGACCTCACCACTCCATTGAGCTTACACTGATCAGGGTTCCCAGATGATGATGGTAGCCGGGGGTCCAGAGAGCAGGAGACAAGCAAAGCAGAGCCCCCAGCATGATCAGATAGGAGATGAAGAAGTCTCAATGGAACTGATGCAGTTTAAATCCAGGTATCAGAACAGTTTTTCTTGGGGGCAAGGATAGGAGTTTTTATAGGGATAGGACAATAATTCAAAGAGGAAGAGGCGAGACAATAGAGACTGATCACCCCTGGTTATGGGTGATGTTCCTTGAACCAGCTCACAATGCAACTAGACAGTTTCAGTATTTTAGATGTCAATAGTATCATTACTAGAATTGGCCTGATAATGACTAATTTGGGTGTGAACAGGCCTAGGTTCGTTATCATCTGGAGCAGAGATTTCCCATCAGGCAGTGCTTCTCGCTTTCGGTATCCCACAGTTCACTGTGGTTCCTGCCTTGGAATAGCTGGTCTCCATTCTGTATGCTAATGAGTTCTATCTTCAATGCAGATGAGGCTGGGATGTTTCCTTAATTAGTTTAGGTGTGTCTTCCCTGGCCTTTTCATTGCTTTGTCTGATTCTAGCAAAGGCTTAGGAGAAGGAAGGGGGGCAGGAGGATGGTTTTCCATGAATGTCACTCCCTGGCTCTCAAGCGCACATGGCTGGTAGTTAACAAAAGTTACTTTAAAGCTTTTGTTGTTTGTTTGTTTGTTTGTTTGTTTGTTTGTTTGTTTGTTTGTGTAAAAAAAGAACAGGGTCTTGGGGTCGAAGTCAACTAGATAATTTAAGGGTCATATAATAAAAGGAGGGGTTCGTGGTGAGGTATCTGCTCAGAAGTGGTGAAAACCATAATACAACTGACTTCTGAGTCATTCCACCATAGATGAATAATGGAGACAATTTGCAATTCGCTGTAGCATGTAATTTCACAGTTTTTAAGATGGATTTAGTGAGTTCATGTAATCCAGAGTAGGATTCCATAGTATATGAAATCCCTTCAGTTCTAAAAATAGTCAAAATAGTATACTGCTGTATCCAATGTGTAGCAGTTTGATCTTTTAACATAAGTAGTAATCAGTTTCTCCAAAGCAAAGCAAAGCCAAAGCATACTTATTGGATCAATTATTAACCGACTCTTTATTCTTTCCCTGCCCCTTTATTAAGTAAGCAAAATAACTTATGAATCTCTCAGCAGTCAAAAAGGCCCACCAAAATGAAAGTGGATTCATTCTAATACTTAGTTTACCCACTTTTCAAGATATCCAGGAAACTACAAATGCTTCCATAAAATATTCTTAAACCTTATTTACTCAAGTTTTCATTCAAATCTTGTATAACCTTTTAATGAACCTGAAGTGGAACATGGGTACATGAGACTCTCAAACCCCAAATTGAATATATTATTCTCCTAGACTTGGGGGTAATCTGCATAGATAAGAGAAAAGGCCACAAGTTACAACTACCCCTTTCTGGATTTCCCTTTGATTTTTGTTCTGAGGGCCAGGTTTTGCTTCCCAGAGGAAAAAAGGCAGGCATTCTTTCCCTCAAAATATGTGATTTTCAATGGATCACTATAGTCAAGTGACCAAGTGTTTTAATTGCTATAAAGTCAGTATTGATCTACTGAAATTAATGAAGGAACACAGATTTATAGTTCAGTGAAGAGCCCAAGTGTCTTCTTAAGCCTAAACATGCAATGGACTCAGATGTGCTTCCTGAAAAATTCAGAGGGATGATAAGATCATGAAAGACATCCTCACTCCTTGGTATAGTAAGGTAAAAAATACACCTTTTTGTGATCTAGAATATACTGTTACAAACAACCTCCTACAATCCAGTTAACTTTTATTCTTGTCACTACATCCTTTTGTAATTCCTGATAGGCTTCTTCTCCTTGAGAAACCCCTAGGGGACTACTGCATTCTTTCCAATAGGATTTGTTTCAGGCCTTAGACATCTTCTTGATGGCATAAAAGCATTAGTTATTTATCTAGTGTCTTTACTTCCCATACAGACAGCAAAAATTATGAAAGTTTCAATCTTGTGTTAAGTTGATTAATGCTGAACAAACAGAGTTACAGAATATTTCCCCAACCAAAAAGTGCTCATAAATGATGTTATAGAATAACACTCAAAATCAATATTTATTATAATTCTAACTACAAACCAGAACTGTCATTGATATTTCTGTGAGTTGCGAGTAAAACAGAAAACTCTAAAAGTGATGTGAACAGTTCAGTAAAGTAAATGACTGGTAAATAAATACACAGCCAAATCATCTTCAGCCGCAAAAACCGTCTAATGATAATATGAAACCAGAAGCTGAAAAGACGCTCAGATAGAAAACCAGATGAAGAGAAAGACTATAGCATAACAAAGAAGACAGACAGACATTTTTATGTTGTGAAACTTATTTTAAGGATGGAACTGGATACATGAGCACAATGAACAGGTTAGTATCTCTTTCATTATAACAAAGGTCACCCTTGCTCCTTTTGGAGTAAAAATTCAGTTTCATTGGTCCATCTCTAAAATCTGAAGGGCCTCATTGCATTCCCAAGGTTCCTGGTGGTCATCTTCATCAAAAACAATTTTTATAACTGCTCCTAGACAACCTGTTCCTTTGTTCCATTTTAACGGGACACGTTGGTACGCAGATGGCTGGAAAGTTGCAGGAGATGAAGTAATTAAGGAGGAGATAAATACTAGAGGTTGACATATGCTTTGTGACAGACCAGCTGTGAGAATTCTTGGAGTTCTGTACCATGATTGTAGTGGATGTTGACAAAACATTTTCTTTCATTATCATATCTGAAGTATGAATCAGAGGAACTGTAGAGCAAGAGAGTTGGCCATTTCTTACTATGAGGGGAATTCCATGTCATTTATGGATAATATGGATTTTATTTAGAACAGATTGCCTAGACTTCTCTGAAAATTCACTCAGCATAATATTGGAGGCTAGATCTTCAGCTGGTACAAATCAGCCTAGCTCCATTTAAGTCAAACCTATGACAATTTAAAAAAACTCAACATTACATAGTCCAAGTGTGCCAGCTGACAAAGGGCTCACTACTCTTTAAACAACCTGATTAGGTCAGACAAATTCACTACAATATAGTGCTCTCATATCTATCCATAAAAACATCATGTAAAATCTTACGTTAAAACCAGAATTATGTTGGTTGTCAATGTCGTTGTCTAAATTCTACACTGATAGTAGTTGAAAAAGGATATGTCTATATACACTGAAAATTTGTCCTAGTTTGTATCAAGCTGAGCAGAGGTGTGAAACTGGTGAAAGGACTAGACGTTTCATCCATTTAACATTAAAATATAATTAAATATTAAGTAGGGCTCTCAAGTGATTAAAAAAATTAATCTCACTGTTAAATAGTTGAATACTATTTATTTGAATATTATGTGTTTTCTACATTTTAAAATATTGTTTTTTTCAAGTAAAACACAGAATACAAAGTGTACAATGCTCACTTTATATTGAATTACAAATATTTGCACCATAAAATTAAAAAAGATCAATTTACCTAATACAATTATAGTGCAATCTCTATTATGAAAGTTGAACTGACAAATGTAGAATTATGTTAAAAAATAACAGCATCCAAACACAAAATAAAGTAAAAGTTTGTAGTCTGAAAGTCCATTCTGTTTGTTTCTTGTTCAGAGAATAGACTTTTTTTAAACATTTTCAGAAGATACGGCTTTCCTCTCCTTGTTTTTAATACTGCCTGAAAATGAGAATATGTGTTTGCATGGTATTGATGCAGCTGGCATCACAAAATATTTTGTGCCAGATGTGCTAGAGATTCATATGTCCCTTCATGCTTTTACCACATTCCAAAGGACATGCATCCATGCTGATGGATTTTGCTAGATAAAGATTCAAAGCAGTACAGGCCAATTCATGTTCCTTTTTATCATCTGTCTCAGATGCCACCAACAGAAGATTGATTTTCTTTTTTGGTAGTTCAGGTTCTGTAGTTTCCTCAGAGTGCTGCTCTTTTAAGATATCTGAAAGCGTGCTCCACACCTTATCCCTCTCAGATTTTGGAAGGCACTTTAGATTCTTAAACTTTGGGTCAAGTGCTGTTGCTATCTTTAGAAATCTGATATTGGAACCGTCTTTGAATTTTGTCAAATCTGCAGTGAAAATTTTTGTCAAATCTGCAGTTGCCCTTTTTAACATGTGCTGGGTTGTCATCTGAGATCACTATAATGCAAAATGTATGGCAGAATGCAGATAAAACCATGCAGCAGGAAACATACCATTTTCCTCTAAGCAGTTAAATAATAAACTTAATTAACACATGAAAGCATGTTCGCTAGAACAGTGATGGAAACATAGAATAATAAAACACTAACTGGAAGGGACCTCGAGAGAGTCCAGTCTCCTGTCATGGCAGGACCCATTACTCTCTAGGCCATCCCTGAAAAAGCATCTGAACCTTTAGCATATCTAACATGTAAATATCTTGCAATGCCAGCTACAAAGGTGCCATGTGGATATCTGTTTTCGCTTTCAGGTGACACTGTAAATAAGACGCAGACCAAATATATTTCTTTTACTGAATTACTGAACAGGAATAAGGAATGAGTGAATATGTCAGCACTAAAGCTTTACATTGCAGTCAAAACCAAAACATTTATGTAACAAAAATCTACATTTATTAGTTGCACTTTCAAAATAAAAAGATTGCACTACAGCACTTGTATGATATGTATTGAAAAAATCCTATTTTGTCATATTTACAGTGGAAATATTTGTAATCAAAAGCAATATAAAATGAGCACCATGCACTTTGGACTGTATGGTAATTGAAATCAATATAGTTAGAAATGTAGAAAAATATCCAAAAATATTTAATTTGAATTAGCATTCTGTTTTAATAGTGTAATTAACTCATAATAATTACAGTTTTGGTCATGTAAGGTACAGTGATTAATTGACAGCCCTAATATTAATTCATTCACAGTCCACGGTCTGAGTTAAAGATGGATCTAAAAAAAAAAAGGAGAAAAGCAGAGGAAAGAGCTTTGTTTGAGTGTGTACATCCAAGATTTATTTGGACTATCACTGGGGACAGGGTCATCCTGCACTTGAGGAAGTAATCAGACAGTGTGATTATATTCATGAAAACAGAATATATCCTGTTTGGAAATGCTGCAGGGAAGTTCTAGGTAAGAAACTGCTTTAGACAAGGATTTTAGCTTGTTCCGGTTAAGTGCAGAAGTATATTATACTTTTGTTACAAATGTAGCCATTTCTGTTTCCATTACTCTTTCCCAGAATCTCTTAAACATTCATCTTTGAAAATGAACATATGATTCTAACGCCTCAGCAGTGGTGTTGGTGGTGTTTCATTATAGTGAAATGAAGAACTTGATCCTCCATTGTACCAATAACAGTGTTCATATACCAGTCCCTCTGGAATAGTGAATCTATATGGGTATGTCTACACTACAAAGTTAGTTCGAACTAACAGACGTTAGTTCGAACTAACTTTAATAGGCACTACACTAGCGCTCCGCTAGTTCGAATTTAATTCGAACTAGCGGAGCGCTTAGTTCGAACTAGGAAAACCTCATTTTATGAGGATTAAGCCTAGTTCGAATTAAGGGGTGTGTAGCCCCTTAATTCGAACTAGTGGGAGGCTAGCTCTCCCCAGCTTTCCCTGGTGGCCACTCTGGCCAACACCAGGGAAACTCGTCTGCCTCCCTCCCGGCCCCGGACCCCTTAAAGGGGCACGGGCTGGCTACGGTGCCCGTGCCAGGTGCAAGCCTGCCAGCACCCAGCCAGCAGAACCTGCACCTGGCGCGGATCGAGCCACCCACCCAATGCCCCCCAGCCCTCCCCCTCTTCCCGGGACCAGGCTGGCGGCTCCCGGGAGCTTGCCTGGGACCGCAAGAGGCGGGCACACGCCTGGGCTAGTGCGGACATCGTGGAACTTGTCCACGACCTCCACACTAGGCACAGGAAAGTGGCCGTCTAGGGCAGGAGAGCTGCCAGCCTGGCCACCCAGGAGCAGGTGTGCAAGAGAATCAAGGGGGTCCACTGAGACCCCCGACCCTGAGCCCTGAGCTTACAATGGCCGTCCTGGGTCAGACCGAAGGTCCATCTAGCCCAGTAGCCTGTCTGCAGACAGCGGCCAACCCTAGGGACCCTGGAGGGGATGGACCAAAGACAGTAACCAAGCCATTTGTCTCGTGCCATCCCTCTCCAGCCTTCCACAAACCTTGGCCAGGGACACCACTCCTACCCCCTGGCTAATACCACTCCATGAACCCAACCTCCATGACTTTATCTCACTTCCCTTTAAACTCTGTTCTAGTTCTAGCCTTCACAGCCTCCTGCAGCAAGGAGTTCCACAGGTTGACTCTTTGCTTTGTGAAGAACAACTTTGTTACTAGTTTGAAGCCTGCTACCCATTCCTTTCCTTTGGTGTCCTCTAGTCCTTCTGTTATGGGAACTAATGAAGAACTTTTCTGTATGCATCCTCTCCACCCAACTCCTGCTTTTAGAGACCTCTATCCTGTCCCCCCTCCATCTCCTCTTTTCTAAGCTGAAAAGTCCCAGTCTCTTTAGCCTCTCTTCATATGGGACCTGTTCCCAACCCCTGATCATTTTAGTTGCCCTCTCCTCTCCCACCCTCTCTCTTCCCCTCTCCCACCTCCTTTTCCCAATCTCCCCCAGTTTTATTCAATAAAGACAGATTCAATTTTTGAACACAATTGTCCTTTATCTTGTACGACAAGAAGAGGGGCTAGGGAAGGGTAAGTGGAAGGAGGTGAGGGAGGAATGGGGTGCGTGCCCCCGATGGGGAGGACTGGGCTGGCTCTGCGGGCTTCTGGGGGTGGAAGCTCTCCTGCAGCCCCCCAATTGCCCCCTCTCCCCAGATGGCAGCCTGCAGCAAGTGCAGCCGGGCTGATGGCCGAGTGCTGTGATGTGCCCAGCGTGGGCACTCAGGGCACTCCAAGCCAGGACTGCTTTGCAAGCGGGACACCCCTGAGAACTGTCTGTCCGGGGTGGGGGTCGGGACCCTTTAAGCACAGCCCTCGGCTAGCCTGAGACAGCATCTCCACGCTCTAAGTCCTCCTCTGATGCCCTGCCGGCACTGCTTCCGGCCATCCTTAACCCCGGTTCAGGGTCCACTTAATGTGGACATGCTAGTTTGAATTAGCAAAACGCTAATTCGAACTAGTTTTTTAGTCTGGATCCGTTAGTTCGAATTAGCTTAGTTCGAACTAGGGGGGGTAATGTAGTCATACGGAGTTGCAAATGAAGCCCGGGATTTGAATTTCCCGGGCTTCATTTGCATAAAGCTGGCCAGCGCCATTTTTAAATCCCGGCTCGTTCGAACCCCGTGCCACGCGGCTACACGCGGCACGGACTAGGTAGTTTGGACTAGTCCGAACTACCGTTACCCCTCGTGGAATGAATTAGGAGGGTAGTGTAGACATACCCTATGTTACTGTGAGCTTCCAGTGAGAGGTTGACGTTTCAGAGGATCTTGGGGTCTGTGTTACACGGAGTCTTTACCTTGCAAGTTAAAAAAAGGCTGGCTGAGTCCTGAGGAGATTGTATAGGTGGCTTACAGACCAAAAGGGTTAAAGAACTGACACCCAGACTAGCATCAGCAAGTTTCTCTTTCACACTTGAAGAGGGAGAGGGGCATAACAGTGACACACAGACCCAGGCACTCCTAGAAAGTGTCATACTGAAGATCACATCTGTGATCTCCAACTTGTGAAATTAATGCTGTGTGCGTGGTTCATATGTGTTGGTGTGGGGGGAAACAGCCTAGAGAATGAGGTTAGAGAGGAGAGAAGAAACATTCATAGAAATCCTTAATGGGTCTCCCTTCAGGAAAGCAAGGTGCCTGAAACCCTGAAAAAGAACAATTGGAAGGCTCTTTCTTAGGGAATCATTTCTCACCAATTAACACTCTATTGCAACCTTCCCTTTTTGGGATAGGTTGATGTAAAATGTGGATGACTGAGCTTACACAATCAGATGAAAATATCCTTAGACAAGGAAACAGCTGTAATAAAATTAACTTTGTTTTGTTACCATGCAATAATCCAACAAAAAGCATATTTAGAAAATTCAGTTGCTTAAGAACCCTGCCTCTCTCCACCATACACACACTTCAACCACAATTTCATTATGCTTTATTTTACAACAGAACTTGTGGGTTGATTTCCTCCCACTCTCAGATATTTAAACCGCCACACGCATCCTTCAAAAGGAAGATATTTCAACCAGAGCTTATCAGAAACACCATAAAAAAGTGGCAAGAACTTGGTTAGACTATTGTCAATGCCATAGATTGCAACTAAATCAAAGCTTCTTTTGTCTGCTATTTCTGTGCTAGTGATGACTGAAGCAATCAATACTCCCTTAAAATGCAAAATATGTTTGCCAGCCTGAGGCTACAGATTTCAAACCACCAACCTTTATTTCCTCTGAATTTCAA
This sequence comes from Pelodiscus sinensis, assembly GCF_052426305.1. NCBI lineage: Eukaryota > Metazoa > Chordata > Testudines > Trionychidae > Pelodiscus > Pelodiscus sinensis. The sequence continues at coordinate 183,291,174 of NC_143052.1, forward strand.
AATTACTTTACAACTGTCTCTGTCTTCAGAAGGAGTACATTTTGCATTAATTTATATGGAAATAGGTTGGCCCTTTGTAAATTCCTTATGTTAACAAGTAATTAGAGATTGCATGAACTGGTTTGCAATCCTCTGAACATGATGTTACCTGCCTTAATGGGTCTTTTGGAGACCTTTCAAATATTGTAGGACAGTGAAATCCCTGAATATTCACTTTACAATAAGCAGTTTATCCTTGCTACACCAGCTCCCATGGACTCAGCTGTGGAAGGAGGAGAAAAGAGGGGAGCAAAGCTGAGTAATGTGGAGAAGAAATGCCCCCAAAATTGCCAAAGAGTGGGGAACCAGATCAACATCTTGATCCCTTGATGCTGCAAAGAGTGTGGTAGCTTCCCAGAGTGACACTTTTACAGGAAAAGAGAGCAGATGGAGCACGTCCAGGCAACATCTCTCCTCATTGACATGTTCCTATTAATATAGCAAAGATTACTCATTGAATATCCACGTGCAAGTTAATCCTCAGAGATGTAATTATTTTCTGCTGAATGCCTGCATCCTAACTGGAGAACACTGTGTAGACACAGGCAGGGGAGCAAGTGGACCATGATTTTGAACAAAGACATGCTAAAGAATATGGGCAACAGCAGGAAGCCTGTGCTGTCTTTAGAGATGGAAGCCCTGGGGATCTGTACAAGTTGCCTATAGATGCTTAAGCTCCACAAGGGTTAGAGGACTCCGGTGACAGCTAGAACAGAGGGAGAAATGCCCACCATTTTCTTTAAACCAAAGAAAATCTTTGTAAAAGTTACCTTTCTCTTTCTCCTCCTATCTATCAGTAATACAGAGAGTACAAAGGAGAAGTGCACAACTCCTTCAGTGCAGCACCACAGTCTTCAGTCAGGTGAGGGAAGAATTGTTAATATCTACCCCCTAAAATAGCTAGTCTCTCCTGTGCTATGCACGCAACACCCTGTAATTCCATTTTGTAAGGGTGTGAGAGAACATCTTGATCGTTTCAGCACCTGTCTTTTCACCAATCTGAGTTGCAGTTAGAAGACAATTGAAACATGATTGTCAAAGAGGTTCGGGTTTTGAAAAGATGGATCCAGAAGTCTCTGAAGGACATTGCAAATGTTTCACAGTTGGGTTTCAGAAGCAAAAGGGGAACATCCCATAAGTAAGTTATGAAGAAGGGACCTTCTGTGTCACCATTCAATGGCTGAAGAATGGGGAAATTCCGAGGCTACATTTACGCTGGAGAAATTGCAGTGTTGCATCCATAGAGCTGTGTCACTGTAAGCTCTCTAATGTATCCACTTTAAGATTTCTCTTTGGCTAAAGCCCTAAAAGTGGCAGTAGCTATCTCAGCAGGAGAATCTTTCTGAGCTGTTTAACTTACTCACTTACAAAGGGATGGCATTTTCACTGGAGTGTCATAAGTTTTACTGTAGTAAGTGCTGGTGTAGACATAGCCCTAGTGACAAGGGTGAAGGAAGGACTTAAATTCATTGATACTCATGAATATAATAAAAGCACAGCTCACATCCCTTCTCTTTCCCCTATATAATGCTGCTTGACACCAGAACAAAGGATGCAACATTTCCAGGAGTTCTGGAGGCAGCTTTACAGTTTCTTGAAATGGTTTTGCCCCAAAAATGAGCACTAAATTGGCAAGACACAGGAGAATGGAAAAATAGCTCCAGTACCAACCATCCCTATAGTCAGTCTCCCAACCTTTTTCAAATCCTTATGACATATAAATACCCACTTTAACCTAGCAAATGTCCATCATCCTGTCCCCACACAGAATGAACCATCTCCTCTGCATCATTTCCCAGCAAAAAAACACACCTGCTCTTCCACCATAATCAGTTTATTGATCTGATCCAAATCCCACCATCCTCAATGGCTTTTGACTACTTTATTGCCCTCTGCCAGCAAGACTTGGTGTTGCAATCTCTGCTGCAGCTTTCCCCTTGGACAAGGTCTTACAAAACTCCTTATTTGGGTTCATTTATTAGGACAAATATTGGTCTAAGATAAAGTCCTCAAAGTTCAAACCTGACAGTATCCAACAGGCCAAAAATCATAAACAGAAAATCTTCTGCCTCTTCCAAGAATTCTCTTCTGTTAACAATGATCTTAAACATAAGAAAATGTAAGCTCATCCCCCTTCTACAAATTCTTTGTGCCTTCTCCTGCATTCTGAAGACTGTTTCCTGGCTCTTTTGGACAAGTACTGCCTCTGAAGGCTTTCTCCAAGAGACTTCATCTCCTCTCCTCCCCCCCACCATATGTTCCCACTAGCTTCCCTTGTAGGGAAATCTCTGTTACAATTGCTTTCTTGCTTTCCTTTCCCAGTTTACAGCCCAGCTCCTTGTAGAAAGTATCCATTGCAGCTCATTAATGAAGAGGGTTGGCTGTTTCTAAACCTCAGGACCCTGAAAGGATGAGCCAACTTCTTGCAGTACAATAATTTTAATATCATTCTAACAAAATGAGTCAATATTTCCGAATCAATGTTCTGCTAGAAATTTTAAAAATTTGACTTTTCATTGGGAGTCAGAATGAAAACAAGATTTCAAAGTGTGGAACTGCCTCAGAAGGGAAATTGTTTCCTGACCAGTTTGAGATAAAAGCCATTGTATTGCAACATATCTTCTGCCAATGTTATAGCTAAACAGTAATTTTGTATTTTCCTATTTTCAAGGGAACAACATAGTAACTCACATTGCATAATGAAGCAAATGCCAGACAATTGTCATTGCTGGTAATCAATATCATTTCCAAAATTACACACAAATTAAAATGCATTACAGTGGTCTCACCTTGCCTTCAGGTCAGTGTTTACAAAATGGAAGGAAATGAGATTAGCACATTAGTCACTTCTTAATAACCTCCTGCGTGAGACCAGAAAATGGATTTAAAGAGTTCAAATCTTTTAGACATATCACTTCAAGTAAAAGCTTTACTGGCCATTGTTCATAATTCCTTTATTTTACCTCTTCTTGAATGATATTTAAAAAATTTTAAATAAGTTAATATGGATTTACATAACTAGTGGGCAAGATTTCTAAATATACAGGTCCTAAAAGAAATCACTTTGACCATACTCTACAACACAATAGGAGATGAATATAGAAGAAGCTGCAGGAGGCAAAGGGCTCCAATGCAACTGGATTGACTACTGGGCTGTGTCTAGACTACATCCCTTTTTCAGAAAAGAGATGTAGATTAGGCATGTCGATATTGCAAATGAAGCTTCATTTGCATAATGGTGGCTGCCGCTTTTTTTTCAGAATGGGGCTTTTTCGAAAAAAAGCGGCAGTTTAGACATGGATCTTTTGAAAATAAAACCCCTTTTCGAAAGATCCCGTATTCCTCAAAAAGGCTACATCTAGACTACAAGCCTCTTTCGAAAGAGAGCGTCTAGACTGCAACCACTTCTTTCGAAAAAGTGAGACGCTTTTTAGAAAGAGAGTACCCGGGCAGTTTGGATGCTCTCTTTCGTAAAAGCCCTGTTTGCATTCAAGAACACCTTTTTTTGAAAGAGCACTTTCGAAAAAAGTTGTTGTTCCTCGTAAAATGAGGTTTACCGTGGTCAAAAAAAACCCGCCGTGTTCTTTTGATTTTATTTCAAAAGAACTCAGCAGCAATCTAGATGCAGGGGAAGTTTTTCTAAAAAAAGGCCACCTTTTTCAAAAAAAACCTGTAATCTAGACACACCCAAAATGAGGTTTACAGGATCTTTTGAAAAAGGGTTTTATTTTCAAAAGATCCATGTCGAAACTGTTGCTTTTTTCTGAAAAAAGTGGCAGCCGCCATTATGCAAATGAAGCATGGGATATTTAAATCATTGCTTCATTTGCAATATCAATGTGCCTAATCTACATCCCTTTTCTGAAAAAGGGATGTAGTCTAGACGTATCCCTGCTGTGCATTTGGCTTAAGGAAAGTCATCTGGGCATTGCAAAGCAGAAGATAATTGCAGCTGCTTGGTGGCATCAATTTGAAAGGAAAAACTACAAGGCAATAAGAGGTGCTGAGGGAATGATGAATCTCCAGGGAAGAAAAACTGGATCCAGAAGAAACTGGGATGAAGATTTTTTTGTTTGAAAGACTCTGCAAAGGATTTAATACACTCAGAAGGGAAGGTTTGGAACATCTGGACTGTGTACATGTAAAGGGTTTCTGTGTGAGAGGGGGGGAAATGAGGCAGGTCTCTGCAGAGCCACACAGAGCCAAAAGGGGATCCTGCAGCACAGGGTGTATCTAGACTGCAGGTTTTTTTGGAAAAACAGCTGTTTTTCCAAAAAAACCTTCACTTACATTCACCCTGCTATTGCGTTCTTTCAAAAGAAAATTGGTAAACATTGATAAACCTCATTTTCCAACACTGGTAAACCTACGAGGAAGAACGCCTTTTCCGAAGGAGGTCTTTCAGAAAAAGGATGTGTGTGGATGCGGAAGAGGGAGTTCTTTCGAAAAAAGAGGAAAGAGGAAAAAGCACAGGTGACCTGGTGGCCACTCCATCCATAACAATCACAGCTTAAATGCTAGAGAGTGTCCATTCAGTGTGAATGCTATCTTTCGAAAAAGCAGATTGCTTTTTTGATGAGCTTTGGCAGTGTGAACGCTCTCTTTCAGAAGAAACAAAAAACAGGACTGTGTAGCACTTTAAAGACTAACAAGATGGTTTAATAGGTGATGAGTTTTCGTAAGCTCATCACCTATTAAACCATCTTGTTAGTCTTTAAAGTGCTACACAGTCCTGTTTTTTGTTTCAGCTGCACCAGACTAACATGGCTACATTTCTACCACTCATTCAGAAGAAGGTTTTTTGGAATATCTCTTCTGGAAAAGCTTCTTCCAAAAGAAGCCTGCAGTCTGGATGTACCGACAGACATGTCCTTTGGCCTGTGTCTAAACTATCATCTTCTCAATGTAGATATATTAGCATAGTGTTCATAGGGGGAAGGGTGGAATGTGAATAAAGATACTGAGAAGTGGGTGTGCATGACCTGAAGGAGGGAGTTGAGAAACTCCTCAGTGGATTCTCCAAGGGAGTCCTAAAATATAATTGTTATCCACCAGAGAAAACACCTTTGAAAAGAAAGAGCATGGGGCCAAGACTTCATCAAGTCTATTTACATCAGGAAGGAACACAACTGACTAAGCAAATAACTGAAGTCTACAAATTTTGCTCTACAGTCAGACTGTGTGTGCTCCATAGACTCTAAGTGTCATTTATAAAACCATATTCAGTCCCAAGTATCAGCTTCTTTTTTGATGTGTCCCAGAGTTCCCTTGTGACTTTGTATTGAAAGCCTAAGCTAAAACATGAGAAGTCAACTGAAAGATTTGCATTGACATCAATGAGCTTTAAATCAGAGCCTAAAGAGACCCAGTGCCTAAAACTGCAAAACACAATATATTTAGCACATGGTGGCAACTGATAAGTATAGAGAGTGACCCTAAGCACTCCTCAGTGGCAATGACTTTACTGTTCTCTAACAGTAAGTGAGAGTCCTGACAAACTCACAGTACCCAACCTATTGCTTTGATGCTATTTATCCAAAGAGGTTCATGTGAAAAGACTGGTTGGCTGGCTAACAGACAAGTAGCATTAATGAGTTAGCACTCTTGGGCCTTAGCTACACTATCAAGTTTTGTTGGGTGGGAGAACCGTATGTCAACACTCAAAAAAGTCAACAAAACAAAAATTTCCAAAGGGTGTTCACACTTGCTCCCTCTGTCAACTGGGGAGAGGGAGCACCATCATTGACAGCATGGGCCAAGTAATGTGGTATGTATCTCATAATGCAGAGTGACACCTTCTGTCGCGAAGGGCTCATCTATACTACACCAAAGTTCCAAAAGAGGCTATACAAATTCCACAGGAATTTTCTTATCTTCTTCCGATCTCACTTTCTAAAGTGGAGCTTTCGAAAGTGAAAGTAATCAGGACGTGTTTTTTTCAGTAACCCACCCTTTCCGAAAAGCTGCTCTTCCTCAAAAAATGAGGTTTACGCTACTTTTCGAAAAAGGGGGAGGTTGCCAAAAAAAAAAAAAAAAAACCTCATCCCGACTACTTTTACTTTCAAAAGCTCTGCTTTAGAAAGTGAGATCATAAGAAGATGATCGGAACTTTTGCGTAGTCTAGACATAGCCTGAGTGTTCAGAGAGCAAAATGTTGCACATCTTGGGACCATGCTAAATGTCCTGTTGTGCATTACTTTCTGTCCCAGTCCTCCATTGGCTTCAGTCTTCCTTTTGCACCATTTCTTCAACTGCCATTCATTACGGTGCACTCTGATGTGAGAAAGGATGGATCCCACTCTGATCAGTTAAGTATTGGGAGGACATCACTGATGGCAGCGCAGTTCATCATGAAGTTATTGAGAAAGGAAGACTCACCTGGCATTCTGCATGGTAGAGGCAGCAGCATTCAATGATCAGCTGCATAGGCTAGACCATTGCTTTTGGGCTAGGGAAACCAGTACTGAGGAGATCACATCATCATGCAGGTGTGGGATCAAGAGCAGTGGCTACAGAATTTTAGAATGCATAAAGACATGTCCCTGGAGCTCTGTGCTGAGCGGGCCCCCCAAACTACAGTGCAAGGACACTCGAATGAGAGCTGCCCTCTTAGTAGAGAAGCATGTGGCATTTGCTATCAGCTGGAAGATGGCAACTCCAAACTGCTACCAGTCAGTTGCAAATCAATTTGGAGTGGCTCTACTACTGCAAATGTACAGAGCAATAAATTGCATCCTGTTAATAAGGACCATGACTCTGGGAAATGTGCATGGCTTTACCTAATTGGTGGCAAAGAGATAAATTGCACACATTCTGATATTAGTCCCAGATCATCTTGCAAGAGAGTACAGCAATAGGAAAGGTTACTTCTCCATGGTGTTGCAGGTGCTTGTGCATCACTATGCGTGTTTCACCATCAATGTGGAATGGTCTGGAAAGGTGCATGATGTATGTGTCTTTCGGAAATCTGGCCTGTATAGAAAACTGCAAGTGGAAACTTCCTGTCCAGACCACAAGATTGCAGTGAGGGATGGGGAAAGGCACATCGTGATTCTGAGAGATCCAGCTTGCATCTTACACAGCCCTGTCACATGAAACCTTACATGGAACATCTGGATAGCAGTAAGGAACATTTTAACAGGCAACAGTTGAATGTGCCTTTGACATATTAAAGATGGGTTGCTGGTGCCTTTATGGCAGGCTAGACCTTACTGAGGGTAATAGACCCATGATTATAGCTGAATGTTGCACTTTGCACCATATCTGTGAATCTAAAGGTAAAATATTTGGTTGGGATGGAGCACTGAGGCACAGCACTTGGCTGCTGAGTTTGAGCAGTCAGCTACTAGGGCTGTCAGAGAAGCCCAGAGGGCTGCAACTGAAATCAGGGAGGTTTTGAGGAAGCATTGTGATAATGAGAGGCAATAATATATATTTCGATTGGAGTTGCATCCTTGGTGCATCTCAGAATGCTTGCAGCTTTTGCCCTATTCTAAAAGCATCTCACCTATATACCTAGATGCCATTTTGGCTCCTGCACAAATGACTGCCAAACAGCATGCGGACAGTGTCCTACAATGGGATAAGAAAAAAAGCGGTACTGCCATGGAACCTGCAGCAGAGAATTAACAAATTAACAAATCTCTCTGGAGAATTCCCCTGAGACCTAGCATGCAACAACACTCTGCTTGGCCATATTGATTAGCTATGCATGGAAATGTCCAGCTAACAGAAACACAGCCAACCTCCAACTTTTCTATACCCTACACCCACCTCTGAACTGTAGCACTTACCATGTATTTCATCTCAGCAAATGCTGGGACTGGCCACGCACTTCAGGAGTGGAGAACAGTTCCTGGCTGCCTGCCTTACTGGGCAACCCCACTGGGAGATCCATATCCTCATCTAGCTCAACCTCTTCATCAATAATTTCATCCTCTTGTGTTAGAACCTCTTTCCACTGCCCCCATGCCCTATGAAGTATCCATGGGGATTTTGGCGATGGAGGTGGGGTCACCACCCAGGATAGCATCCAGCTCCTTATAGAAATGGCAACGCTAGAGTAACAGTTTTCCTCCCGCACTTTATGGTACACCAGCCTCAGCTCCTTTATCTTTGCTCTTCACTGAGAAGTATTCCAATCATAGCCCTTTTTGCACAGGCTTTGAAAAATGTGCCCATAGGCATCCCCATACCTACAGGTCAACCATAGCAGACATGGCAAAAAATCCATTCCTCGTACACTGACCAGATCCAACATAGTGGACCAAATGGGAAAGTATTTGGTGCAATAGCCAGCCATGGTCCCCTTGGAGGAAGGATGAGACCTCTCAATGTCAAACCAGAAAGCAGGAAAAGGAATTTTATTCCTAGGGCTTGCAGTGGAGAGGATCTGACTGTTGTTTACCTAGCTACAGGACAGCAGAGTTCAAATTGTTGACAAGAGTGGTCAGCATGGGCATTCTGGGACACTTCCTGGGGGCCAATTAAAGTGATTATAGGAGATGTGATGTCTACACTGGCTCTTTGTCAACAATAAAGGGAGGGGAAAGTTTTTAAAAAGGCTTTTGAAGGGGTGGAATTTGTTGTTACTGAAACGAAGAATTTTCCGCAACAAAAGTCACAGTACAGTGTGTGCACTCTCACTGTTTTGTCAGCAAAAGTCACTTTTGATTGAAAAAATTTGGTAGTATAGACAAGGCCTCAGTTACAGAGAAGCAAATCTTCCTGTCATGTTCACCCCTAGGCACCTGAAAAAAACTGTCACAAGGATTGTTTCGCTATTTAGTTGCAAAAAAATTCTGTGGGAAAAGATAAGAGCAACACTGTTTAATATTTAGAAAATAGAATAACAGCAGTTGCCAGTTGCAATGACTTTATTCTAAGGAAAAAAAATCAGATATTATCTGTACTGATTGAGAGATAAATTATTATAAGAGGACAAAGTTTTATAAATCTAAAAATGCTAAATATGATATAGATTGCAACCAGAACCAAATCCTAGTCTCGCATACTGGAGTAATCAGATGTGTAAATGACAAATTGCATAGCATGAACAAGAACACATGTTCAGTCCTAAGGGCATAACTTGCCCTTAATCTAGAAATACAACATGAACTTATATTAGTGTGTCAAGTGATAATGGAGATAGTAATGCACAGAATCATTACTACAGATGACAAAAGTTGGAAGAATATATCCACCAGGAGAAACGTGCTCTTTTAATATAATAGCAATAACTGAATTTTTGCATCTTGCTAGTTTGTGAGTACATTGATTTTTTTCAGAATTTATGTGTGCCATTTTTGGAACTGAAATATATACAATGAATGACTAAAGAACACACAAATTCAGCTCTACAACTATATTTAATGGATTTCATATTTCTGTCCACTCTGTTGTTCCCTTTCTTGTATTCTGTTTTGAAGAGTTCAATATACAGAATACTTTCTTGTCTCTTCCTATTGACCCATACGCACAGGTGGATCAGTGACAGGATATGGCCCTTGAAATGTTTTTAAATGGCATGTAATGTTTTTGCTTGCTTGCCTAGGTATATCCTGTAGGGAGCAGTTTCACACCTACAAAATCATTCTAGTGAGACACGCAGACAAGAAAAAAGGCTTGCTGGTGATATGCAACAACCTCTAAAAATGGCAACACAACTAACAGCATTTATCAAGCTATAGCTGCCTGCACATTTAAACACATTTTGTAATATTCACTGCAATAGTGCCATCTGCTGTATCCCAATATTACAGTTCTAAGTCCTCATGTACAAGGCAAAAGTTACTGCTCAAAGAAACCATTTTATGAAGCAATTTTTAAAATTATTTTTAGATCCCAATTTTGCCACCAACCCGCAATTTAGTAGGCAGGCAGCACTTAAAATGGCTTACCATCTCAAATACTAAGATCTTTATGCTTCTTTGCTTGCTACATGGAGCAGAGAAGGTAAGCTAAAAAGCCAAAGGAAAGCCCTGGTGAAGCTATTCTGAAAGGAATATTTCTAAGCCAGGATACTCTTCCTATTAAGCCACCGACTCCTTTAGAGCACGTCTACAAAGCAGCATTATTTTGTAATAACAGACGTTATTCTAAAATAACTTTGTAAGCATCTACACAGCAAGTCCATTATTCTGAATTAATTTCAAAATAATGGGAGGCTTATTCAGATTTCTGTAAACCTCATTCCATGAGGAATAATGCCTATTTTGAAATAGCTATTTTGAAATAGTGCATGTATAGGCAGCCTGGAGTTATTTCAAAATAAGAAGCCTCCAGGAAATCTCACAGGTGCACTGCTGGCCATTCTGTCCACACTCATCAGAACTCTATAGTTTCCCTTCACGTGCAGCCCTTAAAGCTGCAGGCGGAAGGGAACGGGCTTGTGGCAGGAAACTGGCTCTGACAGCCCAGAGACACGCAACAGCTGCCACTGCTTAGCATTTCAACAAAATGAGCAACTCTGTTGCTCCCACCGAGCCCTCTACTGCTCCCATGGAGCAATCAGACAGCTCCCAGAACCCTGCCAGAAGCACGTGCCTTCCTGGTCTGGTGCAGAGATCCTGGCCTTCCTTGAGGTTTGGGGTGAGGATGCAAACCTCTATGATCTCTGCACCAGGCACAGGAATGTGGATGTCTATGGCCACATGGCTGGGAGCCTGGGCACAAAGGACCATATTTGCACCCAGGCGCATGTGTGGATGAAGGTAAAGGAGCTCTGCCAGGCCTATACCAAGGCCAGGAGGTGCAGTTCTTACTCCAGGGCGGAACCCCACACCTGCCCCTACTACTCTGACCTGTAGTGCATCATAGTTGGTGAGTCAGTCCCTTCCCCCCAGCAGTGGACTCAGGGCTGGAGACGCCCGTCATCGCCCTCCCAGGGGACAAAGACGCAGCAGAGGAGGGGGAAGAGGAGGAACTGGATGAGGCCAGCACCATCACAATCCTCACCCTGGAACTGGAACCCCATGCTCTGAATGTCTCCCATGCATCGTGCTATGCCAGGGCAGGCACATCAGGTGAGTGCCAATACTTTTCCTTCACACACAGGGTGGAAGTGGCTGGGTCTAAGGGGCTGGGATGTGCTCCTTGCTCGGCCTTCTCGGCCTGGGGATCATGCAGCAGCTTGTGCATGTGGAGCGCCAATCTGAGGCACACAGCCCAAAGAGGCTACACCACAAGACCCTTGTGCTATTGCTCACAGGAACTGGGAAGGCCGGCTGGCCACACTCCTGACACTGAGGTGGGACATCCTCCCACCATAAGAAGGAGGCTGTGGACATGGAAACAAACACACACACTCAGCAATGCCACACATGGCACAAGGGCATGCCTGCACACTTGGGGCAGCACCCGCTCCCAGGGACAGTGCGGTAAGGCACAAGAACATCTGCCATTCACACATGCACATCGCCCCCCAAACATCCTGACTCCCTCTCCTCCAATGGAAGGTCAATGCACAGGCCCCTAGTTGGGAGGCCCAGGGTAGAGTATCATTGGGGTCCTTGTGAGAAACTCTCCTTCAGGACCTCACGGATGCACACAGCCCCCTGATGGGCCTGCCAGATGGCAGCCATGCAGTGCTGCAATCCAGTCAACCTCTGCCCCCCATGCTTGCAGGAACATCTCCCTCTTCCTTTCACAACCCCAAGGACACAGCAATGCCACCATCACCCCGGGGATGTTCCCCTCCCTGACATCCAGCCAGGTGAGGAGGCAACAGAACTGAGGTCTTAGCAGTAGTTTATCCTAGGAAGTCATGTGACTTCCCCCACAACTGGTAGGGTCTGACCAGCTGTGACTTTTCATGTAAGGGTGGAATGTAGAGACAGAATTCCCACCCAAAGTGGAAATCTATAAAACTAAGCTAGAAGATTCTTTGTCTTTGGCTGGCATGGCACTCCCAAGAAAGTGAACCAGAGACCCCAGGGAGAGGGAACTTCCCTAGTTTGAAGGTTTAGCTAGAATAAGAACAATTTTAGGGTGAGTTTGTGATAAGTATTAGAATTAGCTAAGTGTTTTTTGTTATTTTAAATTTGTAATCTACTTTGTTCTGCCTCTTCTCACTTACAACTACATAAGTCCTACTGCTTGTACTTAATAAAACCACTTTTAATTACTATCAAGCCCAGTGTAAATAATTGTGATCTGGGGGAGCAATCTATGTGTACATTCTCCATTCATTGTTAAAGAGGGCTTACCTAAATAATTCCTGTGGGATTCTGATCCCATTTGGGGAGTGGTATCCCAGGAAGCTGGGTCCAAAATGGCATTTTCCTTGGACCTGAAGAGTTTCAGTGTGTGTTCTGCTTCTTGGGATGGGATGGGAAGGTGAGCGATCTCACGTCTGTGACTTGGCTGGTAGAGACCAAGTGAGCTGGCCCAGCAGGACAGAGTGGTGAGAAGCCCCAGATAGTGGGAAGGCTAGTGTTAGTGGCTTTTCAGCACTCTGGTAAGCACTCCCAAGGAGTCTTATATGACCGCACCCCATCACACATCCCTATATTTGCATAGGACTTTTTCATTGTTTTCAGCTATGTGAGTGTGACTCTCAAGAAAATACTTGATTTCTTTTCATCTTATATTGAGCCTTTGTTTTGCTTAAATAATTTTAAAACAAGTCAAAAGCTTTAACGCATTTCTGGGAAAAAAATTGTATCTGCACTGTTAATGTTATCTTTGACAGGGGAAAAACATAGCTTTAATTTGACTCATTCTCCTGATAAACTCTGCTGTGCTCTACAGTATATCCTCTGTTGTGAGCCTGACATTACCTCTCACTTTAATTTATAACATTTGTCGTTCTGTCACCTTTTCCTCTGCAGCCGTAGTTTTAAATCTTTGTGCTTTTCTTCCCTATGTAAAGAGAAGTGTGGGTTTATTGTTTTTTTGTTTGTCTTTTTTCAATGCAGTATATGGAAGTGTGGAGTTGAAAGAATAGATTAAACAAAACCAGTTCTCCTTGTGGATCTATAAGCAATTGTAATCAAGGAATAAGATGAGCATTTAAATACATATTCAGATACATACCTCTAAATTAAAACAAAACACTTGAAGTGCTGTCTGAAATATACGTCCAGTTCCTTGTGCAACCTAAATATATAGATTGATACAATAAAGTGGATTTGTGTGCACGTAAATATAGTTGCACAAGAAGATGGAAATTCAAATGCAACTCTTCTCGCATACACTGTAGCTATAGCTTAGTTTTTATTTCATGTATACACACACACTCTGTTTACTAATGTTGTTCTAATATGCTGTAAAATATTTGAATTTTTTGTGGGGCACACAGCCTTATCTGAAAAAGGAGATCAATACATTTGTGGCTTATGAAATTAAAGTCTAGAAACAGCGGTCTTGCGATGGAAATCAATAAATATGTACTGAAAGATTTTTCCTATAAAAGACTTAACTGAGTTTACAATGTAAAGCCTTCTTGATCTCACTTTTTTTTTAAAAAAACATGCTTTTTATGTAAGGATTAAAAAACAAATCCCCCCTCCCCCCCCACACACACAAACACTATCTACTGAAATGTGTAAAGTGTTTCTTGGTGTTATTTAGGAACTTTCCAACCAGTACTAACTATGCAGTGGACCTTCTGTCTGTAAAATATGCTCTTTTGTTACAGAAGATCTTGGGTGGTGATTTAGTGGCAGTTAGCTAGGTACAGTAGAGGTGCAGTTGAATGATGATCCACACACTGGCATGATGGGCCCGATTAATTCTCCTCCTGTAGCCCAGTCTGTGTCAGTGGAACTCGGCCACATATAAGCAGTACAAAAGGCTCTGGCACACTAGGGTGGGTGGAGGAGTAAGTATGGCATTTTTGTGCAATGGTGAATCTGTCCTGTGGTAAATGGCTAAGGTAAGTGAGTGTAAGCTGATGTTTGGAGCAGCTTAGGGAATGGTGCTACAGTTGGGTGAAGGGAAGAGATTCCAAATCACCCCTTTGCCGAGCATTCACAAATGTCTATGGTATGATGGTTGGCTTGCCAATGGAAGAGGAATTCATGACAGAGACTAGATGTACTTTAACTACAGCTTTCTTTTTTATTGACCTGCATACACCAGTGAGATGGG